>NC_137971.1:86740001-87167501 GCF_963924665.1 Micromys minutus
GAGCTGTCCTGAACCAGCATGTCTAAGATGGCAGAGCCAAGGTTTTTACTCTGACTTTGGCTTTGGTGTACAAGAGATAGGAAGTGAGGCAGTGGGAGTGGAGTTATGTAGAAATCTTGTTTAGTTTAATCTACATTTTAAATTATGTATACCTGTATATGTGGGTGTCCCACAGAGGGCAGAGGACACCACTGCTTCCCTGGAGCCAGAGTTAAAGGTGCATGGGAGCTGCCTGATGTGGGTGTCCTTAGCTGCTAAGCCATCTCCAGCTCCTGGAAATGTTTCTGGCAGAAGAAAGCAGGGTTGTCTGGAGAGGGCAGACACTGAGTAAAGTCGCTTACTAAAGGTATAGAGAGAGCTGGAACAGTAATAGAGGGTGAGTTCCGGATAATGTTTCAGTGTGAGATAAACAAGTCTTAGATGTGGGACACTAAGGATGAAGTTGAGGAGAAGGAATGTGCTCAATAAAGTTTCTGACTTGTGAGGACTGATCCATACCCGTCTGACATGTCTGTGAGGCACCATGAACTTTGCAGAGTACTTTTCCACCCAGTAACAGTGGGCAGATGGGAGCCAAGAAAGCAGAAGGAACTGTTCCCAGCTCTCCCAGATTTTTAGTGGTGGAGTGGGGCTCTGCTCTCAGCTTTCCCTTTCTTAAAGCAATTTTATAATAAAAGCAGTAGGGAGGAATGATTGGGGGATTAGAACACGTCCACATACAAGCAGGGTGATTGATGCTAGGTAACTCAGTCTCTCTGGGCATTTGGAAAATATTGCTAGTTGTCCTACTAAGAAATGTTTTGTGAGAACTACAGATTTCTTGGGTCTTTCTAATTCTGAGAGTCTTAAGTGCACAGAGATTATATGTTTGAAATATACTTAATTGAGTATCTCTTAAGAAACTGTGGTTTGTCTCTTTCTAAAGGAATTACAAGAGTTATTTGACTCCATGTAATTTCCTGCTTGTGTTCATAAAACTATTGAGGATACTACTCTGTCTTGGCAGGCTTTGGTCAAATGATCAACGGCACCTGGACACTGCATTTCCATCTCCTATCTTTATCTCTCTATGTTTGTCTGTCTTGTCTAGATAACCTCCTTTGTTGGAGAAACCCCCACTCCCATTTGTGGTGGCCATAGAACCTGACCATATCAAAGCACCTTTGGAATACTGCTTTGTCTGTCTTCTCTGAAGTGATGACTGTCTCAGTGATGTTAGCCAGCACAGTTGGAGAATGGACAGCGGGATTGAAGGTCACTTGAAAGCATTTTTGAGGAATGTGCCTTTTTCATAAAGCTATTGTGGTCTGTGTCCTGACCCTTAGTTTCCCCATAGACACAGCTGTATTGGAGCCGCTGAAGAAAGACCAGAGAAGTGCTATATCTGCAGTCTAGGAAATCTTTTCTGCTTTGGGAGTGTGGGGTGCTGCCTCCTACATGTCTAATGTACAGCCATAATTACTGGGTCATGCTGCTGAAGTTCTATGAAGACAGCTGTGTGTCCAGTTTCTTCTAAGAGAGAGGTTAAAGTCACCAGACTGAAGAGAGGTTCTGTGTGCTCTATCTAGGTTCTCATTTCATGTGGTCAAACCATTTGCTTTCAATTTCTGACCCAGTCCCCAACGTTTCTCAAAGAGGTTAACTTCAAAGAGTTTAGTTTGAATGACCTTATCCTTGGTAACTGTCCTAAGTTCTGTATCATGTTACTTTATGTTTCCTCTTTATCTCCTCTATATTGCTGTTGTCCATCTCAGTCTTCCATTTTCTTTTCCTAGTCTGTGTCCTATAAAGGTTTAAGTTGTGGGGATGGGCTATATATATAGTATAAGAAAGAAGTTAGGTTTGTGGGTGGGTCTTATCTGGAAGGTATACCTTATCTCTTCTGTCCTTCACAATAGCAGGTGAAATCAACTGTAGCAGAACCATCACAAAACTTTCTTGGATAATTTGAAGTAGGTGGGCTAGTCTTTTTTATTAAAACAATAACAAAACCCTGAAGCCTCTTCAGCCCTCCAGATTCCCAACTTCCATCCTTGCTTCTGCCAGTGTTCTCAGTTATTTCTGGGTCTCTGATCCTTAGTTTGCTGCTGGGTTTGCCTTTCCTCGATTCTGGAAGGGAATGTGATTTAATTAACGCTGCGGTCATCTGTTAATTCTTGGGTGTGCATAGAGTAAAGCCTCACTTTAACCTTATTGGATTTTTATGAGAACACTTTCTTCCTCAGCCCCCGTGGCCCTCAGAATACATGTATGGTGCATTACTGATGGCAGATGTCATCTTTGTTGATGGCAGGCTATAGTCTTTGATCACCTTTAGGACTGAGATGGTTGGCTTCCTTGTCTGTTGGTGTTTTGTAAGCCAGTGTCTCTTGTATGCTATGAAGTGACATGGCTTGGGACAGGGAAGTCTGGTGTGGCGTCTGCCCTGCTGGGTACAGCAATTGTGTCCCCAAAGAAAGAAAAAGGGAATGAAGGCTTTCTGAATTCTTTCTTGACCTTCAGTAGGCTAAGTGGTACTCTCATTTGTTCTTGCATTAGGAGTAATTCCTAGGAACTCCCCCAGATTATCCATTCTGACAGCCAAACAAGTTTCCACCTGTTTTTGTTCTTCAGAATCATGTGCTGGCTTCTCCTCTTCCCTCTGCCTCTACCCCCGTCCCTCCTTCTCTCATCATCTCACCTGAATTCCTTTCTTTGCATTCTGGGGAGAGGGGTCTCTCTGTTTTTCTGTTGCATAGGTACCTCTGTGTTGAACTCAAGGTGAGCAGACATATGTACAGGCATCCTTTATACAAAGGCAAACTAGTTCTGTGCTGTGTTCAAAAATATGGGGCGAGAGAGATGACTCAGTGGTCAGGAATGCTTGCCGCTCATTTAGAGGAACAGTTCACTCCCAGAAACAAGGTCAGGTATCCTGTAAGTCCAGCTCAAGGGGAAAATGACATTTAGGAGCTCAGCAGACACCAAAATACATGCTTGCATATTCACACCACAGATAAACATACAGATACTCCAACATACATGCTTGCATATTCACACCACAGATAAACATACAGATACACCAACATACATGCTTGCATATTCACACCACAGATAAACATACAGATACTCCAACATACATGCTTGCATATTCACACCACAGATACAGATACATAAGAATACAAAAATAAAAATAGGATCTGTCCAGTATCTGCAATGATAAGAGCTGATTTTTGCTGAGAAAGTTCTAGTTTCTAACTTTGAGGTGAAGGGAAGAATGGCTTTAAAAACTTCATGTTTGGAGCTGAGGCCAGCTTGGTCTACAAAGAGAGTTCCAGGTCAGCCAGTCTACACAGCGAGTCCCTGTCTCAAAACAAAAATAATAAAAGCCAAAATAAAATGTACCATCTTCTTCTTTAGGACAGTGACATTTAATTAGTACAACATTCTGCATTCCAGGCCTGTGTTCCATCTTCCCAGGGTAAGAACTGGCCTTTGAGGTCCCTTTGCTGCTCTCTCTTCTGGAGTCTTTACAAGCATTGTGAACTTTGCTTCTGGGAGATAAGTTTGTTTGTACATATCCAAACAATGCCTGAAGAGGCGGCAGTGCTGCATGCCTGCCGTCTAACGTTTCGGACACCCCATTCAAACCCTGGTCCTTGCTCACAGACAGCTATCAGATGACAGCTTACTATAGAAGGCTAGAGATCCCCAAGGATTCACTCTGATAGTTAAAAATACCACTTTGTGATTCGGACCACGGTGGAACCATTTGAAGAGAATAGTATGAATTGCTTAGATTCTTGAGCGGCCCAATGCCCTTGATAACGCTTGGGAGGTCAGAGCTCCAGCTGGGAGGCATGGGCGGAGCAGCATGCACAGTGGACCCAGCAGGCAGGGCTCAGCTGTCCCTGCTTTCCGGAAGAGGTCTTTATCTCATCATGCCTAAGATGTTTCTCCCAAGACAGCTGCTCAGGGACAGAAGTGGTTCTCTGCTTCTTGCTTTTCAGGACTTACAAACTCTCAAGCCAGACATGTCACTGTCATACTTCTCCGTCTGAGGGGTTCTGCTGTCTTGATCTCCTCTTTGGTTATACACTGGCCTCTAGGTTATTCAAAGTTCCATTTATCTTGGGGATAATCCCTGGTGTCTCTAAGAAAAACTTTTTTAAGAATTACATTCACTGGAGGCTGGAGAGGTGGCACAACAGTTGAGGCTGGATTTTAGAGGACCCAGGGTTGGTTTGTGTGGCACCTCACATCATCTGTAAAAACAGTCCCAAGGGATCCAGCACTTGCTTCTGGCTTCTGAAGGCATCAGATGTGCATGTATTTGCAGATATACATGTGGGTAAAACAATTACACACATAAAGATAAGCGTGTGTATATGTATGCATGCATGTGTGTGTGAGCATGTTGTGTGACTGTCTGTAGAGGTCAGAGAACAGTTTATGGGAGTCAGTTACTCAGAGTTCTCTCAACAGCATAGAAACACTTTTTTGTTTGTTTGTTTGTTTGTTTTTTGAGAAAGGGTTATAAATGTAGCCCGGGCCAGTCTAGACCCTGAGGTTAGTTGTATGTGTACACGCCAGGCTCAGTCCCAGCTCTTGAGACATTTGTGCTTGTTTACTTGCTTGTGTTGTTTGCTGACCATACCTAAGGCCTTGTACTTGTTAGCCATACACTTTGCCACTGAGTTACTCCCCAGCCCCGAGAAACTTTTATGTTGGCTGGGTCCTGGATTGCATTTAATCTCTGTATTTTAGCCTTTTAAACTCCAACGCATCAGTTGACTTCTGTTAAACCTTTTCTTGTCTTTTAACTTGCTGTCACATCAGTTAAAAAAGGTTCCCCCCCCCCCCCTTCGGTTAGAGGCTCATATAACACAGGCTGACCTCAAACTTAATTTGTACCTGAGGATTACCTGAGTTTCTTATCCTTCTGCCTCTGCCCTGAGTGCTTGGCTTATAGGTGTGCACCATTATGCTCAGCTACAAGTTTTAGAAAGTATAAGCATAAAATTATACATTATATATTTCTTCCTGTTATATATAATATATGGTTAGTTTATAAAGGATTTTTTAAAAGATCTATCTTAAGTATATTATCCTATGTACTTTGACATATATTTTGTGTGTCTTGTATAAATAATTCATTAAAAACGATGAGTGCTATGTGATCTAGAACAAGAAAAGAATATTACAGGCCAAATTCCAGATGAGCATAGAAGCTGAAGTCCTCAGCTAAAGTACTAGTGGGCTGAATATTATAGCATCCAGGGAGACCATAAACAGTCAGTAAATGGGTTATCCTGGGTTTATTCAAGAATGTTCCAGTATATGCAGACAAATGCATATGATAAAGCTGTCATACAATTCAGACTTTTAGGAGTTCAGACTTCTTTCTGATTAATACTTAACATTTGAGGCCCAACTCTCCTGAGTTACCAGTCTATCAGTTGCAAATATGTCTGTATCTTTCTGTTTATTCACAAGAGAAATTAAAGCCCATATGAATTTTATTTCTGGAATTCTTTGGTCTCTGTGTATTTGAATGTGTGTACAACTTGTATGTTGTGGTATATATCATAAATGAATATTTTATATATATATATGTACTTATATATGCAGGTCATTTTTCTTTCTTTTAAAAACAATACACACTTCTGGCTGGTCTAGAACTCTCCATGTAGACTAGATTGGCCTCAAATTCAAGAGATCTGTCCCTCTGCCTCTCCAGTGCTAGTATTAAAGATGTGTGCCACCATGCTGGGATTACGTTTGTTTTGTATGTATGGTTACCTGAATGTATGTCTGTGCAGTACATGGGTGTAGTGGCTGGGTAGTGGCCGGCTGTTGCAGAGTTGTGAGCTGACATGTAGACTAGGAATCAAATCTTGAGAACTTTGTATATGCAGAGCAAACATAAGCACTCAAAAATGAGTAAAAAGAGGCCCCTTACAGAAGAGCTTACGTCTGATTAAACATGTGGAAAAAAAAAAAAAGAACAATTGCTTTATGGGAGGAAAGAAAGACACAGAACCCAAAAGACAAGTCCTGAGTGTAGGTAGGAGGATTAACTTCCAAGTGAAAGATTCTAGGGGTTGTCGTGGTAATCTAGTCTATGTCTAGATTTCTTCACAGGGATTGAGACTATACAACTACATTTAGGATTTTAAATTCTCTCCCAGATCCTTGTTAAGAATGACAAGAGGCTGACGTTTTTTTGGAGCTGGGATTGTGAGTTAAGATACCGTTCTTGTTCTAAAGGGTACCAGTAGCCAGTGGGAGAATGAAGCCAAGTAAGCCTCAGTGCACTAAAACACACAGCAGTAAGACATTTACATAGGCAGATGCTGGTCCCTAGAGTACTGGGTTGAGAACCCAATGCAGCTAGGAAACTCAGCAAGATAGGATAGAGGATGTGGCGCTATGGGGTTGCACTTCTACAGCCTTGTCCAGATAATTTGGGGAACACTTCTTTCCCAGGTTCCACATGCTTTCTTGGTTAAGAATGCCGTTTAAAGACTGAGAAGACTCAGTGGGTAAAGCACTGGACATGCAAACATGAGGATCTGAGTTTGAATCCTTAGAGCCATGTAAAGCTGGCGCTGTAGTGCATATTTCTAATCCTACTGCTTTTATTGTGAGGTGAGAGGTGGCGATAAGAGGGGCCGAAGCCCAGCCAGCCTGGTGTATGCGAGGGCAAACAACAAAAAAGAGACCCCGCCTCAAATAAGGCAGAGGGTGAGAACCAATCTCTGTTCTAAAGGGGTGAAGATAATATTTGAAATATTGTTATTCCTGAAATGGTGTTTCTCACTAAAATTTACACTTTCAGTATACAGTTCTTTAAGATATATAGACTTGGGGTCTGGTTAGCTTTCGTGTACAGTATTTTTATTATTTACTAGGATTTTATTTTTATAACAAGTTTTATTTATTTTTATTATTTGCTAGATTGCCTTAGATAATCAACATCTGAGGTGATCTTGTGACTTCTACATGCATGCCTATTCTTACATGCACAGACACACAAATACATACACAGGCATGCACATGCACATACTTTTGTACTTTGCTTCCCTCCCCCCTAGCTTAATCATGATGAATCGAGATCTTGGTTGAACTCAGTTCTAGGGTAGGTTAGTCTGAAAAGCCCATTCTGGAATGAAAAAAATGGTATTATTGGAAGGGTCTGGAATATTGCTTCCATGGTCTAGTCTTATTTGGTCCTGAACCTGTATTTCTGTGTTCCAGTGTTAAAATTAAAATGCTCAGACTGAATGAGGAGCAGGGGTTGGAGATTTAAGGGTTCTCATTACTTTAACTTGTATCCGAACATTGTGAAATATATCCTAGGATTAAGCCACTGTACACCTTGTCCGCTGAGGATCTAACACCAGAGCTTTATTTGCACTGAGGATTGTGAGCTTGGTAGGTGAATCCTATGGGACTGGGAAGCTGGCTCTATATAGTGGAGGAGTCTGAAGGAAGGTGGGCTCAGCCTTACACAGCTGTGTCACATCTAACATCTACAAGTCATTCTAAGCTGAGTCCTACACTTCAGTAGTTCAGTCTTAAGCTGAGGTGAAGAAGAATGAATGGGCAGAGGTCTAGGGCAAAAGCGAGGACATGGGAGAATTTCCCACTATAAAATAACAGACCTTTCCCAAAGGGGTAAGAACTCCACAGGGAGAACACCTGAACCCATGGAGCTCTCAGAGTCTGAACCACCGACCAAAGAGCATACACAGGCTAGACTTAGGCCTCCTCTGTTCACATGTAGAAGATGTGTAGCTTGATCTTCATGTAGACTCTGAACAACTGGAGTGGGGGCTGTCCCAAAAGCTGTTATTCTATTAGGTGGGCTGCCTTGTCTGGTCTCAGTGGGAGAGGAAGTACCCAGACACTCAGAAACTTGAAGTGTCAGTGTAGGGGGTGTATAGCCAGGAGGACCCCCAACTACCCAGAGGAGAAGGGGAGGGTGAGAGGGGAAGGAGGGGGTGACTGGGATGGGGCCAGCAAGCAGGAGGTAAAGTGAATATGTAAAAAATAAAATTCAAACAAACAAACAAACAACAGGCCTTGAGCCTTCTTAAAAGGCTGTGCCAGCAAAATACATACAGCGGTAACCAGCATTCTAGGATCCAGCCAGATGTGGCTTCCAGGCAGAGAAGGGTTGGAATTGCCATCCCTAGGGAGTAACTTGTTTTCTTGATCTGAAGGCCCTAGTAGAGCCTGTGTTCAATTTGCATAAACAGATTGCCATCCAAGATGGCTTTGAGATGATAGCTCACTGTTCTTTACGTCAGGTACCGTAAGGCACTTTGTAAAAATAAGATTTACTTATTACATATAAGTACAATGTAGCTGTCTTCAGACACACCAGAACAGGCCATCAGATCTCATTGTGAGTGACGATGTGGTTGCTGGGATTTGAACTCAGGACCTCTAGAAGAGCAGTCAGTGCTCTTAACTGCTGAGCCATCTCTCCGGCCCCATTAGGGAGCTTTAAGAGTGATGGGCAAGGAGTGTCTGCAGGCCCTCAGTCTTCCTCCAGACACTGCTCAGGCTAGTTCCTGTAGACTAGAAACGTGACTCTCTCTCTTATCGTTTGTTGGTGATGGGCTTCTGTATAATTGTAGGCAGAAGATCCCAGAACTGCAGGCCAGGTGCTGTGCTAATTGAATAGAAAGTGAGAAACGTTTGTGCTGCTTTTCTCAGAAAGTGCATTGCTGAGGTGACGAGTGGCTGCAGCAGGCATGTAAACTAGCATCCAGGGCTGGGTAGATGGCTCCATAGAGTGTCTGCTGTGTATACACAAGGGCCAGGGTTAGCTCCCCTGCATCCATGTAAAATCCATTCACAGATTTATTATCCCTGTGCTGGCAGATAAAGACAGGCAGATCTTTTGAGGTCATTGGCTGCCCAGACAAAGAACAGAATCAATGAGTTCCAAGTTCAGTGAAAGACTATCTCAGAAATGGATGGATGGATGGATGGATGGATGGATGGATGGATGGATGGATGGATGGATGAATTAGTGAATTAGAGATTAACAAGAAGCCTAATGATCTCTGACTGCAACCCACACTTGCATGTTTCCTCTTGTACATGTCTAATGTGCGTATATACAGAAGGGAGACAGAGAATGCACAAGTGTGAGATATGAGTGCCTAGAAGGATCCTTGGAGAATAGCTAGTCTATTTTGTTTATTAATGTAGAAGGAAAGCAGACTCCTGGGAGACAAGGATTTGTTCAGGGTCTTACCAGCCCAGCAGGCTGAAGTCTGTGTTTCTTTATGCCTTTACTTTCTCTCCCTCTTACTACACTGTCTTTTGCTTCTTCTTTTTTTCCTTTCGGTGATACTGGGAACTGAACTTAGGTCCTCACAAGTGATAGGCGAGCATGCTACCATTCGGCAGCAGCCCATGGCCTTCCTCATTGCTGCCCACTAGTAGAAAAGCAAGAGCATAAAACCCTTTAAGGACTCTGCTCGGAATTGCAGCCGTGTTGTCTTTAAAGAGATAAGAAAATACTGGGGCTAGCAAGATGGCTTAATGCACGAAGGTGCTTGCCGACCAAGCCTGATGATCATAGTTCAGTCCATAGGACTCGTTTGGTGGAAGAAGAGAACTGGCCCACAAGAAAACGTAATGACCAGGGAGATGGCTCGGTGGTTAAGAGCACTATATGCTCTTGCAGAGGACTTGAGTTCTATTCCTAGCACTCACAAGGTGGCTCACAGTGCATCTGATACCCTTATCTGGCATCTTAATAGGCAACAAAGTACACAGATATACTTGTGTATAAAACGCTCATATACATATAAGAATAAGTAAATAATTTAAAAATGATATTATACAACTGGATAAATGTAAAAGGAGATAGAAATTTTTGTTTGATATTTTTGGGGTTTTTTTTTTTTAGATAGAGTTTCTCTATATAGCCTTGGCTGTCCTGGAGCTCACTCTGTAGAGCAGGCTGGCCTTGAACTCACAGAGATCTGCTTGCCTTTGCCTCCTGAGTGCTGTGATTGAAGTTGTGTGCCACCACTGCCCAGCCATCACACACTTTTCTAGTGACCCAGTCTAGATTCTGCTTATCATAATCTTCTATAAAGTATAGATGGATATGTATTCTCTTTGTACAGTGTAAGCCTAAGATTTATTGCTCTGAAGAGTAGATGCTTCTGTTAGTTTATCTGGTGAGTCTTTCCGTTTTTCCATTCATCCCACACGTGTTGATTGCTGTGATGAGTGAGCTGCTAAAGTCTTTGCACTGAGGGAGGCTCAGGCCTTTGTGAGGACAGGGTATGCAAGTCATGATGATCAAGTGCTACATCCAACAGAAGACAGGCATCCCTAAGCTGCTGTGGGCCCACAAACGTTTCCCAAAGGTGGTGTTCCTTGAGGTGGGTCTTGAAGGCTGCAGGGTTTTGTGAGTGTGGGAAGGGGAGGTAGCCAGATGCAGTAACAGCATGAACAACAGAGAATGGGAGAGAGAGAGATGTGGGCAGTTTTTAAAGCACTAGGTTATATGTAGTGTCATGGTGTGCTGTGGTTATGCCATACTGGGGAGGTATGGGTTGGAGATACCTTGATCTTTCATTGTTGGCTGTTGAGTGGAAATATAGGATCAGGATTTTAGATGGAGACAGTGTGTCTTTTAATAGGCAATAGATCTAATTATACAATGTGCCGTTGTTTTTACTTAAGACTTCATTATTTTCTCCATATAGTAATTTTATTTCTTTTGAAAAATATTTGTTTTGTTTTTAGTTACTTGTGTGCTTGCACACACACACACACACACACACACACACACACACATATGAAGCAGTGTGTGTGTGTGAATACAGATGTCCTTGGAGGCCAGAAGTGTTGGATCCTCTGGAACTCAAGTTTCAGAGGGTTGTGAGTCACTTGATTTGGGTGCTAGGTGTAGATTGTCCTGAAGCTGTTTGTATTTTAATGTTAATTCCAGTTCTCCAAGAAGGGCTATCTAGTTATATGACTCCAACTGAACCTTCCCATTTTAATTAGTAAAATAAAGGAAAGCCAGTTACTGGGTGGGGAGAGGGAGGTAGAGAGGGCTGAGATCTGAGGAGGTCAGAGGACAGAGGGGGAAGGTTGTGGCAACATGGAGTTTCCCAAGGACCAGCTAGACCCAGGTGATATTGATTGGTGTTAAAAAGTTATGAACATTAAGGATTTTACAGGTCTAATATCTCATATAGAAGGGCAGTTTGTCTATTTGATGCAATTTTGTTGTGTAGAGGGTTTGTGGATTGAGAGTTGGATATATAAACCTGAGTGAAAAGCAGTCGGGCTGTAGAGTGGTATTTATGTGGGATTTTGGGGTAAAAAACACCCCAGGACAGAGGCGGTAGAAAACCGCCAGGGAAAGGAGTAACACAGACAAGGTGGGCTGTGGTGACGTCTCAGACCGGGCGCCAGAGGTGTGTGCGGCTCCAAACTAAAATCGGACCTGAGGAGTGAGACCTCAGAACTGATAGAGAGATAAAGCCTTTTTATTTTTTAATATTTACTGCAACAGCTAGGAACTGAACTTCGGTTCTCTGGAAGAACAATATGCTCTTAAGTCATTTCTTCAAGCTCCCACATAACAGTTTTCAGTCATTTTTTATGTTACATAAAAATTATATGTCTCCAAATTATAATCACACACACACACACACACACACACACACACACTCATGTACATACTTTTTTCAGCGTCCGACATTTGTCATCCTGGCATGACTTTAGGTAACAAAGTTCATGCTTGAGAATTGTGCAATCAAGTTACAAAAACAACAGCAATAACAACAAGACCCTAGTGATTTTGTGTTAGACCACATCCATAGTTATTCTTGGCTGCATATATTCAGAAGTGACATTTTTGTTAGCATGGTCACCTGTGCTGCACACTGGAAGGGAGAAGACAGTTTGATCTCTGGGTAGAGCTGACCCCAGAGAATGTTGCCATCGTGAGAACTGGGCCATTGCTCAGCTTACTTGGTTTGGCAAAGATACAGTGCTAATGGAGGGCCTGTGAGTGGCATTCCAGTAATGAGAGAGGCTATAAAACTCTAGAATGCATCCCTAGGAGAGTGGCCTTACCAGGAAAGTTCTGGGAAACAAACCACAGGCAGACTTGACAGGAATTGTTGGTTAAGCCCATAGACAAGACATATTGGGGGGGGGTAATTATAGTTTGTAAATCTATGAAAAGATGCAATGAGTGACATGAAATAGTTGCTCTTGGTATCTCCTTCCTCTAGGACCGGTTTTTACAGTTATTCTACTGACTTTTCTTAGTGCTTGTTCTAGGCTGGGCCCTTCATCAAGTACAGGGACTAGGGTAACACAATAGTCAGGTCCTGCTCTCATATGGGGAAGACTCACACAAAGCAAATACCTGCCTTAAAGCACAATCACAAAGCCTGATGAGTGATTTGAAGGGTAAGTACTTGGAAGACTGGAAATCAGTACACGAGAGTCAAGTGGAGGCAAGATTAGAGTCATCTGGGCAAAGATTGGGGGTGGAGTACCAGGCTAAGATAGACAGTCTGGAAAAGAGTCTTATATCTTTAGTGAGCTAAAATATCATGAGCTCAGAGTGGGGAAGGGAAGGAAGTATGCTGAGAGGAGGGAAGAGGAGGTCATGCTGGGCCCTTATAGGTCTTGGTAAGAACCCAGAGCCCTGGGAAGCATTGAAGTGTTAAGCAGGAAATGACATGATCCTGTGTCAAAGGGGATTCAGACAGCCGTGTGGAGAATGGTTTGTGATGGTATGGTGCTGTGGAATGTATATTTGGTCTTCCTCCTGTTTCCTGGCAGACAACTCCTAAGATCCTTTGGAATCTCCAAAGCAGGATGTGTCTATTTCTATTTTCCTGGTGCCTGAGGGCTCCTGGATGTCAAGATGGGGACTGCTTGTGTTTAGAAGATTGTAACTTTAGTCTTACTCCATTACTCCTGGGGAAAAGACAAGGGGGTGAAAGTTAAGGTGGTTACCAGTGACTAATGATACAATCTGTTGTGCTTATACACTGAGTCTTCCATAAAACCTCAGAGGACTGGGTTTTCAGAGCTATAGTGGAGCCAAACATGACATTTTGTAGAGAGGACTTGGAAGCTCTGTGCCTTCCCCATAGCAGCCCTATGAATCCCTTTCATCTATGGTACTGTTTATAATAGAATAGATCTAAGTGATTCTTAAAGTTTTATGGGTCAACCTATTAATAGCAAATGTACTGAAGCCAAGAATGTAATAGTGGAAATTCTGATTTAGATTTATACATGCTTGGTCAGAAGCACAGATAAAACAGTCAGAACCTAGCAATTAGTATCGAAAGTGATAGGGGAGGCAGTATTTAGGAGTGAGCTTCATGGGTTTTGGGTTCTCCAGGGAAACAGTGTCAGGATCACACCAGCGGGCATCCATCTACTGTTAAACTGATGATTTGCTCATTGTTTGGAGAAACATCTACCCAGTTGGCAACAGAAGGCTTCTGTGTTGTTGTGTAACAGTCTATGAGAAACTGAGTTTGATTTTTCATTATTTTCCTAAAGGACAAGAGGTGAAACTAGGATAATTAGGCTTCTGCAGTAATTAATAAGCTGATAGGTAGCAATGGACGAGGAGAAAGGGGGACAGATATTACATATATTTTTCTTTTTAAAAAAGATTTATTTATTTACTTTATGTACATGAGTATACTGTAGCTATCTTCAGACACACCAGAAGAGGGCGTCAGATTCCATTACAAATGGCTGTGAGCCACCATGTGGTTGCTGAGAACTGAACTCATAACCACTGAGCCATCTCTCCAGCCCAAATATATTTTCCAAGTAGATTTTTTTTTGAACTTGGTAATGGATTGCAGTGGGAAGGGAAAGAGACTGGAGATATCACTCAGGCTTTTGGCCAAATATGTGTACAAACTTGCAATTCTTTCTTTTTTCCCTGTAATGATAGGGTGAAATATAAAGCCTTTTGTGGGTCTGTCTCTTTGAGCTTTCTGCCAAGCACTTTATTTATTTATCTGTATTTTATTGAAAATACTGCATTTATTTATTTAGGTATGTATATGGGTAAACGCATGTGATGATATGTATGCATATGGAGGTCAAAGACAACTTCAGTTTTCTCTTTTCACTATATGAATCCCAGGGATTGAACTAAGGTTCTGAGATTTGATAGGAAGTCCCTTTACTATTGAACCATCTCACTGGCCCTTGGTCTTAGTTAGGGTTTCATTGGTATGAAGAGACACCATGACCAAGGCAACTCATATAAAGCTAAACATTTAATTGGGGCTGGCTTACAGCTTCTGAGGTTCATTCCATTATCATCATGGTGGGAAGCATGACACCGTGCAGGCAGACATGGTGCTGGAAATGCTGAGAGTTATACATCTTGTTATACACAGGCAGCAGAAGGACACTCTTACTTCCACAGTGGGTGGAGCTTGAGCATTATGAACTCTCAAAGCCTGTCTACACAGTGCAGCACTTCCTTCAACAAGGCCACACCTCTTAATAGTCCCACTTCCCATGGTCCAAGCATATTCAATCTACCACATCCTTCTTTTTGTTTATTTTTAAAGATTTATTTATGTATATTAATATTTTGCCTTTGTATATGTTTGTGTAGAATGTATGTGCCATGGAAGAGAGCATCAGATCTCCTGGACCTGGATAGTTCTAAGCCATCATGTGGGTGCTAGGAACCAAACTTGGTTCCTCTGCAAAAGTAACAAGTGTTCTTAACTATTGAGCAGTCTTTCTAGCCCTACAACCCTTATTTTTAATTTTGAGACAAGATTTTATTGAATTACCCAGACTGCTCTCTATAGACGTATTACAAGACCCTGGGCAGATAACATGGGTCTGTAAAATCCTCCTCCTTCAGGAAAAGCCAACAAGGCATGGTCTGGATCCAGTCCTGCGTAGGCAACAGAGTGAGTTAGCTGGCCTTGCTTCTTTCCAATTCTAGGAACTTGTATGCAACAGCATCACCCAAACAAGGGTTCTGGTCTCCCTAATTTAGGCCCTAACTTTATTCTGAGGACAAGATACCAAAGACCCTCTGTAACTCTAGTGTGCCACTAGGGGGAGCATGGCCTGCGTTGTGTGTCTGGTCTTAGGGCTTTTAAATTTTAGATTACTTTAGTGACTGACTTTGTTTCAGCTTTGGTAGCCCGACTCACACTGTTTAAATGTATGACTGGAAGGGTCCCAGAAAATTTTAGTTGATCTTATCAGCTATAATGAATTTTATCTTATTGTAGAAAGGGTTGGACTTGGCTCATCTGGGTTTGGAGACTAGGGAAGTGTGCATTCCTTGGGTTCAGAAAAACAGCAGATCTTGCTGTGTATAAAAGGAGAGAGGAGCTGAGATTTAGTGAAACTGTATTCTTTTGCAGATTAGGCATTCTGGGGCTTATCACTACTTACAGGATTTGTAAGAGCCTGCCATTTATTCTTGGGTTTTGTAATGTGTTTTGTACATTATCTTCAGCATATATTTGTGATTTAAATTCAAGTCAACCAAACTGTGGTTTTGAGAATTTTATAGTATACTGAAGGCGAATCAAAATCACAAGGAATTCTGCAAGGGATAAGCATTGCGGATTCCATCAGGACCCCTAGCATTATTTTGAGGAGCAACATTGGAGAATGCCCTCCTTGGGCCTCATTGGCTCCTCATCAGCCTCCCTGCTTTCCCACATGCAGCCATTCCATTGACCAGTTCCAAAGAGTTCTACTTGGAAAATATGTTTACTGGATTGGTGGAGGAGGGGTACTAACAATTGGGGGGGAGGTGAGAGCTGAGTGCCTAATTTGAAGTATTTTTGACTAATAGCAACTTGACACCCCCCACACACCCTGTACTCCATACCTCTATCACCCCAGTGATAAAATACATTCATAGAAAGTAGAAAGGCAGGAGGCTGGCTCCGTGACATGGGGCCAGTTGGTGATGAGGTCAGACACTGCCAAGGCCTTGTGATTCTTGCTCTGGTATTCTTGGCAACTTTCTGCTTAACATATGCCAGAAAGTTGAAAGGGTTGGAACACTGGTTTTGGATCTTTAATTTCCCCGTTCAGTAAATGGGAGAAAGTAATTTAACTTTACTTTAGATACATTTTTAAAGTGTGTTAAATTAATATATCCCAGTCTTTGTCGGAGAAATAACAAATGAACCAGGATTGGGGAGGTTGTTTTGGGAAGATGTAAGGTAGCTCGTGGGGTAGGGCATGGCATTTTCTCTCCAGTTTGCAGCAGATATTGAGCATGTCAAAGATGCTATCTGTCATTGAACTTGGGCTATAAGGGTGGCAGTTAGATTTACCTTACTAGGACTTAGAGTCGACACTTTCCCATGGAGACCCACACTTGTGGTTCTTAGAAAATGAGCCTGTTTTCAAGATCAGGCTTCTGTGTACTTTATAGCAAAACAGAAGGGGTTAGGAGATACTTGGCAGGTTTCTACTCTCAGTTCTTTTTCTGACTAGATTAGTTGGGTAAGTGTGGATTAGGTATCTGATCTCTTTGGGTCTCAGTGATCCTATCTATAAAATGGTAGCAAACCTATCTGACCAGTGTGTTCCAGACAGTTAAGAGCAACAAACAAAACAGTACATCTAAGAGAGTGTTAGGCAATGTCCAAGCAAAAGTATACCCGGGGCTCCTGTGTCCCAGGTCCGGTCCCTGCAGTCACACAGTTTCTCATTGGAGGCCTGGACTCGGGCTGTGGCTCTTGTGTTGGGCAGAGAGGAGGCTGTTTACATTGTGTCCGGTGACTGTAGACTTATCCAGGGTTCCTCCTTGTCCTGATCCAGTTTGTTTCTTCTCCTTTGCAGGCAGACAAGAGACCGCTTAGGCTCTGGCTCTAGTACCATGGGACCTTGTACTGGTTAAAAGCCGCCTCCAGGACCTGAACAGACAACAAGGTAACCTGAGAGGCCAGTCTAGGCCAGCTTCTGGGATATGAGCTGTGTTTCCGCCCCAATTGCTCCTGAAAAATCCCAAGTGAATAAACGAGTCGAGGCAACAGGCATCAGGGTCCCTCCTCATTCTGCTGCTGCTGCTGCAGGACCCAGAGGAAGTGCTTGCTTCCCCTCCAAGCCTTCAGCTTGCTCCCTCCCCTTTGGCAGGGATTCTTCCAAGTTATAAAAGCTGAGACACTGGAGGGGAGGAAAACAAGTCCACTCACTGTCCTCACCCTTCCCTCTGGGTTGCAGCAAGTTCCCAGGAACAGTCCTGTGCTCCTGGGTGACTGGAAGGGAGGTAGGAGGAGCGGAATGCATGCATAAACTGAGCGGATCAAAAGACCGCGCTGTTTCAAGGCCGGCTAGAACTCAGGGAATGTGTGGAAGTACGCGCACGCGTACGTGCGCGCGCTAGCTGGCTCTTGGGACACCGGGTTGAGGGAGAGCGCCTAGCTGAGTGAGCATGTGTGCAGCCTAGGACGGGTCTCCATGACAACCAGCCTGGCTGGCTAGCTGCTCTAGCTCTGCTCACTTGGCTGGAAGGAGTGTCTTGAAAGGTCAGAGGAAGGAGCTGTGGGAAGTTCGCTGCAGGTACTGGAGCTTAAGCCAGTGGGGACTGGGGGCCCTGGGCTCCCTAAGCGACTGTGGTGTGAGCCAGCCTCTGTGGAGAATGGAGTGGGCAAGAAATCACCCGGACTACCAGGTAAGGGTACCTCTGAGCCTCTTGCTTTAGTCTTGGGCTGTTGATGGCTGGCCAGTGTCTGTGTTCTTCACTTCAGGGCTTGGGGGTCGAGAATGATGTCATACTGCAACAGTTGGATCCTATTAGCTCCGGGAGGAGGAGGGAAACAGCCAATTTTCTTGACTTTGCAAATCTAGCTAATCTCACTCTGGCTGAATTGTCGATGTTTAGGCTTCACTCTGCTTTTATTTAGCACAAAGCCACTGGATATTTTCACAGGAAGGCTCTTTCATAGGAACATGAGTTCTCCTCGCTCAAGCACTGTTGTAGCTCTTCTGTGGAAACTTGTGAGCAGCTCGGTTGGTTTTACCTCGTGCTCCCCGCTTGTCTCCATGCTGCTATGCCTGTCTTGTAACAACAATCAAACTAGCTAAGGAAGCTCAGAGAGGAGCCTGCAGTGAGTTTCAAGTCCATCTGGGGCGGTTAGCAGGGCAGAGGGAGTAGCTGCACTGTCAGAGCTGGGCCCGTGCACTCTTTCTATGAAGTGGCTTTGGGAATAGCAAACCGCTCCCTTCCCATTAATGGTGCTCATCACAGGGTTTCTTGAGTTATGGAGGGGGGTTTTTTTTTGGAATTGGGAGACTTGAAAATATCTGTCTTATCTAGATGTTGCAGAGGGTTTTCTTAACAGGGCAGCTACCAGGATCTGGGAACTTGAGGGACTAGCTTATGCTGGGTGATCTCTTTCGCTTCTAGTTTAACCGAAGCCCAGAGCACAGTGCCCACATCGAGCCTGCCTTGTCCTACATTTCAGAAAGAGCTTGTTCTGGCCTGGAGGCATGTAGAGGAGTGGTGTGTGGTGAACTCAGCATGGTCTAGGGAAGGAAAACCTTCCAGAAAGGTAGTTGATAGGCAGTGAGGTAGCCAGGTCGCCGTCCTGTTAAGAGAAGGGTGAGGGTTGCTGACTCTCCTGTAGGAAATGTACGTCTACTTTAGCCGCGTTCCATCTCCACTTACGCCTGGGGCTCCGTGGAAGCTTTTAGTTTCTCAGTGGGGCCAGGGAACAGCAGTTGTTCCTGGTTCTTTGGTTTTTCCTTCTTGAACTTTCGGAACAGTGTGTCTTTTGTGTCGGAGCAAACAATAAGGGGGCCTTCTGATTAACTCCGGGTCAGCTTGCCAGTACAAGCGCTGGCTCTGCCCCCGATTCTGGCAGCCTGAATGTATACTGTATGCATCAGCGCTGGGGCCTGAGGGTCTGCCAATGTGAGCTGCACGGCCTCGGGACCTCAGATGGGCTTCTTTCAAAGTTAATTCCTCCTGCAACACTCTAGGAGCTCTTTGATTGGGGGGTGGAGGGGAGAATATGACGATGGATCAGTATTGAAGGTGGAGTTGTAAGAAATGTCTGTGAGGTTCTGCTGTATGCTGGGAAGTCCCTCTGATTATCTCTGCTGTGAGATGGGAATGATGTAATAGTTATTCTCATGTTCTGTTGAGAGGAAGTAAATGGGATGATTGCCACAAAACAGTTGTAAACAAATCAACAAATCTACATAATGTACTATGTTAGCCCATGAGGCCTAGGAATGGCCTGACTTTTGGAATGTCGCTTTGCCTCTTTCTTCTGGTTCCCTCATTTATAAAGCACCTTCTTCTCCGATGCATTTATAAATCAAATGAAATAAATCTCACAAGTCTTCTTTGAGATACTTAAGGAAACCAATGGTACTTTCTGTGGGTTGGGAAGCCAGGCAGGATGGATGGTCACTGTAGACGTTGAGCCTCATAAATGATCCTTCAGAGACACTTGAGAGATGGAGCTTCCTGTAGGTTATAGAACTCATGTGTTAGTGTGGAGAGGAGTCCCAGGAGATCTTTCTCTTCTCCAGTGTTCATAGCTCCATGCAGTGGTGGGTCACATGTTTTAATGCCTGTAACCTGGGTCCTGGGGTCCTCTAGGGAAACTGCCTAGAGTGGGCAGTGGGGCCATCTCCTCAGCTCTAGGTATGAAAGGCAGGCCTATAACTGATAGGAAGTTTACTGTTCTGGAAGCCTCTTAGGAGCCAGGCAGCTTTTTGAAGAACTTGTAAGGGGAAAACCAAAAAGAAAAACAAGGAAGTGGGAATTCCAGGGGCAGATACTTGATATACCCTGGAATTATGCCAAGGAATGGAGTAACGGGGGAGGGGAAACTCCAAGCTAGGGAGTCTTAGATCGGTCCTCCGTCCTCAGTGACCCTATAGGGTGTATGACATACTTGAGTATCACACCCCTACGTGCAGCCTCTATCACAGGACGGGAAATCCTGCCAGCTATGACCTGGAGTGGCATCTGGAGAGAGCAGGTACAGAACGAGTTTTTGTTTTTGATTTTTTTCCCCTTCCTTGAATCAAACAAAGCAGCTCTTGGAGGTGATTTCTCATCACTGTGGCCACTCAGGTTCGAAGAAGCCTTAAACAGTTTAGATTGGACGCATCACTGTGGCCTCTCAGGCCCAAAGAAGTTGTGCAAAACTTAGATTGTACTGCACTGTTCCTTTCCCCTCAGTCCTTCAGCTTCCCAGAGCTGAGTCACAAATTGGATCCCTCTATGTTCCTTAAGGATTAAAAAGTAGCATTCCTGTTCTCACTCCCTTTTCCTCCCTTCCTCTGCTCCCTTCCGTGTACACTTTCCCTTAGCGCTCCTAGTCTCCGGAAAGGATAATCAGTTACCCAAGGAAGCTGAAACTTGGAAATCTTTGGAGAGAAAAGCCAAGGGCAAGCTGTCTCTTTCCTGGGCTGGGAGAACAGCTTTGAGGAGGCATCGGACTTGAATTATCATGTGTAGCCTCACTGCTGATCTGCAGCTAAGAGAGGGAAGCCCTGTCTCCCACTGCATGTGATACCAAGAACTGCTTTGGGCAGGTGGACTAGCTCCTGAGGGACATGGACCTTGAGTGCCTATATGGAACTGGGCTCTTAGTTGTCATCATCCCAGCAACTCCAGGTTTCCACTGTTGGGTCCAAGAGAGTTTGCTAAGGCAGCTAAGCAAAGGCCACACATTTCTCTGGCTAGAGTAGGCTAGGCAGCAGCTCTTTAGAGCCTGGCTTCACTTCCCCTTTGTGCCTCTATGTTGACTTGGGGGCTAGGGGAGGAAGGCTGCAGATAATTGAGTTCTTTGAGTTAGAGGGACCATGGCATAGAAGACACAAAAGGAAAAAAACAAAAACCATTGGCCATCTGGCAGATTTCTCTTCAAAGCCTGTGAGAAAACTTGCATTAATGTGACTTCTGTTAAAGGAAAGGAGAGGGGGGCATCTCTTTCTGCCAGAGAGGCAGTACAGTGACTCTCTGTTTGAGTAAGTAGAAGTGTCTGCCTTAGGGGAGTATGTTGTCATTCAGTGTTACACTGAGACAGAGAAATCCTGGTGTCTGTTTCTAGCCTGAAGCCCTAAAAAATGTCTGTGTAGTTTTTTTTTTTTTTTTTTTTTTTGTTTTTTGTTTTGGGGGTGTGTTAGTTTCTTTTGTTGTTGTTTTTGTTTTGTTTTTGAGAGGAGAAGAGATTTTTATGAGTTTAGACTACCTTATTGAGGATCCTCTCCCTCTCTCATACCCCCCCTCAAGCTCTGACATAATGAATACACTATTGCAATGACTGAATATTTAGCCTTCTCTAAGACTGTCCCTGCAAAAGGGCAAATTATATGCAATTAGGGTATGAAGCTGCTTCAACCAAGATGGCCTGTTTCTATGGGATTGTTCAGTTTCTTCTCCTGTGAGGCCTGCTGTAGCTGAGAGTTTGTGTGTGAATTAGAGATTGCCTTTGGGAATCAATATAGTGATGAGGGTTATCTGAATATAATAAAAGGAGATTAAACTAAGGGTTATGAGAGAAAGATCTAGAAGTGACAGGAGAGAGGTCCTGGACAAGGGAGAAGAAAGTAGTTCTCAGTAGCAACATGGATTAAGAGAAAGGCTGGCCTAGGAGGCCTTCATATTTGTTATGCTAAATGTATGATATATAACATATCATTGTGTGTGTGTGTGTGTGTGTGTGTGTGTGTGTGTGTGTATGTGAGTGTATGTGCCCCCAGAAGCAAAAGAGGGCATTTCCTTCTCTGAATTGTCTAATCTGGGTTCTTGGAACCAAATTCAGGTCGTCTACCAGAGCAGCAAGTTCTTGTAACTGTTAAGTCATCCCTTCAGCCCCCTGCCTAATTCCCTTGTTACAGGTAATTCTTCCTTCTTCTTATTTACCCACAGTACTAGGTTTAACAGGCATTCAATCATATTTGACTTTCTATGTGAATTCTGGGGATTTGAACTCAGTTCCTCTTACCAAACAAACAAACAAACAAACAAACAAAACAAAACAAAACAAACAAACAAACAAACAAAAAAAAACCTCTTACCTGCTCAGCTATCTTCCTAGCCTCTGTAGATCATTTTAAATGTGTGTGCTCATTGGTGACAATTAGATATTCAGCGATCATGTGATTCTGTCTTAAAGCAGTTCTGGTGGACCCCTGCCTGCTTGTTATGCAGAAATGATCTTTCTAGAGCTACTTGTTACCTCCCCCCTTTTGCTGGCCAGCCCAGGCAGAGCCCTTGAGGTCTTCCTTGAGTACCTTTTAGAGTCCCTTTGCAGGCTGCCCTCCCTGTTATCATTCCAAAACAGGATCTACCCAGCTCTCCTTACCTCTACAAACACTAATCCATGTGTTCTACAAAACCCCGCTTGTAGGGGAGGCTCTGCTGCCAGTTTGGGGTGAAGGTTAGGGAAGTTGGGGTGAGATGAGATGAAGGTTAGAGAGAGGAGTGTGTTCTCACTATCTTTGGACTCTTGGAAGGGTAATTTTATCTTCATATGTAAATTGGGGTAATCTGACTCATCTCAAGGCATTTTGGTAAGAGTTACAGTTCTGGCCTCACATACGCTGTCAGTCAGTGTCAGCTGTTGCTCTCTGTCAGTAAGTGCCAGTGACCTCTCCTTGTGATCACTCCCTCTGACACATGGCAAGAGAATACATGAGCCAGGTAGTTAGCATGTCTTGAGTTTTAGTTCTGGCCCTGTCTGATGGCTGGCTCTGAGTTTCCTCTCCTAGAAAAGAGATGAATTAAGAGTTCTTATTGACACTCTGACTAGTCACACACATCAGTGTTGACTTTCCAGCTAAGTTCTCTGAAATTCTTTGAAATTAAGTATACATTTCCTCAAATATATGTATGTTTGTATATATATGTATAGTTTGTACTTTTAAAGTATTTGAATAAATATCAAACTCATCAGTTGGAGTCTAGGAAGCATTGTTACTTAGTTCCTAAAACATGGAGACATGAAACTTGTTCTCAGGTACAAAAGGTACATAGATGCTTATAGCAGTTACAAGAAGGAAACTGGAAGCCTGCCAGTCAGTAAGAAAGAAGTGTGTTTACTTGGTGCTGCTGGTAATATTTCCATCAGTGGGTGTTTGGGGCACCAACTTTTGATTTGTTCTGAATAAATACTGCCACCCCCCCCCAAAAAAAAGGGAAAAGCTGTGATACTGTCTGAAGGACTCCCTGTCAGAGTTTGAGTGACCAGTTGTTGGGTGAAGATGAAACATGGCAGAGTAAGAGCTACCCCACCAGAATGACGTTTGGAACCTGGCCTGCGGTCAGCCTGAATTCCAAGTGCCTGGCCATCCAGCCACATACATGGTTCTTAGTGCTGCCCGTGTTGCCTAGCTTGTCCACTGCCCAGAAAGCTCTCTCAAACTGAGGCAGGAAAAGACTTACTGAGAGTGTTGTAGTGAAGCCTACATGTAAAGGCATAGCTAGTACTTCCTACCTTGTTGCTGGACAAAATGTTAGTGATTTTTTGGTATCCATTACTCCCTTTCAAACTAAGCAATATTTGTGGCTAATCTGTGGGGCTTGTGATATTCCATTCTTTACATCATGGCAGGTTTTATGAGTCCCCTACTGAGCAACAGATCAGAACTCTTGTACTTTGCTTTGTCTGGTGCCATCACTGGGACTAAAGGAGGCATAAGCAGGCAGATCTTGTGAGTTTGAGACCAGCCTTGTTTACATGGCATATTCCAGGCCAGCCAGGGGCCACACAGTGAGACCCTGTCTAAAGAAAAGAGAAATATGCAGACCAGCACCGGGGCATGGTGGATGGGGCCTGCGTAGTACTTGGGAGCTGAAGTGGGGGTTTGAAGCTGGCCTGTCTGTATTGTAAGACTCTCCTTCAAATCAAACCAAACAGACAAGTCAGAGGGGGTAATATGGCACATGTATGATGTCTGGGTGGGGATCATACATAACCCCATTTCTCCATACAGGGTTATGGGCAGCCTATGGGAGCAGGATGGGATGCAGGAGAGCTGGTAGGAGAGTGGAGACGGGACAGTGAGGGCTAAGTGTCACAGGAAATGTGGGCAAGTGGATGACTGAGGTGGTAAGTGGCACCAGGACAAGTCCTGGCACTTGCCCTTCCTAAGAACTTTCTTGATTCTATCCCCAGCTGCCCCTTGCCCGGAGGAGTAGGAGATCTGAATAGGGAGGTTCTAATCTGTGTCTAACAAATGAGTAGCCCCTTATCTGCAGTGTAATTATAAAGTGATTTCCTTTTCCAGCTGCAAGAAACAGGAACTTTTGCTGCCAAATTTAGCAGTGTTTTAAGTCCTTCAAATCTCCTTTGAGTGCTACCAAAGCTCTGGGCTTTGTTGTTATCTCCTGCTGAAATATCTCATGGAAAGGTCATCTCAGTGCCAACTTATGGCATGCGTAAGACTGCTTACACTGTACGGTGTTTCCCCTCTAGAAAGCCAAACTTCGCAGAGTAAAGCCAGACATTTTGCAGTTACTTCTGAAGGCTCTCAGAGGCCAGGCTCGGTGTCCCGGTCCATTGTAGTCTCAGAACCTTCATCTTGATACTCAGCAAAATTGTGCCCCCCCCCCCCCACTTCTTGTTGGTAGAAAATTTCCTAAGCACCAATTTAACACCAGACTCTTTCTCCTCTCCATTTAGTTTATAAGCTACTTATGACCCATCTGGTTTTTTCTGTTGGAATAATTAAAATATGAAGCCTAGCTGTGGGTGTTGGAGCCACACATGAGACTCATTTTCAAAGGTTTGGGGACAAGTAGGTCAGAGCCATGTGCATATAGATTTCAATACATGGGAAAAAGGAATGAAAATAGAGAAAGGAAATTCAAAAATGTGATTGACTCTGGTAGCTGTAAAGAAGTGGGTACACAAAAGTGACAGGAAAGTACTTAGAATAGTTGACATGATCTTGGCAGTCACTGTGACCTTGGCTTCAGCCTTGGCTTGACTAACTCAACTGCTGTGTTCAGAGGATTAAGGCTTTGAATTCTCTGTAGAAAGTGCAGAACTGCTTCCTTCTCTCTGCCCTTTCTATCCCCCTCTACCTGTTTTCTCCACTATGGGTTCAGGCCTAAATGGACTGGACAACATTGTCCCTTCAGGGTGAGTATTTATTGGTGCCCAGGGCTGTTACTGCCCAGCTGTTAGTCTTAACAGTTCCTTCGAGAGCCAGCTTTGAGCATAGTCGGGGAAGAGGGGTTTGGTTAGTTCTGAATTAGTTCCCAGAGTGGGTAGGGATCTGGTTAAAAAGAAAACAACTGGGAATTTTGTTGTACTTAAATCTCATTTAGTGGAATTTTAAAAGTCCCTCCCACCCTTTATCTCATAACCTGCAACCGTTGGGCAAATCTTGGTGAGTTTCAAAAGCAGTGCTGTCTAGACTTGTTTTCAGCTGCAAGACTTTAGGTCAGAAGTCAGTGTGGCTTTCTGGAAGAAGTTTAAAGCAGACAACTCTGGAGACTAGAGCACTTAGGAACCTCTTAAGCCTCCCCCCCCACCCCCCCCCCCCCCCCGCAGTATTAATGTTTTTCAGCACAGGAGCTGGGGTGACTTTATTATTGATGTTTTCCGAGGGTTGATCTTCAACCTTTTCTCTTTTTCATCCACATCTCATCCTTCGGGGCCATCTCTCCTATTAGTCATTAATTGAGAGAAAGAAGAGGGTGGTCATACCTCTGCCTCACATTTCACAAATGCAATCTGTCTGCCTGCCTGCCTATCTGTCCGTCCATCCATCCATCCATCCATCCATCCATCCATCCATCCATCTATCCATCCATCCATCATCCATCCATCCACCCTCCCTCCTTCCCTCTCTCTCTCCCTCTCTATTCATTCAATGAGTATTTATGGGAGACAAAGTCTCACTATAGAACTAAGGCTGGTCTGGAACGTGAGATTCTCCTGTCTGAGTCTCCCCAGTGCTGGGAGTAAGTTTGTGACAACATACTTGCTTCATTTAATAGCTTTTTTTTTTTTTTTTAAATCATGTAGATTTGTGCCAGGGCAGGGCAGAGAGGGAGGGAGAAGAGAGAGAATATGACAGTGTTTAAGTTGGATCAGTGTCCTCCATTTGTCCCTGCCTGTGCCAGGCTAAGTAGCCCAGAAGCTCCTGGGGATTCTTCTGTCTCCACTTCCTGTCTTGATGTAAGGAGCAGTTGGATTTTAAGTGCACACTGTTGTGTCTTGACTTTTTCCCTGGGCTCTGAGGATTTGAATTCAGGTTCTCACACTTGTATGGTAGGTGCCTTTACCCACTAAACCCTCTTCTCAACCTTAATAAATATTTACTGAGTATTCATTTTGTTGTACCTACTATTCTATATTAGGGATGTGGAGATAACAGAGATAGCATTCAGCAAACAAATAAACAGGTTAATACATGAAATAAAGGTACTGACACTTCAAAGCAGACATTGGGGATATGAGAGAGGATAATATGGACTGGAGATCTCTAGGGTAAGGAAAAGCCAGGGAAGTACCTCCTAAAGTAGGAAACAGAAAAGACAAAGTTCAGAACTTGATGTGTAGAGTAGGTGTAGTTGGAATAAGGAGCAAGTGATTCAGACTGTAAGATGTTGGTCCAGGCCAGTTGAGATTAAACTTAATGGCCAAGACAGGGGCTTAAAAACTCAGTGTAAGGGTACACATTCTGGGTCTGTCCCCTACTTTGGAGTGAGGTGTGGAAATTTGACAGAGATGGCTAGCTAAGAGAGCATTGACTCTGATGAATAGGAATCCAGAAAAAGTGTAGAAGCAGAAGTGGGTTGGTGTAGGGATTGACATCACCAGGCTCAGCCAGCAGAAGCTGAATGGGTACATTTGTGGGATCAATATTAGTTCACAATTTTCTGCAAATTTTATTTCCATGTTATTTCATTAATAGATGTATTATTATACTAGACACTTGTATTTGCAATTTTATTTGGCATTTTAGTAAACACTCATGATAATCCTTGGGTGAGTTTGTTGATATCTTGATGTCTTCAGGACCTTGGAGTCACTAACTTGCTTACATTTTGGATATTAGTCTATATGAACTGAAGTATTGTTCTCTCTATACTCCTGTTCTGATTGACATACCAAAAATGTGTTCCTTTGGATTACATGAAACATTTCATGAGTTCCCTGCTCAAGTTGTCATGTTTCATTGATGACTATGATCTCCTTTCAGTCCATTGGAAACTAGAATACGTTTTAAATGTTTATGCGATTCAATGAAATATTTTCAACTTTCTCAACTCTCTCTGAAATGATTACAGTGTCAACTACCAATACTGCCAATTAGAATAAAAAGGGGGCAGGGGGTTGGAATGTGTAGCAAGACAGGAACACAGCTAACCTGAGTTATTGCCTTCTTTTCTTTTTTCTCTATCCCCCCTCCGTGTGTGTGTGTGTGTGTGTGTGTGTGTGTGTGTGTGTGTGTGTGTGTGTGCGCGCGCGCACACACACGCGCGCATATGCATTTAATTCCAGCACTTGAGAGGCAGAGGCAGGCAGATCTGTGAATTTGAGGCCAGCCTTGTCTATGAAGCAAGTCCTAGGACAACCAGGTCTCTCTTACACTGAGAAACCCTATCCTGAAAAATTAAAAAAAAAAAAGAAGCGATATATGGGTATATTGGTGTCAGTGGGTATGTACACCTGAATGCAGGTGCCATTGGAGGCTAGAAGAGAACATTAGATTCACTGGAGCTGAAGTTGAGAGCTGCCACTTTAGGTTATGGGAACAGAACTTTCTGCAACAGTAGGACACACTCTTATCCATGGATCCATCTCTGCTGACCGTCTCTCCTGCCCTTCTTCCTAGTCTCATGTATCTCAGGCTGGTCTCAATTTTGCTGTTAAGCTGAAGGTGATGTTGAATGTCTATCTGCTCTTCCTTCTATTTCTGAAGTGCTAGAATTATATACCATACCATACCATACCATACCATACCATATCATACCACACCATACCATACTCACACCATACAACACCATACCATACCATACTCACCATATCATACCATATTATACCATATCATACCATACCATACCATACCATATTCACACTGTACCACATCATACCATACCATACCATACCCACCATATCATACCATATCATACCATATCATACCATACCATACCATACCCACACTGTACCACATCATACCATACCATACCATACCATACCATACCATACTCACCATATCATACCATATCATACCATACCATACCATACCATACCATACCATACCATACCATACCATACCATACCATACCCACACTGTGCCACATCATACCATACCCACCATATTATACTATATCATACCATACCATACCATACCATACCATACCATACTCAATTTATTCAATTCTGCAGTGTGGTTCTTTCACATTATTTCAGTTATGCTTCTTGGATTTTTATAATAAGAGGATGGAATTTGTTGTTTGGAAAAAAATAACATTGATTAACTAGTATTTGCAATAAATAAACATTAATTTTGTTGTTTACAGGTCTCTTCAAATCTGTTAAAACATTGTTAAAAAAATGTTTGAGAAAAGAAATGTATCAGGTCACAACTTTGACTTAGAAATTAAGCCTTGACAGCATTGAATTTGTAGACATTTCTTTTTGTGAAGGGCCTGAACTTGCAGGGTTCAGAAATGAGGCAGAATAGGGGTGCTTGTGAGCTCTTGGAGTTCACGTGATCCGTAGTCCACTAGCTGGCATACTGGAATGGCAGTCCAGAGGGCAAATCAGGGTGAGAGTGAGTTTCAGGTAAGTATAGATTTCTTAGAGCAATCTTAGAGAAGTTTCTTTTGTGAGCAATGGGTTTTACTTCCTGCCTTCTGTCTCCATCTGATGGTCTTGCTTCTGAAGAAAAGATCCATTGGACCCTCCCACAAATTCACTGGACAAAACTTTAATATTCATTTACCTTGAGCAGGGACACACAGATGAGTTTCAGGATGAGGCTGAGAAGATGGGCTAAGGTGAAAGTTTGAACAACTGGACCTAGAGCCAGGGAATCACTGCTCTTGTGGAAAAGCAGCCTATGAGGCCATGCAGAAGACACAGCTGGGTGACAGAAATCTTGCCCACTCACTGAGTGTATTATCATGAAGAGCAGTCTTCCTACCCATCAAGACTGATTTAGAGTAGTAGAAGGTCAGGAATCCAGTGGGCAGAGTCTGAACTCCCCTTGCAGAGTTGTTAGGAGCCTTGGATTGGTGGTTTTGAGACTCAAACATACACCAGATTCACCCAGAGCTTATTTCAAGTTCAGTAAGGTCAAAGTGAGGCTGAGGGTCTGTGTTTTGGTCAAGTTTATAGATACACCTACTGTAGTTGTTGTTGGTGATGTGTGTGGTACTGGGTGTGTGGTAGTATGTGGTGCTGATGGGGTGGGATGATCGTGGTGTATGTGGTAGTGATGTGTAATGGTATATGTGGTTATATGTGGTGGTGGTGGTGTGTGGTGATGGTAGTGGTAGTGCCTGTGTGGTGGCGGTGGTAGTTTTGGAACCTCATTCTGAGAAACACTAATAAGAGACTGATGGTTGTGATACAATAAGGTTTTGGGGTAAGGTGCTAGTTGACTTACTCCCTTTGACTGTCCTAGAATTTCATGTGTATAAGTCTGTCCTTCAGAAGTTGCTGGCTGGTCCACCCTGTAATACCAGAAGAGATGGGTAAAGGTCTGTGCCCTTCTACCAACTTTTCTCACGGCATCCGGATCACTTCCGGGTGAGGTTTCCAGTGGTGTGCTTGGCTGGCTCTTAACTGCTGCTTGTCTGAATTTTGGAACATGACTATCCCATGTTCTTTATTTCATTAGGGCAGGTGACATTCCTGTCGGGAAATGCTTCTGTGTGTCCTTGAGCTGGGCTGGCAAGCAGGCTGAGCATGAGTGTGCTCTGTTTATTAGCCAAGTTTACACAGGGAGATTATCTCTTCAGCCCAGGAGTTGAATTTCAAGGACAAAGTCCACAGTTGGTGGTTGAAAAGTTGAGAACACCTGGCAGAGAGGATTTCTCTTGCCCAGCCCTTGGTGTTCCCACAGAGGTCGGTTTTTTCCCTTTTGGGAGTTCTTCTAAGGCAGCATGGCTCCAGGCACTGCCACCACCACGTTTCAGCACCATGGGCTTCAGGTAAGACAGGGCATAAAGCTGCCTCTCTCTTTGTCTCCTAACGCCTTCTCTAGCCTGCTCTTCCCCCTGAGGAGAGGTCTGGGACTTCTCTCTCTCTCCCTCTTTTTTTAAATTTTTATCTTGAAGATTTAGACTCTCGTTTTTTTAGTGGTTCTGTTTACATAGTATAACGCCAGCAAATGACATGACAATAGACATTCGTAATAGACAGACCATTACTCACCTGGAGTCTGGGGAGAGCTGCCTTACAGGAAGCTAATGCTTAGTGTTGGCTGTTTCCAGGGAAACTGATGATGTTTGTACAATGTTGTATTGCAATTTGATGCTAATGAATTGTACAACTAATATGTAATTGAAATTTTTGAATTGTATGTTTTACCACAAGAAAGTATTATAGTCTACTAAAAACTGTCTTACTAATCTTTACCAAGAATGCTTTCCTGTGTTAGTACATTTCTCCGGACAGCAGCGCTGTGCCTTTTCAAGTGGACTCTCATAATTTCCTTAACCAAGGCCCTAAGAATTGACCTTTGAGTTGTTACGAGTCTCCCTGTGGTAAGCAGCAGCACTCAGCCGACTTTGACCACGTGTTCTAATACTTGTGTTTCCTTAGGCAAAATTACTAGAAGGGAAGATTTGCTGATCAAAGGGTATGCTTATTAAAAAATGTTACTAAATATTGCCAAACCGCTTTCCAAAGAAGGTGTATTATCTTAATTCTCATGAGTAGTATAGAAAGGCACCTGCTTCCACATACCTTTGCAATATGGTATTAGCAAGTTCTTAATCTTTGCCATTCTGATAGGTAAAAAAGAGTCTCTCTTTGAAAAGTACTTTACTTTTGATTCTGTGGATGTGGCTGTGACTGAAGAACCAGTGGCCTCTAGAAGAAATCAATGGCGCTTGGCCACTGAGTCACCTCTCTGACCTCTGAAAACGGACTTTTTTCCTGACTTTTTTTTAGGTTTTTGTCATTACTAGCAGAATTGAGCACGTTTTATGCCAATTACTTTTATTTTTCTGTGAATTTTATGCTTAAATATGTTCACCTTTTTAATTGGTTCCTTACAGATTTGTTAGGAAGTTACACACATATGTCAGGTGTGAGCCATATGTATTGATGGTATTTTTTTTTCTCCTTTCTTCCTTCTTTCTCCTGTTGAGTTGATTCTTTACATAAAATTGGTAAACTTTATTTTACTCTTGTCTTTTAGTGGGTTGAGGCCCCCAACAGTCGCGTTCTTACAGTATCTCTGATTCATGGTGTACCATAGCAATTCAAACCATTTTGCAACGCTAACAAAGGAACACTTTCAATCCAGTTATTGAAAGTGGCAGATTGACAATTACATTTACAAAACACAAGTTTCCTCTGTTCTGGACCCTGTTTGTTTTCTGATATCCTAGATATGGTGCTGACATATTCCTTTTCTGTGTGTTTGGGGATAATCATGTCTGCCCCCTTGGAAAAACTTCAGAGTGAATCCCAAGTGCAGCTGTGTAAATGCCAGAGACGTAGATACTGTGACGCAAAGCTGCTCTCTTACTTCAGATGTAGCTGAACGATCCCGTTCCAGCTGAGATGGTCCATAGGTGGGTGCTAACATCAGTGGTACACAGTGGCGGAGTAAGTGGGCCAAAGTTCCAGAATGCATTAGGGCCCAGAAAAGGTGTGGCTTTGGCATGGGAGCAGCAATAAAACATGAATAAATGTGTCTTCTTCAAGGATTAATAAAAAGTTGTATGTTGTGGCCCAAGCATGCAAACCTAGTGCTGCAGAGGCAGGGGAAGTGCCACCAAATAAATAAATAAAGATAAAGAACTAGTTCGGTCTTACTGAGGATGCTTGTCATTCAAATACTGGGGAAATGATAGGGCAAATTTTTGGGGTTCACTGGCCAGGATCCTAGTGAACTCCAGGCTAGTGAGAGATTTAAAAAAAAAAAAAAAGCAAATGGCCTTTGTAGAACAAGATGATCACACACACACACACACACACACACACAAAGAGAGAGAGAGAGAGATCACGTGTTTGAAGCTAACACAGCAAATAGAAACTTCTTTAGTCTGGAAGAACTGAGAGGTGCATTTTTCTCTGCACTGTTGATCCTGCCAACGGGTGCTGTGCTGAGTTGGGTGCCGTGTAAACCTCTGTGGTTTGGAAAGTACTCTGAACCTGTGGAGAGCAAGAGTAATGTGCACAGGAAGAAGGGCAGAGAGTAGACGTGAAAACTCTGCTGAGGCTCGGGCATGGTTTTAGTGTTGCAATAAACCAGGTGATTGCTGATAAAGTCACAGGTAAAGTGGGCAGGGGAGGGAAGAGCGGGCAGAGTATATGCAGGACTTGCTGATAGGCTAGAACCTGAATGAGAAGTCAGGACTTTGTGGGAAAGCTAGTGATGTCTCTGTTTTATCAGGGGTGATGGATGGACAGAGCTCAGTTCAGACATTGCTTTTTATTTTCTGACAGGAATTCAGTTTGTACTTAATAGAGTTATCTGGTTGTTTCTATGGAGCATTATTTGGGTTGTCTCTTCTATGTATTTTCTATGAACTGTAAATTAGATATATAGGTTAGACTAGGGTAAGCATTTGGGAGGGGGCCCTTTATAAGCAGTGCAGAGGATCACAAGCAAATAAATTTGGATATCCCACTATGACTGATGTTAAATTTGATTACTGCTTACAGTAGACCAGCCAGATGTCTTCATTGTAAAATTACAGTTTTCATTTGTGAGGGTCACCTTTGGGCGACCTTTGGCACTGCTCCTCTTTAATCTTTCACTTAAGAGGTTTTATTTTTTAAACTTTGTATTATGGGAAATGTCAAGTGTACCCGAAGTAGAGTTGAAGATGAATAGCGCTATAACCACCATCCAGCATCAACTACTGTCAACATGTGGACTGACTGGCTTTCTTTCTATACCACTACCAGATTTTTGAAGTAAATCCCAGGCATCATACATTTCTAACCATTAGCATTATAGAAAGGACACTCCAAAAGTCCTTTGTGATACATTTGCTGATCCAGCTGATCTGCCCAAGGAAAAGACTTTGAGAAGTATAGTCTTGAGTCCAATGGTTAACTGTGGTGACTAGCATAGAAGTAAACTGAAGGAGTACTAGTCATGAAACCAGGATTTCAAACAGAAGTGGGTGGTAAGAATGCCAGGAATGGAGAGCTTTAAATAGCCTGGTGTGTGTTGGGTAGAGGGTGGTGTATGATACGATGTTGAAGGTGTGGGCAATGGGAAGGAAAAGGCAAGGCAAGAAAACCTCAGAGCATTGTTAAGCCTTTGTGCCCCAAAACATTGCTGTCTGCTGGTTAGTGTTGGGAAAGTGAACAACGGGGTGAAGATCTGGTGTGTGGGGAGGAACAGGATCCCCTTAGTCATTGAAGTAGGGTCAGGGGCATTGGCCCACAAGTGCAGCTCAAGCTGGAGAGATTCATGGTCAGCAGCCCGGTGAGGCAGAGCCAAGACTCTGTAACCAGTACTGGAGGCCAGTATTACCTTTGATATGTTAAATAGGCACCTCAGCCATTTGTCCCCCGTTGAGACCTAATAACCAGGGGAGGCACACCTATGTGCTAGGGTAGGAACCACCGGAGCATCTAATAAAGGCACATATTGTTGTTTTTGTTAGGGAGAACTTTGACTCAGAGTCAGAACCACAAAAACTTGAAAATGGCAGTTTCATTTCTCAAAGATAGTAGTTTTTTGTTTTGTATTGTTTAATGTTTGTTTGAGGCTTAGAGGTAAGATTACTTCCCTAGGATGTACAAGACCTTGACTTCAAGCTCCAGCACCACAAAAGAAAATAAAATGGAGGAAAAGGGAGAAGCTCTTGAAAGAATTCTTTGAGAGCCGTCATTACTGAAGTGGACTGAAAAGGGAGCTGGAAGGAAAGAAGCCCCTTTAGCTGAATCAGCACCTTCTCAGTGGTGAAACAAATAGTCCAGAGGAGCCTGACAGATGGGATGATTCTCAGTGAGCATCAAACACGTGTTTAAGAGAGTAACTGATATTCTCTTAAATGACTGAGCTTTAATGCTGAGAGACAAGTTAAGCTGGGTTTGGAGCTCATATCTTCTTAATGTTTGTGTATGTGTATGCATGTACATGTGCACATGCATACATGTGTGTAAAGTGGTAATGTTAGCTCTGCCATATGCATCTTTCCTAGGAGGGTGGTAGCCATTGTTTAGATACTATTTATATAATATACCTTACAGCATATGAACCATCTTTGCACGCCTATTTCCTTGGATTTATGGTCTTTTCAGGAGAGGAATTGAAGTAGTTGGCTATAGAAGACACAGTAAAGCAACACCCCACCATACTCTCCATGATTATAGGAGGCAGAAGGGGATTTTAAAGTTAGACCCAGTTTGAATTCTGGCTCCTCTTTTTACTGATTATACATTGGGTTTTCTTGCTTGGTAAAATAAATAGAATTGATAACATCATGGAATTATTTTAGAGTATCAAATGAATTAGCACAGTCAATGTATGGGAACAATGCTCTCCATACAAGATGACTGTTAAAAGAAAACTTAACTCTGTTATTAGCAGAGTAACAGGAATTGGCACCAAAGAAGCTTGTGCAGTGTCCCAGTTGTGTCCTGTCTGAGACTCAGTGGTCTTCTGTTCTGACAGCGAGTCCCTTTTTAGTCTCTGCTCCAGTCTCAGAGCAGGTAAAGGGCTTTTTTTTCTTTCTTTTACTTTTAAGATTTATATGTGTATTTTATGTATCTGAGTGCTCTGTCTTCAGACACACCAGAAGAAGGCATCAGATCCCATTATAGATGGTTGTGAACCATGTGGTTGCTGGGAATTGAACCTAGGACCTCTGGAAGAGCAGCCAACTACTCTTAACCACTGAGCCGTCCATTAGGCAGCTGTTTTTTCTTTTCGTTAAGTTTCATATTGTAATGGAATTTTATATGGGTAGCTAATGTAATATTGAGTGATTTATTGGATGTAATTTAAATTTTTTTTTATTTTGTTTAGTATTGGTGTGTGTGAAAGAGTATGTCGGTGTCCATGTGGCATGGCACATGCGTGGAGGTCAGAGGATAGTTCTTCATCTTTTATGTATTCTAGGGATCAAGCTTAAGTTATTAGGCTTACACAGTAAATACTTACCTGTTAAGTAATTTTTTTTTAAAAATTAACTTAAGAAGTTGACTTTTGCTATAGCTTATGCAATATTGGTTTTCTATAGATCCTTCTGCAGACTACCAATTCAAATGTATTATGTAAAATTGTAATTTGTCAGCCAGGCGGTGGTAGTACATGCTTTTAATACCAGCACTCTAGAGGCAGAGGCAGACAGTTCTCTGAGTTTGAGTCCAGCCTGGTCTACAAAGCAAGTTCCAAGACAGCTAAGGGCACAAAGAGAAACCTTATCTTGGAAAAACAAAAATTGTAACTTGCCAAAAATCACTGTTTAATGAGCTAAGTTATTAGAATCTCATGTAATTTTCTGGTGACCTAACTGACAGATATACCAGGACTTGATATACCAGGAGTACTGGTACCCCCATGTTGTGGTGTTTTCTTAAGAATTGTACTGTAATTCAAGATGGAGTTTCATATTCTATACTTTGTATTCTACATTTCCAACTAAATGTAGAGCCATAGATTTAAGAAACCAGATCAAAAAGGTTAGTTTCCTACTATCAAGTTAGAACCTAGCAACATGCGTTCTTGATTGTGTTAAAGCATCATGGTGGTTGAATTGGCTAGTATTTGGTGAGTTTCTCTTTAGGTGCCTCAAACCTCCTTAAATGCAAGATTGGCGAGTGACTAGTACCTAGTTCACTAGCTAATGTTGCTTACTTCTTTCTTGAATTTTGTTAGCTTTTTTTATTTGGAACTCACTCTGTAGACCAGGCTGGTTTTGAACACATAGATCTGCTTGCCTGTCTCTGAAGTGCCAGAATTAAAGGTGTTCCACCACACCCTGCAAATGTTCTTAGTCTTTATCTTACTGATTCCAGAAAAAATAGAGTCTCCGCTTATGTGGACTTGACATGGCCACTTTGACATCATTGCCTTTGTTTTCTTAGTCACTGTTCTCATCACAGGCAGCTGCACCCACAGGGGCTGGGCTGCATGGCAGGGTTAGATCTCTCCAGGATAGAACTGCAGCTGTGCAGCTCTCACACCTCCGCCCTTCATCCTCCCAGTGGACACGTGCTTAATATTATTGTTACTTCCAATTCTCAGCCTGCATTAGACCCTCCAATCCCAGCTCTGCCTCCACATCCTCATTTTGTTACGTTCTGTTTACACCACTTATGTCTCCCTCTTTCTCCTCTAAAGTGTGCAGCCATTCCAGCCAAACCACACTGACGCCTGGCAGGACCAGCTCACCTGTCTTTTCTTTTTTCTTTCTTTTTTTCCTTCTTTCCTTCCTTCCTTCCTTCCTTCCTTCCTTCCTTCCTTCTTTCCTTCCTTCCTTCCTTCCTTTATTTCTTCCCATTGTTTTATGAAAAATTAATAAATGCATTAGGAAGACATTAAAAACAGTTTATTAATATTTGGTGTATATTGTCCTTTGGGTGGCTTATTCGCATACATAGTTGTTTTTTCTTAAGGTATCATTTATGCATAAATCTTGCACTTAGACTTTGTAACCTCCTTTTTTTATTTTGGCTGGGTAGATAATACTATTTAATACAAATACTATTTAAAACTACTTTGCAATATTTAATCCTGCATAGGATTTCATTGTATGGATGAACCAATTTGATGATAGGCTTTTGGGTTGTTTAACAATTGGCAGTTTTACCCAGAGGGGATAGGAACTCCACAGAAAAACCAACTGAGTCAACTAACCTGGACCCAAGGGGGCTCCCAGAGACTGAAACACCAACCAAAGGCCACTCATGGGCACATCTGTAGGAGATGTGTGGATTGGTCTTCATTCAGGTCCCTCAACAACTGTAGTAGGGGCTGTTCGTGGCTCTATTACCTGCCTGAGGATCCTGTTCCCCTAACTGGGCTGCCTTGTCAGGCCTCAGTGGGAAAAAAATGTGCCCAGTCCTGCAGTGACTTAGGTGCCAGGTGGGTTGGCACCAGGGGTACCTCTCCTTTCTCAGAGGAGAAGGGGAGAGGTTATGGGGGAGGGAGAATATGAAGGAGGACTGGGAGGAGGAGGCTGCGATTAGAATGTAAAGTGAATAAATAAATTTTAACATAAAGTAGCAAGTTTTATATTTTTATTTTCTGTGGTAAATTTGCCTGCTATAATTTCTGGATAATTATTTCTATAAATTTCTATATGAAATGGAATGTCTTTTCATCTAAAAGGCATGTAGTGGGCTGGAGAGATGACTCAGTGTTTATGAGTACTGACTGTTTTTGCAGAGGTCCTGAGTTCAAATCCCAGCAACCACATGGTGGCTCACAACCATCTATATGTTTTTATATAGATGCCCTTTTTTGGTGTGTCTGAAGACAGCTACAGTGTACTTATATATAATAAATAAACCTTTAAAAAATAAAAGGCATGTAGCATACATAAGCTATTTAATAATGATATCTTTTTGCTTTATTAAAAAATGGTATCTTTTGAAGTTTGGATAAGAATATGGATAAAAGGTTAATATAAGAAAAATAGTACATGTATAAAATAGTTCAATTGCATTGGTAGTGTGTAGCTTGTCATTGTATAACAGTGAATGAGGGTTGCTGTCTCTCTTGTGTATTGCTGACATTGTTGAGATGAACATATGCGTACAGTGAATATGCGTGGGTTTATATCCACTAGCACCTAGAAAAATGAGTTGCTTTAAGCAGTATATACTTCTTCCCCTTGAGAAGCAATTACAAGGCTGTCTACAATGCTATCACAATGCCTTTAAGAGCTCACTTAGTTTTACTTTTGCTAATACTTAGAGATTCCATCTTCTCAGTATTTTCCAGTCTGATACCTATGAAATAATATCTCCACTCATATTTGTGGTTTTTTGATTTACCAAAGAAGTTAAACATTGTTTTGTTCACTTTTGACATTTGTTACATATATTTTCCTCATTTTAAGTTATTTTTTTCCTTAATGATTATAGAAGTTCTTGACATAGTTTTAATCTCTAGTCAGTTAACACTTGATCTGCAGTTATTTTGGTGTGTGGCTTGTATTTTAACTTTGTAGTGAGTATTATCATCATGTATACTTTACAGAGCTTTTGAAATGTGCAGTCATATATATGTAGGAAATTGTATTTCTAAATTTTTTTCACACAAATGGTGTTGGTTGACAGGGCAGTCATGGTGCATGGAGTGCCATTTTGATACACTTTGTCTGAGTGTGGCAGTCATTTTGCCAGGTGTAATAGACAAGAGAGGTAGTGCCTTTGGTTTTAAGTTTACTTGAGCTTGTTTATTACTTTATTGTAGCTGAGAGCCTGCTTCATCTGATGCCTCACTTCCCTTGTAACCTGTGGGACTTTGGCCTTAATGGGGACCCTGATTCTCAGTTGAGAGGGTCAAAGCCCTGGGAACAGTAACTGAGACAGCAGAAAGCTGCCTAGTTTCCCGAGAATCAGGAATCTTCACACTGCCATAAGAAGTGCACATCCCCTTGGGGCGTTGGCCATGCCCCAAGTCCCACCTCTGCAGGAGGATGTAATGTAGACCTCAACCTGATCAGCCGTGCCCCAGGTCCCTCCCCCGCAGGTAGATACGACCACAGGTCATTCAAGCTCCAGGCAGGACTGTCCCCAAATATGTAGACAAGCTCTTCCCAAGCCCTCAGGCCAAGCCAATAGGAAGTACCGGTGATCAGACTCTGAACCATTTCAAAATTGGATATTGGGGTGGGGGTGCTTGTGAGTAAATGTGTATAAGAATCATTTCACCACCTGAGATCCTTTTTTCTAAGAGCTGATAACACCTCTGATTGGGAAGAGATTTTTCTCTCCTGAAGCTTCTTGCATTCTGTCCCGAAGCCTCTCACTGGCCTGGTTCAGCCTGGCCTGGCATCCATGACAGCAGCGGGAATTCGGGCAAGCCAAGCCCAGTGGTGGAGGCAACCAAACTGGTTTTTCCCTTTCTGTTCACCCGAGCTTGCACATGCCAGTCAGACCCAGTGGCAGAGGTGGCAGAGGTCGCTCCTATTTCTAACCAGAGAGCTGTGTGGGACTTCTGGCTCAAGGTCCCACAGTGACCCTCTCTAGTGAAGCCACTCACTCCCTCTTCTAACTCTTATGCTGTGTTCCTTTGAAAAGATTATTTGTTTACTTTTATTTTGTGCGTATGGATGTTTTGCTTGCGTATATGTCTGTGCACCATACTGTGTACTACCCTTGAAGGCCACAGAAAGTGTCAGATCCATTTTAAGATTTATTTATTTATTTTATGTATATGAGCACACTGTAGCTGTCTTCAAACACACCAAAAGAGGGCATCTGATCCCATTATAGATGATTGTGAGCCACCATGTGGTTACTGGGGATTGAACTCAGGACTCTGGAAGAGTAGTCAGTGCTCTTAACCACTGAGCCGTATCTCCAGCCCCAGCCTTTCTTCTTTGCTCATAGATTCATCATAGTTGCCCAAAGGACTGTCTTCTTGATTTTCTCTTCAGCCTAAACCTCAGATAAGCATTTCTGATGAACTCAAGTTCCTTCCATGTCTTTGCTGGTCATGATGGGACTCTTCTCCAGACTTGAGAATGGCTTTATCTTTTCCAGAAGCACAGAACACGGTCCATTGTTTCTTCCTTAGGTATTTTTGTGGTTCCCTAAAGTTAAGATTCTTAATTTGTCTTCTGAGATGTGGTATTTCTTCTTTATTTCCATTTGTCTTTTTCCGTGTCCCTTTCAATTCAGAAGCCATCAGCTTGACTATCTCTCTGCAGTTCATGTCTTCTACTTGTCTGCCTTCAAGCTTTGCTCCTGAAGTTCCATGTGCCCAGCAGATCTCTTTATTCTTGCATTGTTGAGTGGGTCACTTAATTCACCTATCTACTAGCATTTAAAATTATTGTCTCTCTATCTACCATATTAGAAACATAAGCTCCTGAGGATGGACTTGTGTCTCTTATATCTTGGTGTTCAATCAGAAATGAGCCTGGTGTATGATAGGTGTTAACTGAATACACACTATTATGAAATATAATGTAGAGATGGCAGGCCCATTCTCAAATGTGCCCCTGAGAAATTATGCCATGCAACAGACCTTGTTTTAAAAAGGTTTACTGGGGGAGGGGACAGGAATACGGGCCTGGAAAAAGGTTAGAAGTGGACAAGTGGACATACAGACAGATAGACAGCTGGGAACAGAGCCATGAGGGCAGATAGAAGTGGAGTGCTTAGAGAACAGATAGATGGGATGCTGAGACAGACAGACAGACAGACCCTTCTTATCTGCAGCACACACTTGTTATATCCGATGGCTGCAGCAGATTATGATGTAAGCAATTGCAAGGTCCCTGAAGGCAGGTCATCAGAATCTCCTGTATGCTCACATTCCTCCCTTTTTGTTTAATTAAAATTGAGGAAGCAGTGATGGTGGATTGGGAGTGAGGGTGTTGTGTTCTTTAGACTCCCTCCTGCTGACTGGCCACGTTATCTTTGGGGACCCTAAGAAAATTCTGGCCAAGTCCTGGGAAAACTGGCTGTTTCACTGTTATCTAGATTCTGTGGAACCATCAGTGGCTGGGAGTGTGCAGGCCCAGTTGAAGCAGTCTGTGAGGCTGGACTAGAGAAGTTGGGGCAAGCATCTTACAGTTCCCTTGGATACAGATTTTGAGGAAACACCTGGACTTGGCAGAATGCTGGAACAGATAAAGTTAAAGAGTTCAGGGAAAAATTTTTTTCCTTAGATGTGCATTATCATTCTGTATGGAAACCCACATTGTAGAGAAGGCAGTAGGTTCAAACCTTTGTGTCATAGTAGAAGCTTGGGAAACAGTCTTGGGTTAAAAGCATGAACTCTCTATAAAGTGAGCTCAGGGAAGACCAAAGTCTTCTACGAAGCAGAAGGGGCAAAAGTTCACTTGATTTTCAGTATGACTACAGAGAGGGGCTTCTTCCCTCTACCCAGAAGACTGAGTGTATATAGATTTAGCACAAAGAGAAACACTTTTAAGTATATACTTAAAAGACAACTAAAGGAAAATTAAAATCTTGAGCTTGTAACTATGGTGTGGTATCATATAGTGGGAGGCTTTACCAGAGTTAGATTAATAACTTATCAGAACTCCACTGATTAATGTTAAAACTTTGAACTTGGAAGTCTTATTACAGCAGTTGCACAGTGATGGGAAAAGATCTGAAGCATTATTTTATCCCTTAGATCACTTTCTTATCACCACTTAGGCTTTCACTTGCACTTACCAACTTCCCTAAAACACGTTCTTAGATCCTCATAATTTAAGCTTTCAGATCCTTACATTAACTTTACATCTGTTCTTCCTCTCCAGTTATTCACCGGGAGACACAGGTGGTTGATTACTGTGAGCAGTCACTGTGAAGGTTCCTTCAGATAAAAGAATAGTAAAAACTAAACTTCTGAAACCTGTTTACCTTTTAGCATGAAGCTTACAAGCAAAGCAAATTTACCTTTTTAAATAAGAGACCTGGTAGTTTTAACTAATGGATTGACTAATGAATTAATTAACACAGCGGTGGATTACCTGGGGTAAGGGAGCTGGCTACCTGTTCTCTAGTTGTCAGGCTACAGTTAGCTTAGTGGTCAATGTAATTAGAGACCTGAGAAGGATACATTATAATCTAAATGGCATTTGTATCAATTAAAACAGACTAGTCCATAGTCCATTGCCTAGACAGTTGTCCCAGGTTCCTGTGGTCTCTATGACACTGTGGGTAGAGTCAGTCTTTGGCCGTTAGGCCCAGATAAAAGGTTTTTTCTGTGAGAAGGAACATGAGACTCGCCTCACCTTGTTTTAGGCAAAGTAGAACAATCAACTCTTTGGCATCCTGTTTGTCCCTGGTTCAGGCTGGGCCCTAGCAGCAGGTGTGGCATTGGGGCAGTCTTGATCAGTGGTTAGCATACTATAATCCAGGTGAAGTCTTTTGTTTTTGTGCCCATTATCTTCTTGGAGACCTTGTGGGGTCACTGTTAGGATCTGGGAGTCACTTACCTGTCATAATAAGTTTAAACATGTTAATGCCATATTCAGCAGATCTCTGACAAGTTTGAGGGCCACATTGTTGATACAAACTTGTTTCTAGTTACTTACTTTCTGCTTTAATTTTGAAAACATGTATAGGAGGCTAAATAAGGTTTTTTCCTATTGCATCCATTCTTAGCATAACTTCAAATATAATTCTGAATGCGTTAAAGGATTTGATCATTTATAAGGTGGCTAATTACCAATTTGAAGTTTTAAATTATCTTTAACAGTTTATAATAATTTAGCGGCTTTCATAAGACTAGAACTTTCTGTTTTATCCCTGTTAGGTTTAGACTTAAAATAACAGTTTTAAATTGGACCCTTCTCAGCATCAAAACAAAACCTTTTAATCTACAAACAAATTATGTGGTATATCATTGTAGAACATAACAATTTCCCATATGATTTAGTTTGCTAAAAGTCTATAGCTTAACAACATTAGCAAATTCAAGGTTAAGCATTTTATGTCAGTGATTTTTTTAAAAAACCTTTTTAATGCTGTAAACCTCAAAAAAAAATTAAAGCGGTTTAAAATCTCTCAGTTGTGTTTCTGAGTTTGATCAGTTCAGGGTCCAGGGAAGAAGAGAGGGACTCCAGCAACAGTGACCAGCTTGCAGTTAGCCATGCCTCCTGGCCCTCCGGGACATGGGAGCTAAAGGCACAAACGACTGATTGTGTCTGGAAGGATCTTCCACCAGCTCCTTTCCCAAGCTGGGGGCAGGGTAAAGAGCAGCAAGCCAGTTGGCAGACTTGCCTCTTCTGCCTTGAAGTACTTTTGTATCTGTTGCTAACAACAGACATGGGTAGTGTAAATAAAACACAAACTTATAGGCTCAGGGACACATGGAGACTGAACTGAGGGGGAAGTGGACAAGGACTGAAGCGGCAGGGCTGAGTGTCGAAGGTGCTGTGTGTACTACATTCTCTCCCCACCCATGACAGTGGACCTGTCATAAGCTGTTGTGTGGGACAGGATGTCAGGTTTCAAAGATGAGGTGATAGAACTAGATATGCTTTGCTCAGGCTGACTCTCTTGCAAGCTACATGCTGGCGATCTGATGCTGGATGGTGGCTTCTGTCCTCTCTCCTTCCTTCAAGACTTCACTCACTAGTCCCTGTTAGTGCTCACATGGTTGATGAGGGCTGGAAGCACACACCTTGGAGTGTGAGTGAGACTTGAATAGCAGAGAGGGAGGAGAAGCACACTCCAGCTGTCAAGGTGTTCAAGAATAGAAGCAGAAATGGGCATATTGGAGCAGGAGGAGTGCTACCTGTAGAGGAATATTTGTGTGTGTGTGTGTGTGTGTGTGTGTGTGTGTGTGTGTGTGTGTGTGTGTGTGTGTATAAGGAATTAGGGGTAAGAAGGTAGAGTGGGGACTGGAGAGATGGCTCAGTGATTAAGAGCACTGACTGCTCTTCCCAGAGGTCCTGAGTTCAATTCTCAGAAACCACATCATGGTGGCTCACAACCATCTATAATGAGATCTGATTCCCTCTTCTGGTGTGTCTGAAGACAGCTACAGTGTACTTTATATGTAATAAATAAATTAATTAATTTCTTTAAAAAAGGTGGAGCAGTTATGATGCTGACAAGGAAGAAGAGGGTGATACAAAGATTGGTTGGAATTGGCATTGGTGCTGTGCAGTCAGCAGCCCTGAATGACAGGATAGTGTCATTTATGAGTATAGAGAACTGGAGACTGACGCATAGAGGGAGACATTGCTACAGTGATACTGCCCTGCATTCAGGTATCTCCTCTGGGTGTTACTCAAGGCTGCTCCCTGAAGCCCGAGGTTAGGAGTCAGTGGTGGAGGAGAAATTGCAAAGAGCACAACATAGTTAACTTTTTTAATAGTTCTCTATATTTGGCTCTTACTCACTTAAGTAAAAAATGGCTCCAAGGACATCATCTTTGTGCTCTGCTTCCTAAACTTGTCCTTGAAGCCTCTGGGGCTGTTATCTGGCCTGGTTAGAACTGCTGAGCATTTTTTCATACTCCTTGCCAGGAATTAATGTCCTTGGGCCTCAGCTGGGGTGTGTCCCCAATCCAGCCATCTGGAAGGTCAGAGTTATTAGCCAGTAGAATGTGCCCATTAGCTCTTGGAGGGGTTACAACCTGTTAGTGGAATCCTAAGCCTGGGAACCGCTTCTCTCACAGGGCCTTTCACACTTGGAACGAGCTAACTGATGTTGCACTCCCTTATTTGGACACTAAATTTTCTGGGTGAGACTGCAGTTTGCCTTTGTTTTGAGTGAGTTTTTAAAGTATCTGGCATCTCTGTGAGTGATTTTTTTTTTTTAAAGGAGATCGACATTGCATCAAAGCATTTACTTTTCTCCACCTGAGTCTTTCCTTGGCCTCCAGCCCATCTGCTCATGAAACCAGAATGAAGTTCCCATGTTCCACGTGCTCATTGGTCTCCCTAGGGACGAGTGGAGAACACCTTAGAGACAGTAGAAACATGAGTCTAGCTCTAAGGATTGTGGGGAGCTTTGTATCTGGTACTAGAAACACCCGGGAGAACTTTCTGTGCTTTGGGGAACTTGCTGTGTCCCTCAGCTTGGCTTCATCTGGGTCCAAGATACCAGGAGCAAAATGCAGGCAAGGATATGGGGTGGTATTGGGAGGTAGAGGTGCTACCATGGGTGAAGAGGTTCTGTGGGACAATGAGAGCACACTTCCCCTGTCCACTCCACCCCTCTGTGAAAAGCTACCGCTACCAGAAGGGAGCTCTGTTTACCTCTGACTGTCCTTTGTTTCCTGCCAACCCAAGGGAAGTGATTGCTAGTGACAGTGATACAGGATCTTAGCGCAGGGAGGGAAGGCAGTCAAGAAGTTGTGCTTCCGGTTGGAACTTGCTGAAGCAGCCTTTCAGCCCTCTTGGGGAAAGCTTTGGGTTTAAAGAGTCTTGCCAAGGAGGCTTAAGGCTTGAAGATCGTAGAGCCAAGGAATGGAGTTGAGGAGGCCCCCTTGCTGTCTTCCAGAAGTCAGAGTGAAGGCTGACTGGAAACTACTGCTGCACACCGAGAAAGTGCTGTCCTGCGGGAAGGCCTTCCTGTGCTGCACAGTGTCACCCAACCCATACACAAACACGTCACACCTGTACTGCCTCCTGATACATAAGGACAGAGTAGCTTTGCTTCAAAGCTTTGCAGCAGTCGGAGGAGCTTTATATCCAGATTTCATTAACTACTTGGAATTACTCCAAGACTACTCTTTCCCCATTATTCCTTGTAGAGGAAACCACAACAAGCTAGTATTTTAAGTAAGCTTTTAATTTTAGAATAGTTTCAGATTTATAGAAAAGTTGCAAAGAGAGCACTAAAAGTTTCGGTAGATGCTATAAGCCATTAGTATTTTCTTTTCTCTTTTTCTGGTCTATTTACGAGGGAGTAGGGAAGCGGTGGGGTGAGGACATTTTTTTCCAGCTTGGTGGGTTTTGAGCTGAAGTTTTTGAGAGTCCATTATGGTATGGACTCCTCCAACCCCGGGTCCATTCTGTCTCAGCTGAACTGGGCTGGACCTGGCCTTGCCTTCTGGTTTAGAGTCCTATTTTCTGCATCCACTCAGTGGGGCCCGCTGGTAACTAAGATCCTGGAAGTTGGGGAAGGCAGTTGTCACTGGAGGGTCTTCAGCTGTCTGCTTAGGCACTGTGTTATCTGGAAGGTTCTTTCTAGTCAGTCCTCATTCTCAGCTGGTGTTAGCTGACTTGGAGTCAGAGCTCGCTGGAGGGATGTAGAGAGCATCTGGGTGATATGAAGAATTTGCTTGATGCCTCGAGTCTAACCTTGTATAGTGCCAGGGTGGTTCAAGGTGGTCGCTACTCTGAAGAAGGCAGGCAGTGGGTAGTAGTGATGTGTATGGGCAGCTGCTGTGCTTTGCTTTGGGGCCCAGGCGCATTCTCCATTTAAGGGAAAGGGGTCTGCAAGCTTCTAAGCTGTGGGTGTGAATGGGCTGGCCTGAAGTCTGCTCAGGGCTTTTGCTAGATGTGCTTTTTCAATGAGATCATTCCACAGTTGCATTCCTATGAAATTATATTTTACTGAAGACGTGAAGCTAGATTTGTGTAAAAGCACTGGCACTAGTACACGGAGCTCGGAGAAGGCCGAGTGAGGGATAAGCAAGTCTTTTAGTGGGGTGGGGAGTGGATTCAGGATGTGCACTATGAGCTTACCCAGGAAATGAAATTGCCACTCAGCATAGGGAAGGGAGGTTTGCATTGTGTTGTCCCAGCTGCCTGCCACCCCATAGGCAACATGAGCTCAGAAAGGGCAAGTGGAAGGATGCTTAAGGCTTTTGTGCCTGTGGCTGCTAGAAAGCTCTGGAAACAGAAATGTCTGTTCTTACCTATTTGGCCCACCTTCCTCATCTCATTTCCCACTTCTTCCCCCTCCTCATCCTACCACTATGATCTATTTATGATCACACCCGGTGGTACCTGACATACTGTGCTCCCTCATCCCACTCAGTCAGTCTGCAGCTCTGGACTCCAATTTAGAAGTCTATAATCCAGTTTAATTTTGACACTGACTACTTGGAGTTAATATAAACCTTATAGTTTAAGGGCTCAGTGTCCTATGAATGCCTCAACTCACTAGTCTCAGTCACCTATATTTCTGGCCATTTTGAGGGCTTCTCCCTCTCTCCCCCCAGTGGATTTGATAATTTGCTGGAATGGCTCAAAGGCAGACCTCAGAAGAAGTGTGAAGGGCTCTAGTAGGCCAGAGCATGACAAACATGGTAAGTCTTGCTCCCCCTTATCCCTCCTTCTTGCTTGAGTGTAGGTTACACTCCTAAAGCCAGCCACCAAGGACTATTCCCTTATTTGACCACTTCCTTCTCCGGAGTCTGACTCCCAAGGTCCAGCTATCAAAGTATTAAAGTCCAGGAATCAAAAGCCCCCTTTTGACTGTCCCAATTAACATGCCATATCAAAGCAAACCAGCTCATCCTAGTAGGGAAAGCTTAGAACTGGTTTTCTTCCGGATTCCTGACAGGATTCCTGGAATGTTTTCAAAGATACATCCCAGTATACAGCCGGGAAATGGGCAGAAAAGTACTTTCAACCGCACCTGAGTTTATTGTGCTAATGAGGTGATGGGCGGACAGGGACCGCTAAACAGAAAGACTACGGAGGTTGAAGTTTCAGCCTCATCCTGCTTTTCCTAAACTGCCATTTACCTATGGGCCACATCTTGTCTCCTCTCTATCCAGAAGCAGTCCTCCCGGACTGATATTCCCCACCCCCACTCCATTTTGCTTTTCCCTTCTCCTGCCTCTGCCTCCTGTCTTTTGTCTCTTATTCCTTGCCCTCTGTCCCTTTTGTGCGGAGAACTTGGTCTTGGTGTATCCTGTGCCTACTCTGGTTCTTTCAAAGTGTACTTACTTGTTACCAGTTTATTATTAAGCGCACAGCTCAGGAATGACCAATAAAGGACCTGCATAGGGCAGGATATTGGGGTGAGGGAATCGTTAAGTCACACTTCCTCTTGGGTTGCTCTCTAGTTTACCAAACCACAGGCTTTTGGATTCCATGGTGAGGGGTTCTGTGGAGGGTTTGCTATCATACAGGTGTGATGGATTATGTCAACGGCGGAGTGTGTTATATATGTATTGATGGATTATTTGGTAACACAATAATTGAGAAGTACTGGTGATCTTTATAGTCATTGTTCATTGATCCACTGATCACCTCATTAGCATAATGAACTCAGGTGCTGTTGAAAGGGCCTATAGCCCTCCCTTGCTGTCACATGGATTTATGTTTGAGGGAAATTCTCTGTCAGAAATCAGGAAGAAAAAAAATTCTAATTCTTACCGTCTTGTCTCACAATACACACAGCCCCAAAGGTGCTGGCAACCTTTGATTATGCTACTTGGTATGATATCTTGTATTTTTCTGCATTCACTCCTAGCTCAGAATGCCCACCCTCCTTCTGTGGCAGACAGCACTCCAGCTATGTAAAACCCATTTCCAGCATTGCTTCTAGGCAGTTTTGAAACTATTGCTGTCAGTTCTTTTCTGGTACTAGTGTGCTCGTGTTGCCCCTTGTGCGTCCAGCTATTCCTTGGCTTGTGGTTTAGAGGACAAACCTGTTTGCAGGGCTGAGGAGAGGGCCTAGCAGGTACGTAGCTTGCTAGGCAAGCCTGATGTCCTGAGTTCCAGTCCCTAGAACCCACAGGAAAAAGATAGCCAGCTCTGCAAAATTGTCCTCTGATCAGCACATGTATTTTATGGCCACACATGCCCACATGCATACATCATAAACACACACACATAATAATGGTAATTTAGGTTTTAAAAAGACCGTTTTCCCCAGCAGTAGCAGCAGCACAGCTTAGTAAGTACCTCTGAAATGGCTGTTGAAGGTAGAGCTGACATAATGTAGTCATGTACAGTAGTCATGCCAGCCACGGTATGGTGGCCAATGTTCTGTGATTTCTGAGGCCAGAAAAGGTGCTAGGTGCATGCTTCTGGTACACAGCATAGGGAAGTTTATGGAATGTAAGACAGAGAGCCCAATGAGTTCTTTGTTCCATGGGAAGATTATATGAGCTGGGCCTGTACCCACACAAGGTTAAATAAAAAACTACTTCCTGCTCATCTGTGCAGACACTTCGGGGTTAGAGAGGAATAAACTCTAGGTTTAGAACTGGCTCCGGTGGAGGTAGTGAAGGTGGTAGCTTACTAGTAACACTTGCGTGGTGACCACATCACCCTTCCTAGGAAGCAGATACCATTACTTTCTTTATGTCAACTCTCCTGTTCATAGAGTAGCCTATGAGATGCCTTCGATTACTTGTTGAAGGAAGAAACCAAGGCTACAGAGCTACTTGACAGTTCTCTGGTTCTGTTATAGTTGAATAAGTTTTCAGGCAAGATACTGAGTCTTCCGGAGCCCCAGCGTCCTTCGTGAAATAACCTATGTCTAACCTCAGGGGCTTGTTGGTAGACCCACATGAAAGAACATGTGAGCATGTTTCTGAAAATAATATGGTACTATGAGTAGTTTCAGGATCAAAGCTCAGGCTATTATAGTCCCAACAGGCTAGGCTCAGCTAACCATCCTCAGTACGCTCATTAAAGAGACTGGTAATAATTAAACACAGAAAGGAGATTCATCCCACTTGGCCACTGGAAAGAGAAACAACGGATACAATGGCCATCTCAGGGCTACTGAAATGAGGGTTAGATTCAAAGAGAGGACAGTAGATAGGCATAATTAAGCAACTGTGGACAAGGCACAGCCCACGCATCATGGATCCTTCCATGTCTCTTGGATCCATTCTTGTCTCTTCTTCACTTCTGTCTGACCTAGGACAGGTAAGTTGTACAACAACTTCTCTGTCTGGCCCCAGGGCTCTTGCCTTTCTCTCCCTTTATTGCAGAATTGCTGGAGAAAAATTTAAATTGTTTCAGTAGTTTGATAGCACATTAGGCTTAAAAAAGCCTCTCCTGCCAGACAGCCACAGTACCCTGAAGTCCTTTGGAGCTGGTATCTCCAGAGGGAAACTTGCATCGATACGACTTGCACTCATTGTCTGCTGCCCTATGGTGTGGGTTGTCCTGAACTTCACAGATGTTCTAGCTGGCTAGTGGCATAATCTTTGCTGGCATTGAAAATCAGAATTTGAGCTGCTGTTTAAAAATGATTGAGAAATCAATTTTTGTTGGAGTCAAAAATATGTGAAATATTATTCGAGGAAGTGTTTTTGTTTGTTCGTTTTGTTTTGTGGTATTAAACCAGCCTTTACCTCCTAGTAGGATAGTGGAAGGTTACATGAGAGCTTTGTTCTCTTGGCCTCTTAGGAACAATGAGGCCGCTCTAACCAGTGGCAGAAAGGCTGTCTCAGGAGTACCATGTCAGGTCCCATAGCCCAGCTGCACACAGCTGGCTGCAGATTTTATGGGTTGTTGGGTATGATAAAGTTTTTTGTGGGGGAGGAGGGTGAGATACTTGTAGGTTTAACAATATTTCATTGATACAGAGGTTGTGTCCAACAGAGTGGTCCACTGCTAGCCCTGGCACAAAGCTATGCCCACACTTGGCCGTGGGAAGTGATCTGTGATAAGCCTGGCAATGGAGCAGGAGAACCAAGGGTGGGTGAGGGATGTGCCTGTATGAGTAGCCAAGCAAGGACATTGTGGTCCTTCAGACTTCTCTGGGCCTTTGTAGAGCTTTCAAATAGTCTCTCCCATGAGGTCTGTATAGGCCTCCAGGCCTGAGAGTTGTCAGGGTTGACCATAATGTCTGTGTGAATAATTATAGGTCACTGAGCAGAACCAATAGTCAGCTACATCCCTCAAGAATGCCTAATTGTAGGCTACAACTATGAAAATATACAAGAGCTTAGATACATGCCATACCTTATTTCAAAGAGCAATGCCATGAGTCAGCTATGACTTGGGTGGCTTTCAGTGTGTTGGAAGCAGCTCGGTGAGCATGCGGGCCAGTGCAGAAAAAGGGAGGAGTCCTATTCCTCAGGTTTCCCACAGAGAGACTAGGAACATTAGGAAAACACAAGCTTTGGCCATTGACTGCAGTTCTTCAGCTACAGAATATAGTTACTGAGGGTCCAGAAGAGTTTATAAGCCATGTTATAAAATAACACATTTGTATGGTCATTGGTGAGGGTGGGTGTGTGTGTTTATGTGTCTGTGTGTGTTCTGAGTTAGGATTCCTCAGCTCTTCTGTCCTCAACTCCTCCTATATGTGGAATTATAAGGCGCTCTGCCTACATAGTTGGTTTATATGGTGCTGGGGATCAAAGCCTTGCCTTTGTGATAGGATGCAAGCCCAAGTCTAATATTTCTAGATGAACTATTTCAAGTGCTTTTGGGAGCCCATGATAACATATGGTAGTTTTTAAATCATTGACGGTGATGTCTGAAAGTCAGAAAAAGAGTACTTATAGCCAGTGAATTTTCCCTGGTGCTCAGCATTGTGTATCTGTTGAGCTGTGATGGGGAGTCTATGTATGAATAAATGGATGAATGAATGAATGAATGAATGAATGAATGAATGAATGAATGAATGAATAGAAGAACCTAGGAAGCAGATGGACACTCTAAAATGGTAGCCAGAAACCTAAGTGCATAGATGTTTTAACAGATATCTAAGCAGCTCTGTAGCTAGAAGGTGAATATCTGGTTACTGTACCCTAAGGTGTGGAGATTGGTGATGATATACTATGTCTCCTCTTTGGAATTCTGCATTGTATCTGATGGTTATTGCGTACTTTAGCCTAACACGGTTTTCTCAAGTTTGTGTGTGTGTGTGTTGTCATTTAGCTAGGAATGAATTGTCACCTGTAAAAGAAAGATGCAGCTTTTTCCTTCTGGGAGAATTCTGATAAGGTTCCAAAATCTCTGAGGGCAGTTTTTAAACAGTAATTTCAGAAGGCCATATTTTGAAGATATATTTGAATAAATGTGCAGGGCACTGAGCACCACGTTATTGCTGTATTTGTTAGTGTTGTATTTCTTTCTGCCAGACTTAGGCTCAGCAATTGCAGCCAGGCTGATGGTTCTAGTGCAAGCTGAGATTATTTCTTTGAAAAATTCTCTGTAAAGTCTCTCTCCACAGAAAGCAAGCCCTCACCAACCTGACAGTCCCAACACTGAGATACTATCTGTCTTTCAGGACTATGGGGAACTGAATTTCTGTTTTTTAATTCTTAAAAATTGGCTCCATAGCAGTTAGGCTGTCATTCAGATGGCTTTTAGAATGATGGGAAATATTTAGGTTCTTTAAGAGGCGCAGGATGGCTGCAGTGCCTTGTCACCTGACCGAGTGTTTGTAGGCTCATTTTTGTGCTTTGGCTTTTTTGTTGCTGCCTCAGCTGACTAGAAAGTCAGAGCTAGGTCTGCATCTTCAGGGCTTGTGGGAGGGTGTTCTTATTTCTCTCAGTTTAAGTTTCCTTAGTTCACTGTGAGAATCAAAGGATTTTTAGTAGAAGGGACATTTGGTACCACCTTTGCCAGTCTGCAGCAGGGATGGGGACAGACTAGTCTTTATCTTCCTTCATTGTGTGTTCCCAGAAAATCTGAGGACGGGGCACATGCTAGTGTAGCAGGGATTCTCCTGAAACTGCCTGAAACTGCCCCCTTGCTTACCTTCCCCTTTCTAAGAAAGCCTTCCTTAGAGCTCAGAGGTCTGGCTACAGGAGTTTGAAGCCCTGCTACATGCCTTTTCCTCCAGAGAAGAGGGGAGAAGACACATCTCCCTCCACACAGCAAACGCTTTGCTCTGCATGCCAGCTTCCTGCCCTTTGCTTCACTGTGCCTCCTCTGTGCTCCTTGGAATTCCAGACAGACAGTGTCTTCTTCAGAGCAGCTTCGAGTAAACCTGCCTCTTTCCACCAACTTCGTCACATGGATGTTTGGTCGAGCAGAAGGCAGTTTGAGTCATAGGTTATAGTAAAAGTGTGGGTTAAAAAACAGTATGGTTGGGTAGTGGTGATGATGAGGGTGATTGATTGATTGATGGAGGGGCTAGAGAAATGACTGAGCTGTCAAAAGTTGCTTTTACAGAGGATCTGGGGTCTATTCCAGCACCCCAGTGGTGGTTTACTACTGTCTGTAATGCTACATCCAAGAAATATAATGTCTTTAATTTTTATTTATTTATTTACTTACTTACTTACTTACTTACTTTTGGTTTTCAAGACAGGGTTTCTCTGTGTAGCCTTGACTGTTCTGGAACTCACTCTGTAGACCAGGCTGACTCCAAACTCATAGAGGCTTACGAGCCTCTACCTCACAAGTGCTGGGATTACAGGTGTGCAGCATCACCACTGGGCCTCCAGGGCCGCCTTCTGCATTGCCTTTCGATCCCAGGATGAACCAACTGTCAAGACTCTGTCTGACAAATGCCAGGCCTTCTCTTCCCATCATCTACTTCCTAGGTGCAGAGAAAGAGAAAAGCAGAGACATAGGAGCTATACGTGTGTGGTGGTGCACAAACATACACACCAGCAAAAAGGCACCTGTATACACAAAATAAAAATCAAATTAACCTTTAAAAAACTCACAGAGTTCTTGTAAAAAAAGAAAAAGAAAAACCTCAAAAGCCTGCACAAACTGTTGCTATCACTTCGTTTATTCATTTCTTTGGTTTGTATTAATTGATACTTGTTACATGCTGTTTTATTCTAAATTCTGAGGTGCATAATAGACAGCCTGATCCTTATCCCCAAAAGTACAGTTTGTAACTGAGAAATAAGGCACTAAAGCAGAGCTATAGTCTGTGGAATCTAGGGATATGAGGTTTTCCTTTGTAGCTTCTGTGTCTTGTTATTGTCTGAGACCCCGATGGCAAACATAGAAGGTGTGTGGGATCCCTTCTGCACAGGTCCTATCTGAATTCTCAAGGCAGTTACTACCCTTCCGCATCCGGGCCTCCTCTTCTCCAGGGTAACATTCTTGGTTCCTTTAGTCATTTCCCCTGTGATGGGCCCCAGTCCTCTTTCCATCCTGGTCACTATCTGTAGGATGCAGCCCAAACAAATAAAGCCTGCCCCTCTGCCAGTGTGGAGCCCACAACACAATGAAATGTCCCAAACATTGATTTCCAGGGACGCTCCCATGTTTCCGCTTTTCTCTGCTTTCCCCACCCAGGGAGAGGATGGTGGAAAGAGAGGGTCCTAGGATAGTTCACCTGCTGTTGTCCACTTGTCCTTACACCCAGTTGGTATCCAGACATATGCAACCCGTTGACATGGAAAAAGCGTCATCCACAAAGTTCACACTCAGGAACTGTGCAACAGCTGCTAAAAAAGAACCCCCCTCCCACCAACACATACCACCCCCCCACACACACATATTTCATAATGTTTTAATTGGCTGTTCAGTTTTTTCGTTGGGCTTCAGCCATCCCTAAATCCAGACTTGCTGCCTGGGGCCTGCCTTTTCCTTTCTGAGTAATTGCTTTTCATTCCTAGGGAAATTAGCATGGAAAATTAAATTCCAGTATAACTATTCTATTCTTGTCTTCTGTCACATTCTCTACTCCAGTCCCCCGTTCCCCCAAACCCAGAATGACACGTTGAATCCTGTGATGTGACGTCACAGCAGTTGCGTATTATATCAACATCTGTGATGTCAGTGAGGAAGGACTTCTATTTGGGGTAAGGATGGAAAGGAATGTGTAGCTGCATCCCAGTAAAGGGTCATTTTTATGCTAATCTTTACCCAAAAATCCTGACTGTCCTCTCTTTGGTTCTCACTGTACCCTATCTCTATGGATTCATGGGTTGGCTTATGACCAAAGCAATGCCCACATCTGAGTGTGTAGTCTCCTGCTGGTTGATTGGCCTCTGGGCTGTGTTTGGGTTTTATTTATGATATGTCCTGATTAGAGCTATTCAGGGATGGGGTTTAGAAGGCCGCTTGGGAGCCTGGGTTGAGCCTGAGGCAGAGGTGCATGGGCCCTGGGTACAGCCAGTTTTCTTGAGGCTGTAGGGCTGGCTGTTCCATATTTGGAACATACTGCCTGTAGACCTGGGTTTTGCTGCCCGCCGCTTCTGAGGCAGGTTGAGGCTTGTCCAGGAACTCCTTCATGGTTCCTTAACACTGAGACCTAGAAACACCTGCTACAGAGAACCCCAAATTTCCTTAGTTCATGGGTGTTAGTGTTTCGGTAACTTTTTTTATAGTACCCACTAGCCCAAAGAACTAGCTAGGTTTCACTTATTAAACATTTAAGTTTAAACAATTTTGTTTTGCTATATATTCATTCTAACAAAGTGAGTAGCTGTCTAGGAAAAAAACTACATAAATTGAGGGAAAAAATGTTTATTTCATTCTTAAATAACTAGTTGCTTACAATGGGCTATGCTGGATTCAACATTGCCACCCACATTTCCTGTTCCATGCTTCTCTCTTTGTACTTGCTTTTTATCATAGCAACTGTTGAAAACCAGCTTCACAAAGACATGACATCATTGCAAAGAATGTAGTGCAGTCGATGTTCAGACTTGTGTGGTGTCTAACAGATGTTCAGGATTTCTTTTCCAAATTTATCATGTGTGGCAGTACTCCTCCGAGTTTGCCAGGTTGTTTTGGAGTACCTCAGCATTCAGTTTGAGAATGTAAGACTTGTAGCTACTGAGTAGCATCTGCATTCAGAAGTTGGGCAGATAGGTGGACAGACTCCTTTTATCTTCTTTTTCAGCTCCAGAAGGACTGCCTGCTTTGACCAGAGTCTGTGTTTGTGAGATATTTGGCTCCTAGTTGAGGAAAAATGATGAGTACCTGTCAATTGATTTTTTTGTATTGATTGAAGGCCCTCTAAACTAGATAGGTTAAAGAAAAACACTGTTATAACACCAAGAATTCAAGGGCAAGGCATTAAATCTGTTGCCAGCACCTCAGTAGAGCTTGCCTGCAGGGTGTGTATGAGGTGGTAGAGGGTGGTTTCCTGCCACAGGACAAATAGACAATAGAGGCCTAACATGGCTCATTACCAATTACAGAGCTTACTTCACCTTTCTAGACTCTGATTCTGCTGTTTACAGTGAAGTTCAAAGGACATTATTGCCTTTGAACCCTACCTAGTTATTTTGTCTATAATACAGTAAAAACAATGATAGCTACCTCTTACGGAGTTACAGAGATTAAATGAATTAAATACATGCATAGAACCAGCGGACTATGGCTACACTGATGCACTTTCCTTTTATGCCTTCAAGATTTAGGGAGCTAAAGTTGTTCACCCAAACCTAAGCTAAAGTCGAGCTTTAGTATCTACAAAAAACCTGCAGTTTGAAATACCTTCTTTATTACCACTAGCTCACACCCTTAATCCCAGCACCTGGAAGGCAGAGGCAAGAGGATCTCTGAGTTTGAGGTCAGCCTGATCTACAGGGTGAGTTCCAGGACAGCCAAAGCTATATAGCTACCCTGTCTCGAAACAAACAAAAGGAACAGTAACAGCAACAAAGATACCTATTCATCACTAGACCTATTCTGTGACAGGATCTCATTCAGTCATCAGGCTGTTTATTATTTCTTGATAATGCTGCTCTGGAAATAATGTTCCAGAGTTGCTGAGCTCTGTGCTTTGTTTGCTATGCAAAAAAAAAAATTTTTTTTTACTGAAATATGATATAGAAATGACATTATATGTAACCAGGTCCAAAAGATTTTTACAAATGAACCCATGCAACCAAAACTGGTTTGGAAACAATATATTACCAATACCCAGAGCTGCCTCCTTAGTTTTTCCTGTAGCGTCATAACCCATTGGTACCACCAATATCCTAACTTCTAATAGCATAGATTTTTTTTTTTTCAGTGTTCACATTTGTGTATGTTGAGTGCTTTTTCTGCTTGTTTACCAGGTAATGCTGGTAGAGGCAAAATGAAGGTATCAACGCCCTAGAACTAGTTACAGGTGGCTATGTGATTCCATGTGGGTACTGAGAACTAAACCTAGGTCCTCTGCAAAAACAACAGACACTTTTAGCCGCTGAGCTCTCTCTCTAGACCCAGCACAATTGTTGCTGTTGTCGTCATTTTGTTTGTTTTTCTAGACAGGGTTACTCTGTGTAGCTTTGGCTGTTCTGGAACTTTGCTCTTTAGACTAGGCTGGCCTTGAACTTACAGAGATCCACCTGTCTCTGCTGGGCTTAAAGGCCTGTCCCACCACTGCCCAGTGTGCCCCAGCATAAATTTATTAGGCTGTTTTTCTATTTTCCACATATATAATTATACAGGATATACTCTAGGTATCTTTCTATAAACAATATTTCAAACATGTATTCATATTGTGTGTAACTATACATTATGTATTCTCATTGCCATATAGTATTCCATTATGCAATATACCATAATTTACTTTCTGTTCTTCTGACAGTGGTCATGTGTTTGTGCATGAGCTTACACATGCACATGTGCAAGCATTTTATTGCATTCTTGCTCATGAGTATAGTATGTTGATCACATTACATTGTGATTGTAACTTGCATTCCTTGGTGATTAATGAAATTGGCTACCTTTTCATATATCTCCTAGCCAGTTGTATGTAATCTATGGTGAAACATCTGGGCTAGGTGTTTTTGTTTGTTTCCACTTTGTCCTGTTTGTCTTTTTTTTTTTTTTTTTTTTATGTTTTAGTTGATTTGTTGGAGTTCTTTATATAGCCTAAATATAAATTATTTGATGAATACACATACACATTTGGGTTTTTTTTCCACTCTCTAAATGGAAAAATGACCAGCTTTTAAATGACCAGAGTTCTTATTTAATGCAGTCTAACTTGTCAGTGTTTCCTATTGTGGCTCTCACTCTTGCTCATTTAAGAATTCTATGCTTCCTCCAATGTCTCCTTGGCTTCTGTTTGTCCTGGTTCTTCCCTTTGTAATTCTTCCTACACCTATTTCCTGAAGCACTCTGTCACAGCCTTACCTTTTTTACTTGCCTGTTTCAGGCAGGATGAGGAACTCAAGGGCAGGAAGCAGAGCATTGTACAGGAATTGAAAAGACACATTTAGAGGCTTAAGTAGGGCGCAGTGGAAGGCTTCCATGCCTTCATTCCTTTCCCTACTTCTCCTACAGCATTTCCCAGCCTGTGCTTCCTTTTGATAAGCGTGAAGCTCTTCCCCATGTGCAGGGTCTTCTGCAGGCTGAGAGCAACGTGCTGCATGGAGGACTGTGTTCAAACCCTTGACATTAGAAAGGACGCTCAGCAGAATGTCCGGTGCACTTCGGAGTTGGAAAGTCTTTGTTAAAAGCAAGTGTGCTTGAGTTCCTGAGCAGATCCTCCCCTGTGAGCAGCATGTGAGGTGTTCAGAAAGCTTGGGCCCCTGTGAATGATCTTTATAGGTCTGATTGGTGCAGATAGGTAAATATACTTCCTTGGAAAGCTGGAATAGGTGTCCTACTCTAAGAGATGGACATGAGTCATGGAACCCGAAGCTGCCTACTTTATTCGAGCATAGTCACACTGAAGCAATAGAACCCAGCAGTTCCTTTAAAAACATTTGCTAAGAACTGTTCTAGACACTGGAGGAAGGAGTGGTAAACAAAAACAGAAAATAAATAAAAGCCTGGGGTCGTGGGATTTCATGTCTATAAAAATGAGTATGTAGGACAATGATAAATGCTATAGAGGAATCTAGAAAAGACAAAGCAGAGTGCTGGTGGGTAGCAGGTCATGGAAAGGCTTTAATTCTGTGTAGATGGCGTCTAACCAAAGACTTGAAGGAGTGGGGAGAACAGGCTTGCTGGAGAGTGATATAGTTAGCAAAGCTGTGAAGGTCTGACCGTAGGAATGTACTGGGCATGCTTGAGGACACAAGAAGGACACAGTGTGACTGGAGGGAGAAAATAGGAGGGAAAGGGTAACTGAAATGAGGTCACAGGCATAATGGGGATTCTGATGCTTTTCCAAGGCAGGGGAGGCCACTTACCACCATCAGTCAGCTTAAGCTCAACTAGACGGGAGAGCATGGGAAGGGTGAGTATGAGGTCAGGACCTCGGGGCAGGAAAGGCTCCAGAAAGAAACTGACATCTGGCCTGGCTATTTAAGAAAGAATGTGGGCAGAGGACAGGCCAGAAAGAAAGACTTGGCTCAATTAAAGCGTAGAGGCATCAGCATTCCTGGCATAGACAAGGAATGGCATTTTCTGTAGTCTGATGTGGCTGCCCTAGGAAAGACACTGCCTTAGATTAGGACTGTGGCCTCTGCATCACTGTCTTGATTGCCCAAGTGAGGGGAGGCAGTGGTTGGAGCCTCAGAGCAGTACAAGCCTTCATTCTGTTTTCTTTTCCAAAGTGGTGACAAGCCACCAGACAGTGCGGGCTCAGTTGTCTTGCTGGTGCTGGGCAAAGCTGCTGGGCGAGAGGCTGAGTGTCCAGACTGGCAGCAACAGCTGTGTGGAGGGGTTTGAAACTATCTTGGCCCCAAACAGATTCCTTTTGACCTAGAATTGCCTCATGATTACTCAGCCCAGTTCAAGCTTTTGGGAAGTGTTAAACTTCAGCTTAAAAAATCTACAGAATCTGTGAAAAAGAGTGATCTTGAGGGGAGGGGGTTGAAAATCAGTTGATATCTAAAATGTCAGTGTAATGGGGGTGATGTGGGAGTGGACTGGGAAGAGTCTTTCCTCCTCATTCAACGAGAACAACATATCCTTTCCTGTAGCTGTTTCTCAGCCCCCTTGGATCCGGTAAAAACCCCTGGCAGTCCTTTAGTCTTCTAGCCAACAAGCCCTGGACCTTTTCCATCTTGGTGGGCTCTCTGCACTTTGGGAGAGATGCAAGCACAGGTGCGTGAACAGTGAAGGAGGAGCGGGCCTTGGTTTGGAAGGGGTTGTTTCAGTTTTGAGAAATCTTTCCTGATGCCTTTTCTTGAGTGTTTTGTGGCCTCCCAGTCATCCTGGATACCAACGCACTCCCTCTTCCCTTGTTCGTTTCTAGGCCTAGCACAGCCAAAGACCCATCCTGATGTTGACCTTCCCTGAGTCTAGATTGGCAGAAGGCGGCATGGCTGAAGATTCAGGCTCCAGGAAGTCAGGATAAGGCCAGATGGGTTTTTCAGGTCCCCAGGATTCTCTTTATCTTTTCAGAACCCAGCAGAGGGTTCACTGGGAAAGAAGACAGGAAAGGATGTGCTAAGCATCTTTCTAAGGGATTGTCCTTGCCTCCTGAATGGCTGGCTATATGAAGATCCAAAAGACTTGAAGTGCTGAGAGTCGAGTCCCATAGAGCAAAGGCTCATCCTGGTTCGGCTGTGTGTTAAGCCTCTTCCAAAAGAAATTCAGTGTTTGGTTGGTTTGGTCTGGTCTTTCAAGACAGTGTTTCTCTGTATAGCCCTGGCTGTCTTGGAACTCTCTGTAGATCAGGCAGGCTGCAAGCTCAGAGACCAGCCTGCCTCTGCCTTAATTTAAGTGCTGGGGATTAAAGGCATGCTCAGCAGGAATTCCACTGTTAAATTGCTAGAAGTCTTAGGAAAACTGTGAAAGGCTTAGGTCCTCCTTGGGCCACTGGACTGTTCCTCTGTGTCTTTGGACAGGACCTGTGGATTAGGAAATAGTTGTTAAGAGAATGCAGAAGGCAGAATAGTTGTTTTGTGACCATGATGAGTGGGCAGGTAGGCTCTGGGGTCAAACCCTGTCACATTGTCTGGTGACTGACCTGTGTCTTGGCTGTAACCAAGTTCTTTTGCCACTTGTGAGAGCTCAGGTTTCTTTGCCATCTTTTCTGTCCCTTTGGGCTGCTTCTTAAGCTGTAACCCTTACACAAACTGATAGTGTGGCATTAGAGAAGTGGAGGTGTCAGCAAAACTTCTCTCACTGCTTAGAAGCTTTCTTTGTTACATGTCTTTTTAAATTTTTATTTGTGTGTGTGTGTGTATATATATACACATAAATATATTTATATTTAAAATAGAGCCAGAAGTCAAAGCTGAGTGGTTTTCTCAGCAGCTCTCCATCTTGATTTTCCGAGTCAGGGTTTCACACTGAACCTGGGGCTTGATGATTGACTAGACTGGTTGGCCAGCAATTGCCAGGGATCCTCTTGTCACTGCCTCCTTGGCATCAGGATTCCAGCTGTGTGCCACTGTACCTAGCTTTTACATACGTACTGGGGCTTCAGGATCAGGTCCTCATGCTTATGTGGCAAGCATTTGACCCACTGAACTATCTCTTCTCTTTGTTAGGTGTCTTCTTACTAGTAAGAAGAAAAGGCAATTCCTGTTTCCTGTTAGTGGCAGTTCTAGCACCATGTGGCTCTGCCTCACATGCTCACCTCTTTTCCTCATCATTCTCAGGGGTCTGCAAGTCATGCTGCATGTACAACTATATCTGCAGAAAGATACCAAGGGAACATTAACCTAGTGGGGAACACAGGGGATTTTTGTTTGTTCTCAGAGGCTGAGCATCCCTGAGAAAGTTCTCCCCTCAGAGATCATCATCATCAACATCATATACTCATTAGTGTACATGTACAGGTATGGTGTGTGTGTGTGCCTGTGTGATGACTTATGTGTGGAAGCCAGATGATAACTTTCAGGAATCAGTTTTCTTCTCCATCTTTTGTGGGTTCCAGGGATTGAACACAGGTCATCAGGTCTGGAGAGCAAGTGCAGTTACCTACGAAGTTATCTTACTAGCTCCCTCTTGAACTTTTGAGATTCCTCTTGGTTTGTGGATCAGGTTAAATTGTGTTACCTGTTGAAGGCCAAGCTGAGCAAAAGCAGGAGCCTTCCAGAAGTCTGGGATTTCAAGCAGCCAGGAGGCAGTGCTGTGCAGCTTCCTTTGACTCTCCCTATACCACTTATGTCCCACCGTCAAGGAAGCTTTCTATGGCTTGTGCTGTGGCCCACCTTCTTAGTGCCAGCGCCGTACAATCACCTGGCTGGAAAGGCTGGCCAGGTAAAGGCAGAGCCTGGGGGTGTCTGCACTGACACGGAGAATAGTTTAGACGGGCCTCCGTCACCCAGCTGGCCAGCTACACAGAATGCTAATTGTTCTGGCAGATATTCTAATTTTCAAGAGAAGTTAGAACCTCAGTTTTTATTGAAACTTAGCTTCAGATTAGTTCTTGACAACTAATTCGAGTTATTTAAAAGTAAAGGGAGTCTGGATGAAACTGAGCTTTGCTCTTGTGGGCCATAAGTCTATCTGTGTTTGCCAGTACAAGCTCCTTTCCCCAAGAGTTTGGAAGTGGAGACAAAGCAAGGAAAGAAATGTCTAGCTGCTTGGGTGGATGGCAGGAAGCATTGTTTTGAAGTAAAAGATGCACAGTTGTTGGCTGAGGAGACCGTTAGATGGGGTGTGGCTGGTGCTTGCAAGAAACCCAGTTGCCTTGTGTCCCTCTGTTGAGGGCCAGAGGTTCTCTTCAGGGTGGGAAAATGCAACTTTAGTTTTTTCAAATCTTATTTTTTTAAAGAGGCAGGAACTTCACATTCCTTAACTTTGTTTATGTATTTTTTAAGATTTATTTATTCATTATGTATACAGTGTTCTGTCTGCATGTATGCCTGCAGATCAGAAGAGGGCACCAGATCCCATTACAGATGGTTGTGAGCCACCATATGGTTGCTGGGAATTGAACTCAGGACCTCTGGAAGAGCAGTCAGAGCTCTTAACCTCTGAGCCATCTCTCTAGCCCTCAAATCTTATTTTTAATGATGGTTCTCAACCTTTCTTGTAACCCACCACCCACCAGAGGTAGTGGGAAAAAAAGAATATGGGGGAAGTGGACCTGTTTAGAAAGGTTCTTTGGAGCAACTCCCATCTGTGTTGTCTGAAAATCAGCAGTTTAGTTCACAGCAGGCAGCAGCAGCTCAATTCACCTGCAAAACCTCACAGATACACCAGCAGCCCAGTTCCATAGAATCAGGTTAGTAATGATGGTAACATGACCTAGCAGAGACAGCCAGGCCTCAGCATCTGCTCAAGTCAGCAGGAGGGGGCATTAAGAGCACCAGGAGACATTCTCAGCTGTGCCTCTCTCTGGGAAGTGAAGATCCAGGAACCTTGCCTCAGTACAGCGCTTGCCTCGGCATGTGCATCCAATCAGCCCAAGTCCTTGAAAACAGCAACAAACTGCAGCACAGCATTAGAAGTTCTTTGGTGCATTTCTCTCTATGTCGTCCAGACAAGTGCAGCTCAACTACACAGTGTAAGACAGACCAATACATGTATGTTGTTAGCAAAGAATATTTTCGCATGTGTCGTTTCATGTGCTTGCTTTAGCCGAACGTTCTCTGTCCTGTGTTTGCTTCAGTGAAACATCCATCCTTCATGAGTCTGCCTTTGACACCTGTGTTCACCTTAACACAACATTCCTTTGCCCCAGCGAAGTACCATCCGACTGACTTTCCAAAGAACCCTTAAGTTTCTACTTCAGAAAAGGCTATGGGTTCTGGAGGAGGAAATCATTGTTCAGTTTTTATTTGATTACAGCTGAGCAAATGCTTAAGAAGGGTGAGTAGTGACCTCAGATCTTTTTTTTAAAAAGAATTATTTATTTATTTCATGTATATGAGTATACTGTATCTGTCTTGAGACACACCAGAAAAGGGTGTTGGATCCCATTACAGATGGTTGTGAGCCACCATGTGGTTGCTGGGAATTGAGCTCAGGACCTCTGGAAGAACAGTCAGCGCTCTTAACTGTCTCTCCACCCTCCTCAGATCTTTCTAAGATCTCATCATGTTTTATGACACTAGTTTTCACATGTAAGATATATATTACTAGCCTAAAATGCTTATTAGGAATACAGTTTCCTGGTCCCATTCTGCAGATTCCCATTTAGGTGGTGGAGATGCAACTGAGGACCCTGCAGGCTTATTCAATAGCCCCTCAGCATTCTTAAAGAGAACAGAAAAACAGAGAGGTCTAGTTATTTGGGACTCACTTACTTTGGCAGTATAAAACTATATTAATCCTACCGCATAGAGCGGTAAGCAGTGACTTAAAGATCACTAGAGGCAAAATGGAGCCCTGGCTTGGAGCTGGAGCCCAGTATAGGTCACATAGGCCCCATTCCTGACTTCCACTTTCTAGCTGTATGACTTTGGTAGCTTGTTTCTTGATCAGTATCGTAGTGTCTTTTATAAAGTGTAAATAATAATAAAAATAGTGGTACCTACTTCACAGGGATGTCTAAAGGATTAAATAGCTTCATATATGTGAAATGCTTATAGCTTTAGCTATTATAATTGCAGAAGAAATCTAGCAGCATGTATCCTAGTAAACACATCCCGTTTTTTCCCCCTTGAGGTTTGTTTCCTGTGTATAACAAACAAATTAAGGCTTATGAGGTTTAGTTAGGGTTTCTGTTGCTGTGATGAAACCCTGTGACGAAAAGCAACTTAGGGAGGAGAGGTCTTATTTTGCTTACCCTTGTATGTCACAGTTTAATGAGGCTGCCAGGGGGACTCAAGCGGGGCAAGAACCTTAAGACGGGAGCTGATGAGAGACCATGGTGGAGTGCTGCTAACTGGCTTGCTCCTGTGTCTTGTTCCCGTGGCTTCCACGTCAGTCTGTTTTCTGACAGTACCCACAGCCACCAGCCTAGAAATGGCACTGCCCATAAAGCTATACCCTCCCACATCAATTACTGATCGAGAAAATGCATCTGGTTTGTCCATAGGCCAAGCTGATAGGAACATTTTCTCAATTGATGTTTCCTCTTCCAAAATGACCCTAGCTTGAGACAGGTTGATAATAAAACTTGCCAGCCTAGAGAGAGGCCTTTCTCACGTCAAAGTCTTACCAACTTTACTCCCTTGACAACTCTGCCAAGGCAGGAGCATCTTAGCATTTTTATATCTTAGGTATTTGCACAGTGCGTGGCGTAGGTAAAATGAACTGAAGGGCAATCCCAGGGGATGTGAACAGTGACTCAGGCTCAGGGATGGGGCAGAGCGGGAAGCATAATCTGGAAGAAAAGCCTTTTGTTACACATCTGTGTGTCTGGGGAAAGAGAGTACTGTAATCATTGCTGTTTTGTTGAGAAAACCTGCCTCGGACTCAAATGAGCATGTTCACACAACCAGTGGCCATGCATTTTCCTGACTGGGTTGGTACAGTTTTCTGACTGTGTCAGGTGTATTCCCACTGGTCTTTATGTGCCTAGAACATTTCTGCAGTGCTTTACTGTGTTGTTTCTCTGACTCAAAACTCTTCACATAGTTGTCTGGCTTATTGGAGCTAGGTTTTTGAGAAACTGGTGATTGGTAGTGGATGCTAATTGAAGAATTTCCTTTTCCAAATATGTTTGTTTCTGCCTGGGCTTTGCCATTTATGGATGAACCTTGCAACACCAAACCAGCTTCTGTTGGGCATTTTCACTAAGTACATTTTTCTCCTTAACCCAACTAGCTGGGGTATCCAGCTAACAGTGTAGAGGAGGGCCGGCAAGATGGCTCAGTGGGTTAAGGTGCTTGCTGCCAGTGCTATTTGACTTCTTTGATTCCATAGATGCACATGGCAGAAGGAGAGAACAGTGTTTTCATGTTGTCCTTCAACCTCTACATGTACTCATGGCACATGTGTCCCACCACAACATGCATGTACGCATGCATAGTTCAGAAAATGTATCTTTAAAAAAAAAAAAGAAAAGAATAGAGCTTGGACCTGCTTCTCTCTTTGTTACAGGATTTTTTTTTCTTTTTTATTTCACCCAAATTTCAGGGTTAGTTTCATTTTTCCTTCTCATTGGTTGTCTCTCTGTTCATGCTGCAATGACAGAATAGCATTCCAGAGCAGTGGAGCCGTATCTCCCAACAGTAGAGATTCATAGGGAAAGAAACATGTCTTCCATCATTTTCTAATATAATTCAGTTTCTAGTCTTTCCACACATCTGCCCCTTCCGTGAAGGCCTACCCTGGAAGAAGCAGGGCAAGTTGATTCCTTCACCGCTGAGCTTCCTGAGGACCCTGGCCTGACAGGGCTTCTGAGGCAGCCTCTTTCTTCTTCCTTTCCTGTTTGCACAGAGCAGTGTGCAAGCACATCACAGGGTCCTGGGCTGCCAATAGAGAGTGTCTCAACCTGAGCCAGTATGTATAAGGCACACCAGTGGCTTCTCATCTTCTCTAGTGTTGCGTTAGACATTTACAAAGTTATTTTCCTTCAACAGTATTTTTCTCGGCTTTCTAAAGGATGAAAGCGAGGATCAGTTTCATTTCTTAACTCTTTTTTTATTTCATTGATCAGTTGTTTGTGAGTGTAGGTATATGCTCACTTTGGATTATATATAGTCAGAGAATAATCTTTTGGAGCTAGTTCTCTCCTTCTACTATATGGGTCTCAGGGTTACAACTCAATTCATTAGGCTTGGTGGTAAGCATCCTTACCTGATGAGCCATCTTTCCAGCAAAAGTCCCTGAAGTATTGATTTCTTTGGAGGAGTCTTTCATTGTAAAGTCATTTCTCTCCATTCACTATGTGTGTCCTGGGGATCGAACTTAGGGTGTTTATTTAAATACCTTATGTGTATTTTATTAGGTATTAGGTTATTTTATATAATATAGGGTATTAGGAAAACATGATTATTATTTCCCCTAATTGCATGATGCCCTTTAGATGTCACATGATCAGAATAGCCTCTTATGAATAAGTAAAAATGTGTTAATAATGTATACTTAGCATTCAGCACAGGAAGCCTAATGTGATTCTCTTGTCTTGTTTTGTCTTTTGAGCAAAGGTTTCTCTGTGTAGACCAGGCTGTCCTGGAACTCACTCTGTAGACCAGGCTGTACCTATGTGATTCCTATCTGTGCTGCCCACTGGATGTGAGCTCATAAGGACAAACTATTTCCTTGCTGGATTTGCTATGGGCAGAGTTGCTCAGCAAAAATTTTATGAATCAATGGTTTATTGCTTAGAACAAAGCTAACTTTTTTAAGAAAAAAATATTTCAATTTTATCCATGAATAATAGGACAAAAGATAGGAAAATGTGGTAAAAATTATGAATGTGATGAGAATGATGGGAAACTTCATAAATGAGAGTTGGACGGAAATTGAGGTGGATTCTCCCTCCCTCTTTTAATGGAAATAATTTTCTTCGAGGCAACAAATTATCTGCTAGCTCACTGACTCTTCCATACCAGAGAGAGGCTAGAGGTAAGAAAGTAGTTTTTGCCACTTGCCACAGGAATCCTTCTGGTCATGGTGGTCCTCTCTGGAAAATATTGGAAGTGCTTCTGGCTGTCTGTGGGAAAAATGTGGTTTACAGGAGTGTCTTCTTTTCAGGGCTCTGGGTTTGCAGAGAGCCGAAATGACCATGACTGCCAACAAGAACTCCAGTATCACTCATGGAGCCGGAGGCACTAAGGCCCCTCGGGAGACGCTGAGCAGGTAGGTCGAGGCATACTTCTGGGAGATGGCATCAAGAGTTGGTCAAATGGTCTGGGACCCAGGTAGGGTCTCTGCCAGAGTATAAATGATTACGATGACTGTTGGTCATCCTGTTTGCTTGTGTGGGCCCAGCTTGTGCTGACAGTTAGACAGAAGTCTTGTCCAACACACACATAAAAATTCCCTATTCAGGATGGCACCTAGAAGTATTAAAACAAGTTCTGCCTTGTACTGGAAAGCCATGGCGTTCCAAGAATGGGACAGTAATGAGCAGCTTAGAAAAGATGAGGACACCTTAAAGCCAGGCTGTACTGTTGTGCGGAAACCGACCACGTTGGGGTAGAGGTAGGTAGGCAGTTACATGTCTTAGCATAAGCGCCAAGCAGAAGTCTAGGTTCTGTAACAACTTAGGCCTGGCCACAAAGAAAACAGCTTGGATGAATCTTAGTCAGTGTCTGCTACTATCTACTCTTCTGTTCTTTAATCCTCTTTGCAAAGGTAAGAATATAAGATATAGAAAAATGAAAGAATTGGGAATCTTTACAGAACAGTGTTCAAATTTAATCTCTGAATACTTTGTTTTGTTTTTTTGTTCTTTTGAGACACGGTTTCTCTGTGTAGCCCTGGCTGTAGTGGAACTTACTCTGTAGACCAGACTGACCTTGAACTCACAGAGGTCTGCCTGCCTGCCTCTGCCTCCTAAATGCTGGGATTAAAGGCATGTGCCACCAGTTCCTGACAAGCTCTAAATTCCTTAACCAGACAGAGAGATCTGAGAGTTTTCTGGAGTTCTCAAACTCTCTGCTGCCTCATCTGTAAAATCTCAGTGATAAAGTGCCTGGCCGTCAGGAGTTGCTGTGGGGATGAAATGAAGGGATTTGGAATTCAGCAGTTCTTAGCATAGGGCTACTGTAACTCCCCATGCGGTGTTTCTCCACACTGTACACAAGACTTGGTTCTGGTTCAATCTAATGGCTGTGCCAATCACATAGGATTCAGTAGGTTATGTTTTCCTAAGTATGTACAAACTTTGGATTTAGCCAAAAGTTTTGAGTATTTACAGCAAGACCAGTAAGAACTCTAGAACTCTATGAACTAAACTCTTCTTAAGTGACTGAGATATTCTGCTTCTGGGAACCACTTTTCTGGGCCCAAACCACACTGATGGGAAGTTTTACTCCTCTGTTTGTGTGCACATGTTTGTAGTCCTGATATACAGCCCCCAAACCCTCCCCTCATGCACAAAACACACTTGCATGTGCGGTCCTCCTGAGTGCTAGGATTACATGCTTACACCACTATACATGAAGTGCCACTGCCTATAGGAGTGAAAGAAACACTGCTAACTCTATAATGCTATTCTTACATGTATTTGTACCATATGCATGCCTGGTACACACAAAACCAGGAAAGGACATTAGATTCCCTGGAACTAGAGTTATTGACGGTTGTAAACTCACATGTGCAAGGAACTAAATCCCAGTCCTCTGCAAGAGCATCCTGTGCTCTCTCCACATGCTGTATCCCCAGCCTCCTGTGTATATGTGTCTGTGTGTTAGGTATACACATGATGTGGGTGCCGCTGGAGGCCAAAAGAGGACTTTAAACCCCACAGAACTAGAGTTACAAGAGGCTGTAAGCTTACAGATGTGGGTGCAGGAAACCAAACTTTGATCCTCTGGAAGAACAAGTGCTCTTAACCACTGAGCCTGCTCTCTATCCAACTTTTTCTTCCTAATTTCTATGTTAGGGTTCCAGAGGTACAGGATGTGTAGTATTTATATTAAGTTGCAAAGCCAAACCAGGATTGCTGACACATTCTCCAGTTTCTATTTGGAATACACGCCTACGTGTTTCTAAATGTTCTCAGGAATTGCTTTTTCCTTTAGTGTCTCAGCATGATTACTATCCAAACATGGGAACAGTGTTTGTAAATACCTGAGCTTGAGATGTACCTTTAAAGAAGCATCTCTCAGGCCTCCCTTGTGTGGCTTCGCTTCCTTCCTGCCACATTTCTGCTCCCCTTTCTCCCCTCCCTCCCTCCCTCCCTCCCTCCCTCCCTCCCTCCCTCCCTCCATTTCTGGGAACCTGACTTTTGCCATGGAATCACAGACCCCGTGGATACTTGTGTCCTTCACTCAGAGGCCACTCCTGGGCTGTAGGTGTGTTACTCGGACACTGTGATCTGGTGGTTTCTGTGTTGGCCTCACCTTAGCCACTACCACTGTGTATTTGGACTGGATGAAGCAGGAGGTCACTGGCTCACTTAGGAACTCACTGTCAGTGAACTCAGGGATCTCTTGGGTGCCAGTTTCTGGGCTGAACACCAGGAAACAAAGAAGGGAAACATGAATACAGTAGAACCTAGTAGTACTAAGAAGCGCTTGGGTGGGGATGAGGGATGGGGATTATTCTTTGGAAATAGAAAACCCGAGTGGCTGAGCACGTGAGACCTCAGTGCTACTATGCAAATCTGTTTCTCATGCTTAAGGCTGGACCTGATGCTGTTCCCAGCCATTCTGAGGTAAAGAGCCTAGATCCCAAAGTTTTAGTCAGGTCTTCTGCAAATTTATTCCCTTTTTGCACCTTTAAGCCCAGGCTTGATTAAGCAGGAGTCTATAGGAGGAAGAGCACTTAAGCTTTGCCCTTTGCCGTGTCCTGGCTTACCGGGACAGATTCCCTTTTCTCCGTGTGAGTGAGGCCAGGGAACACACTGCCTCACATCATCTGACAGGTCGTTTACACTGCAGTCTCTACAGTCTGATGCCCAGTCCAGCAGGAGCGGGTAGAGGTTCTCAAAGCTGCTCTGAATCGCAGAGGTCATATCATACTGGTGCTGGTGTCCTGGGGTCGGATCAGAAGCAGCTTAGTAACCTGCAAATAAGTGACACTTGTAACTAAAGGGTTCTGGTTTAGAGGTCAGTTTGGCCACTTGCTGCTCTCAGATTTTACTTGTGCAGGACCTGAGTTTTTCTACTAGAAATTCTAGCAGTTGGGTCACAGCAATGTAGAAATTAAATCTGGTGTTTGGTAGCCTTGATTTTGGTTGTAGGTTATAAGAAACCTCGGTATCTGTAAGAAATGTCAATGTCTTGAGGACAAGGACCTTGACTTCCATCTGGGCTCCCAGAGCCTAGAGCATTTTCTGGCTTACCGAAGGCACTGCCTATTTGTTGGTCACCCTATTAGCTAGGGTAGCCACCTTTATGGGGCACAGTCTGCTGGTAAGGTCTTGATGGTTCTTCTCAACTTTGGTCACTCTTCCCATCCATTCCATAGATTTTTAGAAAGTCAGAGCTGAAAAGAGGGCTTGGAGTTCATTGAGACCCCTGCTTGACTTATACACTGGAAAACCGAGGCACAGAGATGTGTCCTCTGCAGCATTGGGTGGGAGAGATGGCTCATTGGTTGAGAGCACTTGCCGCTCTTGTGGAGGACCTGAGTTCAGTTTCTAACATCATGGTGATTCACAGTCACCTGTAATCCCAGTTCTAAGTGCTCTGACACCTCTTCTGTTCTCAGTGGTCACCGGAGCATTCATGCATGTGGTGCACATGCATACAGGCAAAACACTCATACACATTAAAAAAACAAAGAAACAATGGAGGATAATCGGGTAATAGCGCTGCGAAGTCTGCCCTAGCCATGATAGACTACCACACAGAGGGACCTGCAGCCTCGGCCACTCTGCTACTTGAGATACTGTCCCAGAATCTGAATAGTCTGTTTACTTATTGATGGAGAACAAATGACCACAAACTTAGTGGCTTGCAACAGTATGTCACCATTTTGTTCATAAGTTGTAAATTGCAGAGGGCACATCCCATAGTTTATCCCTATTGCAGCATCAGTCAGGGTAGCCAAAAGGTAAAGATGACGAAGCGGTTAGAGATTAGAACGATCTGAAATGGCAGTGTTGGCAGTCAGTGGGACCTCAGCTAGGGAGTAAGCCCCATGACTTTATGTCGTGATGCCTGGGTACAAAGAGTAAGACAGGGATATGTGATATTTTATGTGTTTAGACTAAGAAGCCACGGGGTCTTATGTTTTTGTTTGATTGATTGATTGATTTTTTTCCCCCTAGTAGTTCTGGGGCTAGAACACAGGGCCATGTACACACAAGGTGTGATGGTTTGAATAAGAATGTCCCCATAGACTTATGTATTAAAATGCTTAGTCATCAGGGAGTGGCACTAGTTGAGATGGATTTGGAGCTGTGGCTTTATTGGAGGAAGTATGTCATCAGGTGAGCTCCGAGCTCTCAGTAGCCCAAGCCAGGCCCGTGGCACATTCTTCCTGAGGATCAGGAGGTAGAACTCTCAGCTGCTTCTCAGCATCATGTCTGCCTGTGTACCACCATGTTGCATACCATGCTGATAATTGGTGAAACCTCTGAAACTGTAAGCAAGACACAATTAATGCTTTCTCTTTTATAAGAGTTGCTAAGGCCATTCCTGTTGTGATTCTTTGATTAGATCTTGTCCTGTTGCCTGGGCATTTTATTTCTACCTCAGCTCCTTGGCTTTTTAGTTCTGCCCTCACTGTGTTTTTAAGACAAGGTTTTAGCCCTGTTTAGCCCTGGCTATCCTGGAACTCATTCTGTAGACCAGGCCATGCCGGAACTCATGGAGTTGTGTACTGCCAGACCTTAGTTACCTTTGTTTTGTTTTTTAAATAAGAAGTAGCTCATCCCTAAAGGAACCACTTTATCAGTTCCTCCAAGGCTCAGGGAACATTGTGTAGGAGCGGGTGGAAACTATGTGAGGACCTGAAGAAACACTGGGAAATGTCTTCTAGCCGCGAGTGGCCATTGAAGCATCTGTGGTTCCCTGCATAAACCTATGCAAGGTTGAGCATTTAACACTCCATTATGGATGGGGTGGACCCCAGGAGTCCCACACCCGTAGGAGTTGGTGGCTGTGGGTAAGAGGGAGTTCTTTTTCTTCTGCAGAATAACTTGTGCTCCTATAAACAGTCCCATACCCATACATATGCAGGCAGCCCTAATGAATCTCAGTGGACTTTTTTAAAAATGAAAGTTGGAGGGTAACTTGTAAGGAAGAAGGGGTTCAAAGGGGGTGGAATGTAATGAGAGAAGGCAGTGGTGGGGGAATATGACAAAATGCATACAATTTACATATACGTTGATATGAAAAGTAGCTCATTATGGCCAGCTAGGTGCCTCAGAGAGTAAAGGAACTTGCCACCAAGCTCAGACCTGAATGACCTGAATTTAATCATTCCTGTAATCCACGTGGTGGAAGGAGAAAAATAACTCCTGCAGATTGTCCTCTGAACCTCTGCACACAAGCATACATGAAAACACACACACAAAAAATAAAAAGTATCTCATCCTTACAGATGATTAATTTTCTCAGACTGCTTCATATTATTTCAGAGGCCCAAAGTCTTCTTTTCATTTTGTAGCGTCCTCTGCTCTTTTCTGTCCAGCCTGATGAATCTTCTAAAAACTTCCTGCCTTCCTTCCAAGACCAAGCTGGGCACAGATGTGGCTTGGATGTGTTTTGTGGAAGTAAAAAGGACAGTTTTTCATAGACCCACAACAACCTTTTGTTTAGAATGACCTTGCAAGCTTCTGTAGATCACAACCTGCTTATAGCTTCACTGGAAGGCTGAGGCTTTCTGGACCCTTAAGGGTTCCTAGTCATCTGAGAGCGGATAGGCTGGGGAGCAGGAAAGACAAGTTATATTACCCCATCCTTGCCCTTCCATTGGAACTCTTTTGCAGTGGGTTGTTAATAGAAGTTTTTGAGCTTTTAGGACTCGCTGACAGGACCCAGGCAATGTTCCTCCTTTTTTATTTTTTCCTTTCCCTGTGTTCACAGTACAGGGTAGCACACTGAGAGTGTCATTCCCAGAGTTGATGCCATTGCTGAGTTGTGAGAGATTGCTCACACTTGGGTGTCAACAGCCCACCTCAGTTGAGCAGCCCTAGAGTGGCTAATGACCAACTTCAAGGCAGTTTTGTTTGAAGCACACTAAACACCAGTTGAGTGGCCCCTCCCCCAAAGAAGGCACACTTTCTAGTGTTCACAACACATCCTGATGCCTCTGGGAGTATGTGGGCACCTAGGACTTTCTCCCAAATGCTTCCTTCCAACTTGACCTTTTCCCTACTTACAGCATTCCCCCTGGCTATTCCTCAACTCCCCCACTCCCAAGTCCACCTGCAACTTCAAGGAAGCAGAGTTTAGAAGTGTACTGGCACCTAGGAATACAAGAGACCCTGTCTTCCGGAGAGAGAAGGAAGAAGAAAAGAAAGAAAAAGAAGGAAGGAAAAAGGGCCCACACTAGGGCTGGGTCATATGACAGCAAAGGGAATAGTTTGCATTTTAAGGCACAACTTCTGTCTGCATGTGTGGAATCACACACACATTGCTTTCTCTTTAAATATGTTCTATTTCCATACCTCAGTTCATACGCTTTAAAAAAAATTACTTACTTGTCTTAAATATTTATCTCTATGCATGTGTGTTTATATTCTTACATTCTTTTAAATTTCCTGTGTACATTCCCCCACCCCCTTTGCTTTTATCTGTTTTTCTAACTCCCTGTCTCCTGAAAATGTTTATTTTGGCAAGTCGTATGCCATGGTGTTGGCATCTGTGTCCGTGTCAAGCAATAGAACTGGCTGCCGCTGACAAGCTGTGGCACACAAGGTACCTAGTTCCACAGTGGCTGCCTCCCCCAGGCCAGGCTCTGGGACTGAGAACAGAGTAAGTCGTCAGTGAGCACCTTCTTGGGAGTGTATTAGTTGCTTTGTATTTGCTTTTGTCTTATACTTCTCTTGATGTTTGAGAATTATTCAGTGTTAATATTTGATGCCATCTTAGTCATATAATTAGTGCCTGGAGATAATTAGAGAAAGTGTTTTATAAAAAACTCAAGATGTAGAGCATATAGGTGACCTGCCAGTAAGCAAAACAAGGAAATTGGCAGAAGCAGATTCAGGTATCTAGGGGGTTGGTCTGGTATAGAGTTGTTGCTGTGTGGGGGAGGGCTTCAGGCTGACGGCCTTACTAGTACACTAGATGTTTTGTGTGTCTTTCTGTGTTGAACAGGGACATTTATAGACAAAGGCTTGGGCAGGCATAAAGGAATCAAGGTTTTTATTGTTTATCTTTTCATTCATTCATTCAATATAAAAAATTACATCTAGGTGCAGGGAATAACAAGATCTAATAGGATAGTGTCATAACTTCTAAGTAAGTCCATTTGTGACTAGTAAAGGAGATTTGTTGGGATTCAGTCTGATACAGGCATGTCCAGCTTATGGTCCACATACATCTCAGGAGAAGAATGTGGCCTAGTATATTTGTAAATGACAACATCATGTTGTAATGTCAAGGTTGGACACCCTTGTAAGTATTAGAATTAGTATAGATATTTTTCTAGCCACAGTGGAGGGATTAAAAATTGGTCAGCTCCACCTGGGTGAAGCAGGTAGTGTTAGGGAAATCCTAGGAACTTGATGTGCCTTTGGATGGGATGCAGGATTGGTGCGGAGCAAGGAAGGCAAACTAAATAGAAAGCAAATCATGGGAACTTGGTCAGCCTTACTTTTAGTCTGCAGATAGTAGGAGATTTCAGCAAGATGAGAAGATGGACAAGAACAGGGTCAGGACTAAGGCAAAGGGAAATCAAGAGAATATTATCAGTCCTGGTACAAAAAAAAAAAAAAAAAAAAAAAGGTATGAACAAAGGAAGTAGCAGCAGTGGGGGTGGTAGGGTTGTGAGAGGTGTTGGGGAGCAGAATTGATGAGATGCAGTCAGGGAGTAGGTAGGTGTGTTGGGGACCAGAATGGATCCAGATGTGTGGAGGAAGAGGAAACATAGATCTTTCTGTCCTTTTTAAAAAATCTATACTGGTAAAACCAGAGGTAAGGAAGCACAAAAAGTGATGGATGCCCTAGATGGATGGCCAAGGAAAGCCAACTCTTACACATACAGAAAGAGAGAGAGAAGGGGGTGGGCATTGTCTGCTGATTCTTAATGCCTACTATAGTGCCTGGAGTGTACCTACTATACAGTATTCCGTGTGAGTGAGCCAAGCTGTGTACAGGCTTGAGGTGTGTACAGGCACACGTGGAAGTCACTAGGAAAGCTCTTTGCTAACCTTCTCTGAATCTGAACAGAGTGGGGGGGGGCAGTGGGGGGGGGCTAGGGAGAGTGGGGGGGAACGAAAGTGCCTGAGGAACGAAAGCACCAGAGTGGGAGACCAGACACTTGGGTTTGCTTAGGGGGTTGGCTTTGTGAGCACTTCTGGATCCAGGTCCTGTCATTATCTTGGCCATGATTTTCTCTCACCTGACAGGCAAGGAAATGTCTTACTTTTTCTCAACATGTTTAGGGATAAAGGACAACTAAATGAAATGGAAGACCAAGGCTGAGTGTTGTCCCTTGTCAGTGATGCTACCCGATGTGCAAACTTCTTTCACAAAGATCCAAGCATCCAGACATCTGTCCACAGCGGTGTAGCTTTCTTTAAGCCTTCTGTGAGAAATGACAAAGTCTTCTGAGCCTGTCCCTAACCCGGGAGCAGAACTGTGTGGAGGCACTTCTCCTATCTCCTGCTGAGAATCACCAAAACAGAGTCCTCTGTGGAAACGGGTGGCGACTTACCTTTGTAGGGGCCTGGATTAATTCCCCTTTTAAATCTGTGGCTTTATAAAACAAAAGAGACTAGGGACCCCTGACCATTGTCCTTATGCTCGGCTAGCATGTACTACAGAGAGCTGAGGTTTCTGTTCCTACCTCTCACTGAGCAGGCTCTTTGGTCATGAGCTTGGCTGTGTGCGCTGCAGTTCTCTCGTCTGTGCCTATGTGCATGTGCAGTACCTCTTGTTTGACTTGCCCTTTTAAAAATGATTTAAGCATGCGGGGTTTCCTGTTGAGCAGGTCAGTCAGAGGCTGTGACCCAACAGGGACTTGTCAGCCAATCCTTGACTCACCAGAGCTCCAGTTTTGGATGTGAGCAAGTGGTGACAGCCACGGGCACAGGAGCAGCTGGCCGCCGTCCTGGGGATGGCATGACACTTTGGAGGCTGTAAAGCTGGACAGCCCAGTTCCAATCAGTCAAACCTTCTGTGGGTTCACTATTAGCAAAATCCTACCACCTTTGAACTAATACTGTTTAAAAGAGCTCTTAAGGTGACTATCATAGTAGACACCAGAGAAATGTGCTGAAGAGGAAGCTTGCTCAGAGCTCTCCTGAGTTTGAAATAAAATTTCAAACAACAACAAAATATTAAATCAGGTGTGGTGAGATAACACCTTTGATCCCAACACGTGAGAGGCAGAAGCAGGTAGATCTCAGTGAGGTTGAGGCCATCCTGGTCTATAGGGTTGAGTTTCACGACAGCCAGGGCTGTTACAATATCTAATTCCATCTGTTTTCCTGTAGATGCCATGATTTCATTTTTCTTTGTGGCTGAGTAAAACCCCATTGTGGGTATGTAATCACATTGCGTTGGTCTGTTCATCTGTTGATGGATAGCTGGGTTATTCCCACTTTTTAGTTATTATAAACAGTGCAGCAATCAGCATGGGTGTACAAGTATCTCTGTGCTAGAACTTAGAGTCCTTTGGTACTGTCTTCTCTTTAGAGAGAAACTTGGTGTAGTGTAAATTCATATTGTGGCTTTACTACTTAACATCTAAAGGACCCTGGGTGAGATATGTAACTTCTCTAAGTCTTTTTATTTGCATCATGAAGATAATAATATATAATAATGACCTAATAGAATCTATGAAGGTAAATCGAGTTCGCATGTTTGGGAACATTTGCTGAGATCTGTGTATGGATTTCAAGCTGGCTTGTTGGATATGAAGCCACTCTTACAGGGTGGAGCTCCATAAAAACCTGAGAGAGTGGAAAGGACTCTTTCCTTAGGGGCCTGACTAACCTTTGTAAAGCCTTTGGGGATCCTAACACTGGTCAGGATAGTGGGATTTTGTATCAATAACACAGTCGTAGGGAGACATCCAAGGGTTTAAAGCCAGTTTTGGCATATATATTTGGGAATACTTTAGAAAGCAGTGTGTTGGTCTTGTTTTGCTACAGTTAATGAAAGTTGTTCATTAGCTTCTCTTCTCATCTGCATATTCACTGATGCCGTATTGATAGTTGAGGAATATTTATAATGTAAAAGCACTGTCTGCTTTCTTCTAAGAAAGCCGGTTGTCCATGCAGCAGTACACCGCTGTTCTTACTGTTCTCCAGCTGACAGATGCAGATTCTTGGAAGTCTTTGGTCTGTTGAAGAATAGGCTTCTGCCCTATACATTACTCAGGCCTGAGGAGGAGCTAGACAGAAAGGCTCATGGAGGTTGGCCTGCTGCGGCCAAAGAGCTATTCTCTACTTGAGGACAGCCTTAAAGATATATATTAAATGAAGGATATTTTTTCTTTGCTTTGGACATACAAACCCAGGCTGGCTTCAGATTCACTGTGTAGCCAGTGATGACCTTGAACTCATGGTCCTCCTTCCTCTCTCAAGTGATGGGATAGGTGTGGGAGAGGGCACTTAGAGTATTTTTGAGACTTATATAGAAACAGAACATCAGAGTGAAACATGATCTCTCTTTAGACCACTCACTGTTCTCTTTTTTCTCTCCCTTTTGCTCTTAGGTCTCAGTCAGTCTCTCCACCTCCAGTTTTGTACCCACCAAGAAGTCCCATCTACCCACTCAGTGACAGTGAAACCTCAGCCTGCAGGTACCCGAGCCGCTCTAGATCCCAGGTGCTCCTCAAGGACCGGCATTCTCGAAATCCTTCACCTCTAGGTCAAGATTGCTCCCCAGAGACTTCCCCACCCGTCTGTACCCTCAAGGCTGCCAGCTTCAGCTATCTGGACAGAACCCCTTTATTACGCAAAAGAGAGGACCAGAAGGAGCCTGTCCAGGGTGCAGTCCAGGATGTAGAGGGTGTGACTGCTTGCCTCCCCCTTGCCCAGAGCACCCCATTCCTAGGGTCTGGCCCACGGAGTGTCTTGCTGAGTTGCACTGGTACCCGAGCCCATAGCCTGGGTATCCGAGAGAAGATTTCAGCATGGGAAGGTCGCCGAGAGGCTTCACCCAGGATGAATCTGTGTGGAGAGAAGCGGGAAGCCCCTGGGAGCGAGTGGTCAGTCAGTGAGGGCTGCCCCAGTGTGGGCTGCCCCAGTGTGGCGCCATCCCCCTGCAGCTCAGAAAAGACCTTTGATTTCAAAGGCCTCCGGAGGATGAGCAGGACCTTCTCTGAGTGTTCCTACCCTGAGACAGAGGAGGAGGCAGAGGCACTTCCTATGCGGGACTCTCTATACCGGCTGGAGAAGCGTCCAGGCCGGACTGAGCCCAGTGCCTTGCTCAGGGGGCATGGCCTCAGGAAAGAGAGCTCAGCAGTGCTGAGCCGGATCCAGAAAATTGAACAAGCCCTAAAGGAGCAGCCTGGCTGTGGTCCCCCCCAGCTCCCTAGTAGTTGCTACAGTGTAGACCATGGGAGGAGGAAGACTGGAACCTTGGGCACCTTGGAGGAGCCAACAGGAACTACAAGCGTAAGCCCCAGCAGCAGGGCAGGAGTGGCTGGAGTTGCCAGGGAGGCAGGCCCACCCCTGGACAGGGAAGGCAGTGGCTCCATGAAGTCAGAGACCCCTGGAAATAGCTCTAGTCCGCAGCTGCTGCCTTCGAAGAGCTCCCCTGATCCCGCTGTGAACCCTGTTCCCAAACCCAAGCGTACCTTTGAGTACGAGGCTGACAAAAATCCCAAGACTAAGCCAAGCAATGGTCTACCTCCTTCACCCACACCTGCTGCTCCGCCCCCCTTGCCTTCCACCCCAGCACCGCCAGTCACCCGGAGACCAAAGAAGGACGTGCGTGGTCACCGGAAGTCACAGAACAGGTAAAGGCATGTCCTCCTGTTTCAGGAAGTGGGACCTAATGGCATTCTTTTAACTGGAAGAAGCAAGAGGAGATTGTGCTTAGGTCACAAGAGTATGCTACAAGCTCTGAAGCACTGAGTATTACTTGTTTGGCAGTTTGGGCAGAGAAATGGTTCTCCTGATCCCCCCACTCCCTCTACTTCCTTTTGTTTTGTATCTGATCTGGAACCTACTGTAGACCAGGCTGGCCTTGAACTCTTGTCTTGGCCTCAGAACTGGGTTTAAAGTCATGTACCATTACCAGGCCTGTTCTTCAGCTCTTGAATGGAAGAAAGGATGAAAGCCACTCTTCCCAGTGCTGGGTACTGAAGGTGCTGGCTAGCTTCGTTAGTGTAGAGTTAGCTATGTTAACAATCCCTTAGTCCATTATCGGAAGGTCAAAACTACCTTCCTTTTAGGTCTTCTAGAGAAAATAGTCTGTTGAAGGACTAATAGGATAGTAGCCTCACAACCTCATGAAGTGCCTGCACTAAGAAGTAATTCTTTATCATTAATATAGGGATGTTGACAATGATTCCTTCCTCTTGTGGGCCTCTAGCCTGTACAGATGGCCTGGTTCTATTTCAAAGGGTGGTTCTTGGATCTTGAGAAAAAGTTATGGAAAAATATTTCACCAGCTTCTTGGCCAAATCCAAGAACGACCTCTTCTGGGAGCTTCCATTAGTTCCTCTCAATTTGAGCACTTTAACCCCAACTAACAGGGACAGTTCCTAGCTGGACTTGGTGAAAGTTGAAAGATTAACCTGATTCTGTGGCAGGCTGGAAGCAAGTATTCTTTGGAATTGTTACTTTTATCCTATATATTCCATAATTGGATGGGCATTTAGCCTGCTTCCCTTCTGTATGATACCATCTTCACCCATCATCCAGCATAACCCATCTCAAATATAAACCATTCCATGTTAGAGGAAGAATCACAAAGTTCCAGGCAGGCTCCCAAGACAGGGCACTTCACATTATGTATAGGCGTATGCTCTGGCCTATCCAGGAGTGCTTACTGGCTCCTAAACGTATTTACCAGCCTGCCAGTTATGCTTGCTTTGTCCATATTCATCCATTTCTGCTAACATCTGTCAAGAGCCCGCTTTGCACCTAACCTTGTGCTGGTCTTAGAGAGACAGAGGCAAGCTATGGCTCTTCCTTCATAATGAACCCGGGCAGTACAGAGTCCTCTGTAGAGACTTGGAGAAGCATCTAAATCCAGTATAGAAGTAAGGGGAGGCCACTCCTGGAGGTGATGCCTGGGCCAGATTTAGAATAACAAAAGGCAGTGGGTTAGGTAGCTGGAGGGTTAGGGGAGAGGTGATTGACTTGAAGGTGTTACAGGTATTCCCACACATCACTTTCTCACGTAATACACACATACACACTATGTAGTGGAGTCTTTTCAGGAATTTAGCCTATGAGTTTGAAGAAAAAGAGGAACAGTTCAGAAAGTGTAAGCAGGTATACTTGCTTATTTGAACCTAGAGCTTGTGTTCCTCTGGAGGACTGTGTGATGGTAAGTTTTTCTGTGGTCTGTCAGGTGTGCTGCTTACAGACTCACTTTAAAGAAATGAAAGCCAGAGGCTAGAGAGGTGGCTCAGTGGTTAAGAGCCCTGACTGTTGTTCCAGAGGTCCTGAGTTCAATTCCCAGCAACCACATGGTGGCTCACAACCATCTGTAATAGGATTCAATGCCCTCTTCTGGTGTATGAAGACAGCAAAAGTGTACTCACATACATAAATAAAATCTTTAAAAAAAAAAGGGGGGGGGGTACTCACATAAATAAATAAACAAATAAATCTTTAAAAAAAAAAAAGAAAGAAAGAAAGCCAGATATTTATTGTGTTCAACCAAGGCGGATGGTAAAATTTCTGAGGAAGAGTCTAGAGAGCTGGTTCTGTCCATTACATGCTTTCCACATAAGGGTGGAGATTGGAGTTCATAACCCCAGTACCTGTGTAAATGCTGGGCATGGTACATGACCACCCCAGCTCATACGGACGGCATCCAAACAGGCAGATCCTAGGAGCTTATTGCCAGCCAACCTATCTAAAACAACGAGCTGCGGAGACTGTCTCAAAGAAACAAGGCTCACAAGAATGGCACATACCTCTGATTAATCCCAGCACTTGGGAGGCAGGCAGATCTCTGTGAGTTTGAGGCTAGCCTGATCTTCATAGTAAGCCAAGTCAGCCAAGGCTACACAGAGTGAGACCTTGTCTCAAAAAACAAAGCAAAACAAACCTCAATAAACAAAGTAGAAAATAGTCAAGGAAGTTAACCATGAACATGTACATACATGCAAATATATGTCCTGGAAATAGATAGTATTTATCCTGCTGAGAGGTAATATGTTAGCTTTCAGCATGGTGCCTACATAAAATGTCAAATCTACTCTTACCCCAATGAAGACTTGATCTCATTTATACAGTATTTGACTGTTTAGTCGGAAAATCTTGGCTAAGACAGAAATTTATGAGGCATCAGGGATAAAGTACTTGGCCATGGATATTTGTACATACTTAAAGACAGAATCCTAAGAAACCCTGGCAGTTAAGAGGTCAGTTACAGCTGGGCATAGTGGCACACACCTTCAGTCCTAGCTCCCAGAAAGTTATATGCAGGCAGTCCCCGTGGGTTTGAGACCATCATGGTCTATATAGCGAGTTTTATGCCAGCTTGGCTACATAGGGAAACCCTGTCTGGAAATAATAAATATAAGACCAGCCTTTAAAAAAAGAATTCTTCATTAGATCCTAAACAGTAATTGCCTGGGGCGTATGAAAACGAATGTTGTCTTACCATGGGCATGCAAGAGAGCATCAGGATAAGGGTGCTGTGTTAGGTTGGATACTGTGAGGGCCAGGTGAGCTAGAGAGGGTGGTGTAGTCAGTCCAGTAAACAAGCAAGAGAAGATGGCACTGGAGAAGAGACACTCCTGGATCTCTCCCCCAGGGAACATGGAACGGAATTCGGAGGACCCATGTGGTGGCGAGTTGGTCTCTAGCCTGCACATGCATGCCTAAAATAAGTAAACATAATTAATAAAAAAAACAAGACGTGTCAGGTTCACCTGCTCACCTAGTTGGCTTTCACTGGGAGGGACATGCCTTGGAGAGAGAGAGGGAGATGATTCAGCCAACATCCCAACTCAGATGAGGAGAGAGGAAGTGCTGTGGTCTCAGACATCTTAGGCTCCAAGATTCTGCAGTGCAGGTTTTCCAGAAGATAGAAAGGACCAGGGAACTGGCTTTACTGAAGAAGAGGGGTGACCTTTTTTTGAGGGTTCACCGGTCAGCAAACCATCCCATATCATTTTCTCTAATAGCCCTGGAAGTGACCTTCCAGTGTCAAACCCTTATGGTCTACCCAGAGCCCTTGCTAGGAGACTGACTGAACTCTATTCCTTTGGGACTTGTAGACTCTTCTCAAGAAATAATGCTTCCTAGATCTGAGAGGCTAGAATTGTGGTTGGAAGCTTAGAGTCTGAAAGAGGCAGCCTTGGAAAATCCTGCCTTTGTCTCTTTAGTCTCCATGTTTGTAAATGGCCAGCACTGCTGTGAAGACCAATTAGAGACATAAGAACAGGTATATTTGACATGGCATCTGACCATGTTTTTGTTTTTAATTAATTACATTTGTATTTTAGGAGGACAGAGAACAACTTATAAGAGTTGGTTCTCAGCTGGGTATAGTGTACACACCTTAATCCCAGAACTCCAGATGCAGAAACAGGCAGATCTCTGAGTTTGAGGCCAACCTGGTCTTCAGAGAGAGAGAGTTCCAGGACAGTAAGGACTACATAGAGAAACCCTATCTCAGTAAAAAAGAGAAAGAGAGGAGGAAGGAAGGACAGGAGAGGGGGAGGAAAGGAAAGGGTTGTCTCTCTTTGTGCCACATGAGTCTGAGTATCGACCCCAGGTAGTTAAGCTTGCTGCAAGGGCCTTTTCCTGCCAAGTTATCATCTCACTAGTCCAGAAAGTGTGTTTTTAAATTGTGGAAGTTATTACTTCTTACTGGTATTATAAAGGATAAGCATTTCTGTCACTCAGACTGGGGCCTTCTGACTGTCTTCTTACTTAGGGGTACAGTAACAGGTCTTCACTGTTTCCCATGGCCACTCCCAGCAACACAGGGATCTGATCCAGCCAAATGACTCTTTTCTTGTTGTCCACAGAAAATCCTTTGAGTTTGAGGATGCGTCCAGTCTCCAATCCCTGTACCCCTCTTCTCCTACTGAAAATGGTACTGAGAGTCAACCCAAGTTTGGATCCAAAAGCACTTTAGAAGAGAATGCATATGAAGATATTGTGGGTAAGCAGTGGTGGAGGTGGTGGGGGTGGGCCTTCCCTGGGGGCTGTAGAACAGATATTCATAGAAGAGATATTCATAGGCTCATCTCATGTGAAACACCATGGTTTCGCCTTAGATAATTCCTGAGTGAGCTGAAATCCAGAGGGCCTATGGGAGCACGGGAAGGGACAAAGGACACATTTCCTTTCTTGTGTTTTTGAAAGACTTGAGAGCCTAACAAATACTCTTCCTTAGCTGTGTCATTAGGCAAGTCACTTAACTGTTGCAGGGGTTCTATTTGTCTGTAAAACCATAGCAATGTGACAATATGAACATTAACACTTAGATTGTTGTTAGGGGGACTGGAGATATGGCTCAATGGTTAAGAACACTAGACACGCACTTCCAGAGGACTCAGGTTCAATTCCCAGCAACCATATACCAGCCCATACTGTCTATATCTTCAGTCCCAGGGGATCTTATGCTCTCTTCTGGCCTCCAGGAGCACTGTACACACATGGTACATAGATATGCATTCAGACAAGCACTTATATATACATGAAATACAAGTAAATACAATCTCAGAAAAACTGTTGTTAGGATTAAGTGAGCTAAGGATAGGACACTGGCAGATTTGGCATCTAATATAAGCCTGCTTCCTGGTTCAAAGACATCTGTAATTTCCCAGTGTCTTCACGTGGCTGAAGAGGAGAGGGAGTTCAATTGGATTCCATCTATGGGGTCACTAATTCTTTATGAGAACTCTGCCTTCTTGACCTAATTCTCTCCCAGAGATCCAATCACAAGGCTTTCTGATAGTAATTTTGAGGAGACAGAGATATTCAGATGTATAGCTCAGTTTTATGGATTCTAGAAAAAGATGTGAGATTTTTGTGAAGGAAGGCCTTTGTTGTAGAGATTTCAAACACTGAGTCTGTGTCCTCGCATTTAGGAGATACTGGGCTTTTCCAAAGACGTCTAGTAAATCTGCTCAATCTTTACCCTATAAAAACAGTTTCTGGTCAGAAAACAGATTGCCTCTGGGTGAGCCGTAGATGCTGTCTTTACCTTCCAGGGCTGTATTCTGTTTAAACACCTGAAAAATACAGTTTGGCAGCATTCATTCCTCCTACCCCGAACAAGTACTGTTACTGTTGCTGTCCAGCAAGGGAGTGAGCACCATGTTAGCAGGATTGATTTCGAGGCTCTACAAGGGAATAGAGTACACAGTACTGTGTTTGTTATTTGGGGTATTTTTGTCTGTTTTTGAGACAAGTCTTTTGCTATGCAGCCCAGGTTAGCCTAGAACTCTAAATTCTTCTGCCTAGCCTTTCGAATACCAGTATTATAGGTATATTCATTTTAGTTTTATCCTTATCTTCTTCAGGAAGCCTTTCATTCTGTACAAAATATGTCTCAAAGCAGGGAGATGCATTGTGCTGTCCTCATTTTAGGGTCATCTTGCTCTGTCTCCAGCCTTGAGTTAGGAGAACATGGTCTTAATTAACATGAGAGAGAGAGAGAGAGTAGTGGCCACAGTAGAGAGAACCTTTCAGATTCTTAGGCTAAGAAGGAGTCATCTGCTTCTCCATTTGATCTGTGTCATCTCTTAAGTTTCCTCCTTAAATTTTTTAGCTTTACTTATTTTATGTGTATGCGTGTTCTGCCTTTACGCACCATGTGCATGCCTGGTGCTTGTGGAAATCTGAAGAGGGCATCAGATTCCCTGCTGAGAACTGAACTTTTGTTCTCTTCAAGAGCAGCAAGAGCTCTTGACCACTGAGCTATTTCACTAACCTGCATAGTTTCCTCTTCTAGTTGCTGTGCTAGCACTTTGTGGTATGTGGTAGCCACATTCAGACCCACAGGTACACTGCTGTCCTAGGTATGGGGCACATGGGTCTCCGTGGAAAAGTGCACTGCAGCAGAGACTGTAGGGACAGGAGACGGGGAGAGAAGCCTTTCTCAACTACTTGTGAAATGACAGCTCTGTGTTCAGAGCTGACTCAGAGCAGTGGGGATCAAAGCCAAAGATCCTGAATCAAGGAGTTAAGAAAGATGCTTCAGTATACACTCTATTCTGTACAACTTTCATCTCCAGCTAATCTACCAGAGGTGCATCCAGCCTGCTCTGTTTTCTTACCTTCTCACACAGATACAGTATCCCAAAGTGGAAGAAAATTCTAATGAGTAAGAAGACAGCTCTGTTACTTCATCTTTCCTACCCTCCCAGCCTCCTATTATAGGGCTGTTTTCAGTTGGCAGAAATTGTAATGTTATAGTTACTGCTCAGGGCTCTTGGGACTATCCACTGTGACTGCTGTGTGATGACAGAGAGCTGTAGTTTTTCTATTGTCCCTGTAGCGCAGCTGGCAGGAAGAATTATGATTATTACCTTTTTCTTACAAGGCTTAGGAGACCATTCTGTGCTGCCCAAGGATTCTAGGGATAGATACATTTTTATGGCAACTGAACTATCGGGAGACAAGAGGCCCCTTCCTGCCCCCCCCCCCCCACACCAGTTCATGATTCAAGACTCTGTTTGGAGGGGAGTATTTTAGAGGCAGTATCCTGGACCTTCTTCAGAAAGGAGTGTGTCTGCCTTCAATGTGTTAAAGAGACTTTGGGATGCTATATGAAGAGACAAGAAATATGGGAGCAGCTTAGTTGCTTCTTGGGCGGATGAGGTGAAACTAGGGGGAAGTGCCATACATGGTAAAGTTGGAGTTAGAAATCTCCCTAATCACTCACCTAACTTTTGCACTCTTGGGTCCTTGGGAAGAAGAAAGGGTGACCAGGCACTGATTTGGGAGCTTGTGGTTTCAGGTTGGGGTGGAGGTAGCTTTGAGAGTCTGTTAGGACAATGCCTCGGTGATATTTTGTGTTTTGTATCTCCCACAGCAGCTCAGTCTGAATCTTATGACCTAACCAGAGAAGCTAGGAGCAAAAATACAAGAAAGGATAGTTCTGTTAGATTCTGGCTGGTTTTCCCTCCACTTTCTTCAAAGAGATTCAAGAATGTGAAGTCTTAGAGACATCCAGAGCACTCTTGTTCAACATCGAAGGTTATTTTCATTTTCTTGCCTAGGATTGGATTAATCAGTGGCTTCTAGGTCTTCTGCCTTATGGGATTATGACTGTTTCTGGTTCCAACTAGATTTTCCATCTTTGTGGTACTTCAGGTCAACTGAGATAAAAATAAGCTGTGTTCTGGGCCTGTGATGATGGATCTTCTAAGGGATGCAGAGAGTACCTATGCTAAATCTCCGTCTTGGATATATTCCTTTGGCCAGTGTTCCTGGACTGTTAGAGATTGTAGCCCATTGTCTCAGAGACTAATAGGTCATCTCTGTTAGAAGCAAACATGACCAAGGCATTTTCAAGAATGTACCAGCCTCCTGCCCATATCAGGCATGCAGCCTGAGGTATAGGTGGGATACTCCAGAAAGGCTGAGATTTCAAAGTGGTGAGGTTTGCAGTAGTAAGGTTGAAAAAGAAAGTTGTTGCCTTGCTGCTTTCTAAAGCTGTTAACTTTTGTCTGTCTAACCTAGAAGATGCTGCTGTTCTGTAGAGGCAGCTAAATTCTGAGCCTGACAATGAAAATGTACCTTAGGAAGCAGCTTGTTAGGGAATTCTTCAGAGTGGTGTCTGCCTGATCAAGGAGCCTGGGCTACACTCCTGCTCTGATTCCCACTTCTACCAGTTAGCTGAGGCCCAGTGAGAGCTTCCAGGATATTGGAATGTCAGTGGGATACAAGTCAGAACAGGTCTTGCCCATAAAACCTCTCAGTTTCTATTTCACTTTTCTCATTCACCCCAGGCTGGGCAACAGACAGGAACAGAGGGAACCTACAAGCATGGCTGCTGTAGAAAGCAGAGCAACCAAGAGCTATGGCCTAGGGACAGGTGCCCAGGGCTTTGGGGAATGAGGGTAACAGTAGTCCCCAAAGGAAGTAGCCCCCAGCCTGGCCCTTTCCCCTCCTATATAAGATGTGAGAAAGGTGGAGACCCAGGAGAAACATGCAGCTGGAGCTAGGAAGGGGAAGCTAGAGCCCTAAGCTTTGGTTTTCTGTGCAGCCCAGGACACTTGTAGTGTTATGGGCACTTTGGCTAGATAACTCCCTTCGAAACTATTGTTGCAGTTTATGAGGGAGTGGGGATAAAGAAGGCAGTTTCCCTGTGTGGCAGTCAAAAGAGCTGTGGAAGGAGTAGGACTGGGAGCCTTCTAGAAGGATCAGTGTGCTCTTTCAGAATAGTACAAAGCAGAAGTAATTGGAGATGCCTCTGGCCCTTATCTTGTCAGCAAAGCTGGGAAAGGGGGAGACTTCTCGTTTCCTAAGCCAAGCTTGATGAGATGGGGCTGCACAGAGACAGCCTTGGCTTACCACTCTCTGACCCTCTAAATGCTGGTTAGACTGTCCTGAGAAAACCATGTGGACAGGATTGCAAGCGAAAGGTATGCAGTCTGTCTGAATCCCAGCCTCACAAAAGTACCTGGCAAACTGTCACCTTATTCCTCTATTCAGCTCTGGCCTCCCACTTTCACTGTGGTGTTCTCTGAGCACTATGTCCCACTCTCTGGTTTTTTATTGGCTCTAGAACTCACTGTTCTTTTGCTCTTTGCCCATACATACATACATACTTCTAGACATCTTTACTGCCTGCAGAGATGATTGGGAGTCCCCAGGAGTGGATGATAGTGGACTTAGACAGATCAGGGATCAACGAAGGCTGAGAAGCAGATCATGGTGATTAGTGGGTCACCTAGCTTAGAGAAGGAGGAAGCGGGCAGTCGGGCTGGGCAGGAAGAATTGGCACACACACACTCCCAGAGGCAGTTCCAGCACACGGAAGTTGGTGCCTTCCAACTGTCCTTCCCAAGGTTGTCTTCCACATGCAGCCAGACTTTGCTTCTGCTGCTTCTCTGGAATTCATCTTACTCATTTTTTTTTTTTTTTTTTTTTTGAGCTTTAGACTCTATATAAATTGTCAAACCTCTGATCCTGGGGAAAGAAGGGAGGAAAAAGAGAATAGGATGAAGAAAAAGAGCATTAGACTTAGGACTCACAGCATGGCTCTCAGATACTATTAGGATCATCGGATACAGGGGTCAGGGCAGATCCACTCATCTCTTTGCTGTGTCCATTCTCCTTCCATCCCCCTTCCTCTCATTCCCTCCTCCTTCCGTCAGTCCTTCCCTCCTCCTCCCCATCTGAGGGGACATTTGATAACATATAAGCATTTTGGTTGTGACCGGAAGAGAGTAATGTCAGGCTGGTGTTGAATGGCCAGAATTGCAGTAAATGTCCTATAAATGGTCAGGTCAGTTCATCAACCCAAACTGTCAACTGCTCCGAGAACCTTTAATGGAAAGGGATTGAGATGAATCTTATAGATTGGAGATAATGAGGATTCTGGCCAGTCACTTAGTCCAGGACAATCTGAATGAGTGAGAAATAAATATAAACAACTATTTCTCCAGCCCCAATCTGGAAAGTAATATACAGGTCCTGTTTTACAGATCAGAAGAATTGTCCTAGCATTCTTCTATTCTGCACCCCCTCATCTCTCAGCCTCGTAAGATATTTGTTAGGTAGGGACGGAGAAGTAGAAAACCCACCCAACTCCCTCCAGAAAAATGCCTCATGTGAAGTGAGCTGGAAGACCGTGCAGGGGACACTGTGTTTAAGACTGCTTCTCCAGACAGGGCCGCTGAGCCAACTTTACTTAGTCAGGGCCCTGGAATGGAGAGGAGTCATTTTAATGGCATGGCTGTTACAGGAAAGGCTGTGCTCCATTGCTGGGGAGCGTGTTGTTGGGAATCACTTAATCCAGCCCCAACTCTTTCCCTGACTCATCCTTGACTCATACATTTACAGAGATTAGTATTGCTCCTGCTGCAGTTTGTCTCCTCATTCCCCACCTCCACAAAGGCATTTCCTGAAGTCAGTGTGGTTTCTTGTTTAGTAAATAGATGCTACACTTCAGGAGAATCTCAGCCTTCTGAGGACTCACTAAGCATGCTAGGGTTGCATTTCCTTCTATTTTCTCTATTTCCAGTCTGGTAGGAGTCAGGGTAAAATACGTGCAGGCATCTGCAGGGTTGGCATGGGGCTCAGCATTTGCCCAAGCTCAGTCCTGTTCACATAGTAGGGACAATCCTTCTCTGGGTATGCTGTCTACCACAGATTGAGTCTAGGGCAAGAACACAGACGGGGGAAGGGGAAGTGAGGGTTGTATTGGAAGGGAGTCTCTGGATCTTGTTACCACCATGATTTCACTGTTGGGATTAGGCCTAGACTGAAAAGCAACAGGACTCCTTGGTATTACCGTGTGTTAGAAAAGCCTCATTAGGGCTGGAGAGATGGCTCAGCGGTTAAGAGCACTGACTGCTCTTTTAGAGGTCCTGAGTTCAATTCCCAGCAACCACATGGTGGCTCACAACCATCTGTAATGGGATCTGGTGCCCTTTTCTGGTGTATCTGAAGACAGTGACAGTGTATTCACATGAAATGAATGGAGGGAGGGAAGAAGGGAGGGAGGGAGGGAGGGAGGGAGAAGAGAGAGAACAAGCAAGCAGGCCTCTTATATGGGAAAGAGGATAGCACAGGAAGGTGTAACTTAGGAAAGGATGGATCTCAAAAATCTTATAGTCTTGGGCAGGAACTATGTTTGGGGCTTTCCTAAGATTTTCTGGTAGTGTCAATATAGAGCATACGGCCAGAAATTTTAGAAGCTGGTTCTGAGATGCAAGGACTCTCCTCCTTCTTTTGGCCTGGATTCCGTCCAGGCCTCTCACACTCCCATGTCACCGTGGAAATGGGGGATAATAAGGATTCTCTCTGCTGAGGTGACAAGTAGAGATGGCAGCTGACATTATGCTGAGAGAGAAGGATGGAACAAAGTCTCACTGGGCACTCACCATGGCTGGCTGGCCCCCGGTTGCCTGAGGCAGTGTCTCTTCCTGAAAGACTTGGGGAGCACAGGAGTAGGTCTGAAGAGGGTCTAGCAAAGCTCTGCTCCCTGGAATTCTTTGAGTTCTTCCATGTTTACAGAGACCACAGAGCGTCGAGTAAAAAGGTACAGCTATGGAGGGCTAGAGCCAGGGAGACTTGTAATGTCAGCCTTGTCCTCTGCCAGTCTTGTGCAATCCTTAAATTTATAAAGCAGTGGCCAGACAAGGCTGAGCTGAGCTGAACTGAACTGGAGATGGGGAGTGGGTGCCTCAGCTCTGGACTTGGAGCCAAGATCTGTTTGTAGCCTCCCGCTACAGACAGGCAGCTGCATGACTCATGAGCTGAAGGGCCAGGCTGAAGATATCCTCTGTGGTTCACAGGAATCGTGTGTGTATCTCTCATTCTCTCATTCTTTCCTTCTCGTCTCTAACTTTGCCTCCTCTGCAGGAGGGCTTCCCAAGGAGAATCCCTACGAGGATGTGGACTTAAAGAACCGAAGAGCTGGACGAAAATCCCAGCAACTGTCTGAGAACTCTCTGGACTCTTTGCACAGGATGTGGAGTTCCCAAGACAGGAAGTACAACAACCCACCCATGCAGGTAATGCAGTTCCGGCCATGGCAGTGTGAGGGCCTGCCCTCAAGCAAAAACGTGTGTTATTGTCCTGGCTAGCAATTGGCAGAGGACTTTGCCTAGGGAGAGAGCTGTGGGCTCAGGGCCTTCTGCCATGTTGAAACTGCTGTGGGCAATCAAGATGTGCCCTCACAGCATCCTGTCTTGCCTTCTTTTTTTCTCACTGTTTTAAGTTCTAGCAAGAAAACCAAACCAGGAGCTCATAAAAACTCCTAGTTGCAGCAAGTAAGAAGACAGGGCTTTCTTAGAGCCTTAACATTCTGCAGCTCTGCCCCAAGTTATCTTAGTAGTAGAATTTGAGGGTCCATGGCAGGACTTGGGAGAGCCAAATCATGAGGCCTGTGCTCTCAAGGTACTTTCAAGCTTTTCTTAGACTGTTCTCATGAGCGCTTGGCAGAGGGGTTGCCTCAAAAAGAGTTGTGTACCTAGGACTTCTGCCGTGTTGAAAACCCTATGAGCAGGCAGGTAGGATATCCTCAGGGATGCTTGCCTTTCTGGCAATATGTGGGCTTCACTGCCATGTAGGCTCTATACTGAAAAGCATTAGTGTTTGTAGGGGGAAAGGTGGGTGTATAGATTAGGGCTGAGAGAAGGGCAGCCAGGGACATTGTAATGAGGGAGTTACTTGAGTATGAGGCCCACCTCGCTGAGCCCTGGTGGCCAGAGTCTAGAGCCATGTTCTCTCCCTGGAAGAAGTGAGTGTGGCCAGTCTTCCAGATCACATAGCAGAGCAGACTGGCAGGAGGGAAAAAGGAGTGTTTGGGACTGGAGAGATAGTACAGTTGGCAAAATGCTTACTCCACAACGTGAACCCCTGAGCCCATGTAAAGCCAGATGCAGTAGCAATGGTCCATAATCCCAGTGTTCCTATAGCAAGACAAAGTGGAAAATCTGAGGGAGTTAGTGGGTCACCTAGCATGATAAATGCAGAAGCAAACAATGTGAACAAACAAATCGGAAGGTGAAGATCAACACCTAAAGCTGTACTGCAGCCTGCGTTTGTATAACCACATTCAAACAGGTGTACGCGCACACACACACACTAAGTCAGTAATGGGCTGGAGAACAGTTCAGAGCACTTACTGCTCTTTCAGAGAACCCACATTCAGTTCTCAACACCCACATGGTGGTTCACAACCATCACAACTCCAGTTTGGGGAAAATTGATGCTCTCTTCTGACCTCCACAGATCTCACACACACACACACACACACACACACACACACACACACACACACACACACACACGTATTTTTTAAAAGAACAGTAGAGTAGTGTTTGAGGAATAGAGTGAAGGAAAAGAGAGAGAAAAGAAAGCTGAAAGGCCCAAAGAAACTTTAAACAAGCTTATTCTGGTCTTGTCCAGAGTCCCAAAATGCAGGAAAGCCAGGAGGGTAGGGAAACAAGCGGCCTCTGACCACCACCCCACATCACCCTTTAAATGGACAAATGCAAGGACCTGTGCACTTTATTTTTATGGACAGAAAACTACATAGTTTTTTCTGGCTTTGAAATCATGTGGTGGTTTTGATGTATTCTGTTCAAGTGGGTTTCTATTGAATTTGTATTGCTAGACTGATGAACTTGGAAAAAGATAATGGCAGTAGAAAAACAGGGATTTGCTGAAAACTGAGAGAAGAGGCAGATTGAGACAAAACTGGGGGCTCTCAGGAGATGCCTGCTTTCCCAGCAGCTCCACTAACAATTAGCCAGTTAGGTGTCTGTACTGAAGAACATCAGCTGTTAATTGAGGATATACAGGGTCAAAGAAGAGGCGGCCCAGAGGGTACGGTGAGAGGGAGTCAGTTGAATGTGCGGTCTGCCTCACTCAACTTTGGTGGCCACAGTCCAAGACCCCTGTTCTCTGGAGGAAGTAAGCATGGCCAGGCTATCAAGGACATATAACAGCAGGTTAGCAGGGAGGCTGTGGTCTCTTCACACAGATCTGAGGAGGTAGGAAGACTGGTCCCCTCATTCACAGTCACTAATCTGTCGCAAAGTTCAGACAGTGCCTAGAGCTCCTGCTTTGTCTCCTCTTTCTGCTTAATAGATGATCTTTTTTCTTTATTCTTTCTGGCAGAAGTAGTAAAACTTTCTTTAGGAAGCAAGTATTTAATCTAGCACTTACCAGACCAGCGAACAGCTAAGGTCTTTACAGAGAAAACCTCATATATTGAGTTTCTAGCCAGGAACTGGTGAGAGCTGAGGATGCCAGCCTCTTAGTTCTGTTCACAGATCCAGCAGACAGATACTGATAAAACATTTGTGGTGAGCCCCTTCGCTCATATCCTGTCCCCCATGCCAGCTGTCCCTGAAACCCAGCAGCCAGTCCCTGCGCAGTGGGAACTGGTCAGAAAGGAAGAGCCATCGTTTGCCACGATTACCCAAGAGGCATAGCCATGATGACATGATGCTGCTGGCTCAGCTGAGCCTGCCATCTTCACCCTCCAGCCTCAATGAGGACAGCCTCAGCACCACAAGTGAGCTGCTGTCCAGCCGCAGGTCCCGTCGCATTCCCAAGGTATCCTTCCCATATTGAGCCCAGGGCGGTAGGCAGATGGGTGGGCAGGCAACCAGCTACTCTCTGGCCTTCCTTCCTTTCTTTCTTCCATTCTCCTCTAATCTGGGCTGCTTTTTAGTTCCCCTTGAATAGATTGAGGTCAACCTTTCCCCCTTGTCCCTTCTTTATCAATAAGATTGCACTAACCCCTTCCCAGTACTGAGGTGTTAAAGGGAAAGGAAAGACTAGCGGAGCTGAGTGAGACTCTGTTACCCAGTGTGACAGATGAATTTGGGTTCCTGTGCACATAAACATCTTTGGCCTTTCAGGGGCCTAAAGATTCAGACCAGCTCTTTCTATGTCTCGAAATCAAAGAGCTTTCAGCAATGATTTGCACATGTGTCCGTGTGCTCGATCCTCAGCCCAGAGCAGCAGGATTTAGCTAATTGGTATTTTTAGCTTGAAAACAATGCTTGGGTATATTGAGAATTTAGCTTCTTCCTGTCAGGCCCCAGGTTATGGCCCAGAGAGGAAAGGCTATAATCCTTGTTCCTGTTTTTATATCTGAAAAATTCTTTGTCTCAGTTGGTTCAATGACTCTTGGGACCCAGGAGCTCCCATCCTGTCTAGTTTGATCACAGTTCCTTCCTTCGGGGAGCTAAGTTTAGTGTCCTTGTCTTGAGGCAGGAACCTACTCCTGGGGCACAGGGTAGATGGAGAGCTACCAAGGATGGCTGGTAAGCCTCCACCACGGTCATTTTAATAGGAAGACCAGTGCTGGACCCTGTTGGACCAGTATAGAAAGCTTTTGCACATCTGTAAGAATGGGCTCATAATTTATCTTCGTGGAAATAGGGTCAGCTGGTGTTAGAATTACCTCTCCTTCTCTGCTTTTTTTTTTAACTAGCTTGTCCAAAGAATTAACTCTATCTATAATGCCAAGAGAGGAAAGAAGAGGCTGAAAAAGCTGTCTATGTCCAGCCTTGAGACAGCATCACTGAGAGGTAGGTGTTGGTGTCCTTGAATATCAGGAATGGGAGAGATGTGGATTGACTTCAGTTTATCTCACTTGCGATAGTAATGAGATCCTGCTTTGTAGGAAGGCAGCAAACACCTGTCCATAAGATGGCCTGAGAGGAAATTAACTCTGGGATGGTTTCCTCCAAACTTTGGTCTATGAGGCCCTGAGTGAGGACATGTTGGAATCTGCTTTGGGCAAAATGAAAGGCCAGACTTACTGAGCACCGTGGTCTGTTTTCCATTTCAAATCTTGAACTATCGGAGGCAGGCCCTTTGTATTCCAGGTATTTAGGCCTCTCTGCTGGCTTCAGCCTTCAACTTAGGCCCTCAGTTTGCATACAGGTTAGCACTGAAGGCCTAATCTCTGAGGTATCTTGGTTCGGAGCCATTTACCTCCTGCCTTCAGATGCCTTATTGTTGGCCCAGAGTAGCCCAGACTAGGTTTAGTTCTGTTCCTCATTAGTAAAGTTGAGAAATTCACAGGTCCACAAGATAGCTTAGCAGATAAATGCACTTGCACAAGCATAGCCACCTAAGTTTGAGCCACAAAACCTGTGTTAGAAGGAGAAAATCAGCTCCTACAAGCTCTCTTCTGATCTCCATGTGAACATGGCTGCATGCATAAGCCCATATATACATGTATTCATTCATTCATTCATTCATTCTCTCTCTCTCTCTCTCTCTCTCTCTCTCTCTCTCTCTCTCAAACACACACAATACACACAAGAATGTAAAAAACTTTTTTTTTTTTTTTTTACAATTTGGGTAGTAGACTCCAAAAACATTAGCTGTAGGCCAGTGTGTCTGACTGTTGTTACTTTTCCAGATGAGAACAGTGAGAGCGAGAGTGACTCTGATGACAGGTTCAAAGGTAAGGCGACATGCCTCCCCATCCCCAGGGAATCAGCTTGCTCTTCTGCACGCCTGCGCCCAGGGCCCAGACTGGCCCTGGAGTATGGGGAAAAGCCAATAGGAAGGCCAGCTAGCAGACCACCAGAGCAGGACGCTATAGAGAATTTTTTTCTCTGAGCTCAGCCCTTCAGTTTAAAGTCCAAAAGTTGGTCTCCCAGAGCCACATTTAAAGCTGTTAACTGTCCCTCCTTCCCAAGCCACTCTCCTGGAAAGTGGCTACTAGATTTGTTTTATAAATATTGTAAATCTGGAAGCCAGGATGGGTTCAGATTATAATCAACTCTTTGGGTTGCAAGAATTATGCCATAAACTGAGAAGATTGTCCTCTGGTACCCTTAAGGCCACCTGTGTCTCATATGTCTAGAGCAGAGACTGAAAACTCAGATAAGACTTCTGTACATAGAAGTTATTCAGAGATGGAGCTCTGAGTCGGGTGGATGCAGCTGATGGGAGTTGGGTGGCCAGTCTGCTTGTCTTCTAATGTGAGACCTGCCCCCAGCCCACACACAGCGCCTGGTCCACATCCAGTCAATGCTGAAGCGTGCACCCAGCTATCGGACACTGGAGCTGGAGCTGCTGGAATGGCAGGAACGGGAACTCTTTGAATACTTTGTGGTTGTGTCTCTCAAGAAGAAGCCATCTCGTAATACCTACCTCCCTGAAGTCTCCTACCAGTTTCCCAAGGTGAGTGTGCCGTCCCCAGATGCTCCCCCACCTCTCCCTAGTTCGCATACTCTCCAACACTTTATTAGTAGATACGTCACCATTCAGGTTTACAGTTCAGTGTGTTTTCAGAGCCGCACAGGCATCACTGCACTTCATCTTAAAACATCTTATCATCCAAAGAAATCCCCTACTCACCAGCAGGCAATCTCTCCCATGACCTGTGTCTTAGCACCCCTCTCTCAGTAGCCAGCCTGCCTTCCTTGTAAGCCACAGGTACCTCTGCTCTTGCCTGTCTGTATTGTTCCTTCTGCTGCTGTTTTCCTGGCTGCTGGCTCCCTCACATATTTCGAGCAGCAGAAGTGAGCCCTCTCTGAGGTCTTCTCAGAAGCCTGGTGCAGCTCCCCACTTGCACATTTCTCTCTTTCCTCTGTCACATTTGAGGCATACATGTTGGCTACTTACCTGCCTGACCAGAACACAGGGTCAAGGATAGAGCTTGTCTGTTTTGTTTGCACCCACGGCCCCAGCACACAGGAGATGCTTTTCAGTCCCTCTACCCCTACTACTCCTAGGGTCCTTGTCATCTCTCAGTTACCTCCTCATATTCCTCTTCCTGGCAGCTGGACCGACCCACCAAGCAGATGCGGGAGGCAGAAGAAAGGCTCAAAGCTATCCCCCAGTTTTGTTTTCCAGATGCCAAGGACTGGCTCCCTGTGTCAGAATACAGCAGGTGAGACCTGACTTGGTCCAGCTATGGGAGGGAAGAGCATGTGGACTCATTCTCCCCTATGGTGGTGTACAACTGAGCAGGGCATACCCCAGTTTCAGCCTACTTTCTTTCTTTCCTTTTTTTAATTTTAAGTTTTATTTATTTATTTATTCACCCAATTTTCTTAAAGTAACCTGAGATGGCAGTTTCTATTTTGAGAGCTGTGTCCTGAGTCTTCCTCATAACGTCTTTAATACCAGACCCCTCCCTCTTTCCTGTTTCAGTGAGACCTTTTCCTTTATGCTGACTGGGGAAGACGGTAGCAGGCGCTTTGGCTATTGTAGGCGCTTACTGGTAAGTAAGACTATTCAGTTCTCTGTACCCTTCTGCAGCATTAGCCTGCGTGAAAGCCTGTGATCTGCTGAACCAGTCCCTAGTACATGTACTGACATAGCCAAGGGACTCCTGGGACAGCAGGGTTCAGAGTAGCATATCTGATAGGACCCTGGGCTCTAAGATTATGTGTAATGACAGGAGGAACAGAACACCTACTGCTTGGTTGTTAAACCATTCTCGCTTTCTTGACTTCTCTTTGTATTCTTTTTCCTGGGATTGTCATCTTAGATTGCTGACCTCTAATTATGGTCATGTCACTCACAGTTTATATTTGTCCATTCAAGTAAGTAGAGTACAAACTTAGTCACTCCACACCTGGCTAAGCTAATGTTGGGAGAAACTAACCATGTTCTGGAAGGGCTGCAGTCTGAGCAGGGACTGAGATGCACACTTCCTCTGGGGTTCTTGGAGAAATATTTTGAACTTAGCGGAAAAAATAGGATTTTGAAAATAGAAACTTTTTTTCTCCCCAAAAAGCAATCTCTGTTTCTGTCATTCCTGGGAAGGGGTTTCTGTAGCGCTGCAAAGAACTCGAGGAGAACAGAGCCCAGGGCCTGTCCTCCCTTTGATTTTCCTCAAAGGCCAGTCATTGGGTTGTTGACAATGTTCTTTGGTTTCCAGACGTTAGTAGGAGAAGGCCATGTCAGCTACCAGTCTAGGAATAGACAAGGGAGATCCTAGACAGGAAGGAGTCTTGTATAGAAAGAGTCCTAAAAGAACGGTTTAGGGACATCTATCTAACCATGTCCATCCACAAGCATCCATTGTATATCTGTTGTAGGTCAGGCCGTATGCTAAAAGCATATGAACAGAAGCCCAGCATGTATCCTACCCTCAGTGTACAGTAGCTAGTCTAGCAGAGGAGGCCAAACTCTTAGTACTGAAAGGAAGGGCTGTGGAAATAGAAGTCTGCTTAGGATCCGTCATGTTCCAGGAGAGATGCTTCAGTGGATTTGTGTCTCTTCTTTTAAAATCTTTATGATAGCCTGTGGAATATTATTCTCTCTGACCTGTAGATTAACAAATTGAAACTCCAAGATGGAATGACTTGTCTAAGGTCACATACAGTGAGGTGCGAGCCAGAACTGTCTTCCAAATCCTTGGCATTCTTGGATCCCTGCTCCCAACCCCCAGAGGATGATCTAGGGAGAAAATGATATTTAGCTATTGAATGCTTAATGTGCTGAGGGGAGGGGTCCAGATGCCAGGCTGGGAGCCAGGCAGAGACCCAGCATGTGCCTGGATCCCTAGGGCATAGGGAGGAACATTTTAAAGGCTGCCTTTGACAGCACATGGATGGAACAGAGCTGTGCTCTTTTGCAGTGGGCCTGCTGCCCCTAGGGAAGAGCCTGTTTGTCCTGGCACACTCAAAGAGGGCCTGGGCTGGGTCCCTGCCAAGGGGGCTGGCACTGGCTCAGCATTCCTGCAGATTGGACACAATGATTCTAACCCAAATCCCACATACTTGATTTAATCACTTGGGGCTTTAGGGGAGGTGGGGAGTGGGGGAGGGAAAGAGAGAGGAGTAAGTTTCAAACCTAATATGGACAAAACAGATTCTGCCTTCTCTTTAGATCTGTGACTGTGGCCAGCAGGTTTGGAGACTGAAATAGCCCCATCTGCATTTGCTTAGCAGCCTGCATGAGGGGCCAGCACCTGCTGCTTGCTCCCTTCCCACCAGCACTCCAGGCCTCTGAACCCAGAGGCAGCCATGGGGTCCTGCCAGCTCCTTGCTGGAGAATGAACTCACTCTAGTCTACTAACAGGGTTCGGCCCTGGGGTGCTCACAGTATGTGTCTTTTTCTTCACCTACACACCTCTTAAATCTGCTTTCCTTCTTTGTTTTCTTCCACTTCAGAGCACACCTCTGTTCTGTGTTTCTGTGTTCCTTTGCTCCTTCCTTTCAGAAAGCAACATGCTTTGGAGGTAAGACAGCCAGATGAAAGGCTGCACAGACTCCTGGCTACAACGTTCTACTTATGCAAGCTTGGGCAGTGGCCTAATCTTCATGAACTTAGCTGTCTACTCTATGAAACTGGGTGATAATGCTGCTCTCGTGTTTTTTTTTTTATATAGTATATAGTACCAAGGCTGGGACACTGCTTCAGGAAACATTTCATAAAAAGTCATTCCCTTCTCTTGTTTCTCTTTTGCCTTCCTTGGGCACGGATCAAAGGGAGAAAAGAGGTATTTTGCAGAGTTTCCCTCATGATGATGGGGAGGGAGGAGATAAGGCCACATGTCCTGTTCCAAGAGTGTCCACAATCCCTTCTTAGGGGCTAGAGAAATTGGTTAAGAGCTCTTGTTGCTCTTGTAGAAGACTCCTAGTACCTACATGGTGGTTCACAACTGTCTGAAACCCCACTTCCAGGGGATCCAGTGCCCCCCTTTTTAGCTTCATGGGCACAAGGCACAGCTGTGGTACACATGCAAACATGCAGCAAAACACTTATACATAAAATAAAATTAATTAATCAAAAAAGATTAAATTTTAAAAAAGTCACAAGTCATTCTTGACATCACATCCATTTGGGTAGCATCCTTAGGGATCTTAATCCACAAATCACCCTGTAACCTCTACCATGCTGCTGTGTCCTCCGCCAGTCGCTATCTGTGTTTTCCCTGGATGAAGGATGGAGCCTCCCTGGAGCTTGGCACAAGATTGAGTCTGCTCTCTGGGAATGGTGGCCTCTCTTTGGGAATCTGGTTGAGTTTAGGTATTTGGAGTTATCCTTACTAGAGGGACTGTACTTAATGCTCAGGTCCCAAGGAAAATGAGGCAGATGTGGTAGTCACATATTCTTTGTCTTTCGCTCTCCTCCTCTCCAGCCAAGTGGGAAAGGGCCTCGGTTGCCAGAGGTATACTGTGTCATCAGCCGCCTAGGCTGCTTCGGCTTGTTTTCCAAGGTAAGAGATGCTGTTTTTCTCCCCCATCCCTGTGGCAGCTCTCATAGGAGTAGAATCTGCAGATAGCCGAGATGGACAGGTGGGCTCTCGGAGTCCTGTATTTCCAAGCCTGGCTTACTGCCTACCTGGCTGGCATTTCCCCAGCTCCTGGGCTGCTCAGTGACTGTTCCATAGTAGCCTAGGCTAGAGTCCTTGGAGAAGCCAGAAGTGCCCAGGAAGCTGCTTCATGGTGCTATATCTTTTGCCCCACTGTTCCCTTCTTGGGCACTAAAGCAGGCCAGCAAGGGGACTGAATGGTCACGGAGGGCCAAGAGAAACAGGAAGGGTATAGAGGTCCTGGCAGGACAGCTTTTCTATCTCCAGGCTTCTGGTCCAGTTTGGTCAGATGCCAGATTGCCTTCTTCTCTGTCAAAGAGGTGGAGAAGGCAGCTCCCAACACTCTTTCCTCTGGGCTGCTGGTGGTGGGCACAGGTCCTAGATGAGGTGGAGCGCCGGCGTGGGATCTCAGCTGCACTGGTCTACCCTTTTATGAGAAGTCTCATGGAATCGCCCTTTCCAGCCCCAGGGAAAACCATCAAAGTGAAGACATTCCTGCCTGGTGCTGGCAATGAGGTAGGGAATTGCTGCAGGGTTCATCTCTGCCCTGGGCTGGGTCTAGAGAAGAGCCTGGCCAGCCAGAGTGCAGTCTCTGGGAGGTGTAAACACAACCCTTCCTTGCTCACTGTGTCTGTACTCCTAGTCAGTAAGGACAACGGTGTGAACCCAGAAGCTCTACGTGTTGCCCAGTTGTCTTCTGCTAAGGATGTTAGCTGACCCATACCCTGGATTTGTATTGATTATGAACATTCACAACTGTAGATTTTACCAAACCTAGGATGCAGTCATGAAGATAAAGAGCGACACATCTCTGCCCTCCAGGATTTGTTTTACTGAGAAGGGGACCTGCTATGGAATAGTTACATTTATAAACAGTTAATTCCCAAGTGTCTGTAAAAAGAAAGAACAGGATCCTATGAGAAAGTAGAACAGGGTCTTATTTTCTAGGGTCTAGGGGGCCAGAGAAAGAAAGCCTTCCCCCAAGAAAGTGCCATTTTTCCAGGGGCCTCAGCCATGCATAGGAGATAGAACTGCGGGAAGATTATTGCAAGTGTGGGAACAACGGGTGTAGGATGAGCTAGAGCAGAGCAGGTGCTGTGCAAGCACATGAAACGGGTCAAGATGCCCAGAGGGTGCGAATAGACGCAGGTGGGCAAGCAAGGACCCACCTCAGTGTTTGTGCCTGCACACACTTAACAATGCTAAGAATTTGGGGTTTTATCCAAAAGAGGATTCAGATCCACTCTGATGTTTCTGACTGCTGTGCAGAGAATGTAAAACAGGGAGTAGTGAAAACAGGGAGACAGCTAGAATTCAATTGCAGTGACACAGGCAGGAGACAGGGGCCTGGGCTAGAGTATGGCAGGGAAAATGAAGAGAAATCGGTGGATTTGAAGCAGTAACACTTGGAGTCTTCCTGGAAGTACAAGCATGACAGCGATTCTTAAGTCCAACCTATAGCTTTCTGTTCTAGGGAACAGGGTGGGTAATGGAGCCGTATCTTAATATGGGGAGCTTATAACAGATTAGAAGGACAGTTCTGTCTTATAATTTAAGTTTGAGGTACCCATAAGAAGATAGCAACAAAGTGTATAGATAGGGACGAAATGAAAGCCCAGTTCTGAGGATCCGTCAAGTAAAAGCCCCTTGGTAGAAAGGTAGCAACTCTGAAGTCGGACAGGAAATAAGGGGAGGAAGTGGCTGAGAAGCCAAGGACAGGGAACGCTAAGGAATAAGGAGTAATATCCCTGCCTGGTACCGTCGGTGCAGCAAGGCACATTGACAAAGAACAGACTTCAGACTACTTGTGTAGACAGCTCTTCTAGGGTTTGAAGAAAACAAGGAGGTGGATGGGAGGAGAAAGCAAACATGGAGCTGATGGCAGTGGCCAGAGTAAGAGGGAGTAGGAAGGGGTTATTGACATGATATTGACAGGTTTGCATGCTGATGGAATTGGCCCTTGGTGGAAACATCAGTAGTGCAGAGAGGGAAGGACACCTGACTGTCAGCAGAAGGTGGAGGTAGAGGTCTTCATGGAGGCTGACTTCTGAGAGGAGGGGGAAGATGGTGGCTTGTAGACTTGGATTCTCATGAGATGGCTTTGGTTTCCTGGGAGTAGAAAAGCAGAGGGCATCTCAGAATAAGGTGGGAAGATGAAAACCGCTGCCGCAGTGGGGAGACTGACCTCAGGACCACAGAGGTGAGCAGGCAGTGACATCTTCCTGAGAGTCTGTACACATCCTGGGATAAGAGACTAGGAGTTTCCCGAGTTGTCTGGGGCAGATAGCTGACCCTGCCTTGACAGCTGAGGGCTTGCCCTGGAGTTCTTCAGTTCTACTCCTCCTAGCTCACTTCCTAGGCCTGGCTGCTTCTCTCTGACCAGGACTGCTTCCTATCCCCTGAGTCCTCTTGTTTTGGCCTTAAAGGCATTTCCTCCTTGTGGAATCCAAGTCACTCATGCTGTAAGACACCTCAAACTCCCAGAAACTTCCCAGAGTGGGCAGGTGCCAGTGTCTCTTCCTAGACACACTGCCAGCCCTCTGCAGATCTTCACTATGCCTTCCTTTCCTACTGCTATTCGTGGGCTGTCCGATTCCCAGCCACTAGAGGCAGGGGCAGCACGGAGCTGGGGGTTAGAGGCTAGAAGTTGGAGAGTAGCACTTAGTGGGGCTACTTGCAGGGCTAGAGTTGTGTTTCGCCGTGTTTTAGGATGAGGACAGGTACTGGGCAGGATGCAGTACATCAGACATAGCTGCTATGCATGCCTTCAGCCTACACCCATCAAGCACCTAGGGTTTCCCCTTCATTGTGTTGATCAGTGGGTCTCCCTGGGGTTCATTGCCTGTCAAGAAAGGCAGTGAACACAATTCTTGCAGCCCCCTTCATCTGTCGATGGTTTTCCGAACCCAGGGTGATGAATATGGACCTAAGAGTTCCTTCACTTGCAAAAACAAACAGTGCTTAGGGGACCAGAATTAACCCAAGTCAGAGATAATAAATGAGGCTCTGTAAGTGACTGGGGCAGATCTGAAGCAAAAACTGTTGAGACGCCTGGGGCAAGCCCCTTGAGGGGGATTAGCTATGATCCCACAAGGCCATAGTTCTCAGGATGCCTGCATATCTACCAGCGCTGCCCTACAGATGAGTTAACAGTTCCTCCCATCACTGCAGAGGTCACTTGCAGCCCCACATACCCATGCCAGGGAAGGGTCTTTGGGAGCTGTTATGCAGACTTCTGACTAGTTCTTAGAGGAGAATACAGGTAGGCTGGCTTCAAAAAGACAGTCCTGTGTCCTGCAAGATTTTTGGAATAGCCATATCTTTTCTAATCCTTAGCACGGGGTGTGTGGTAGAGATAAGGGGCAGGATGGGCTGACAGCCATTGGAAGGAAACTATAATAGGAAAGGGAGGGGACCTGGCAACAAGGACAACAGCATTGTCTCTCCAGAGATGACTGAGGCCAGCGCTCCTAAGTACTGCATTCTTCTATGGCCTAGAGAGCAGTGGCTGATGTGAGTTCTGGTCAGTTTGCTGAAGGAGATGGGAAAGAAGGCAGGAGACTCATGCAAATGAGGCTATGTGACTCCCTGGCTCCCCGTATCCATGGGAGCCGTATGTCCCTAGTGCCTTCCCATCTTCACCCTTAGCCCTCCTGTCCACAGGCTGGGTGTTTACTGGGAGCAGCTAGAGTTGGAAGGAAGGGGATACTGGGTCTCCTGCATTGTGAGAGGAGTGAAGAGCCTTGGAAGGAGAAGGCTGAAAGGGAAAGCAGCCAGCAGACTCTCACCTAGCCTGCTTCTGCCCATCTTCACTTCCCTACAGGTGTTAGAACTGCGTCGGCCTATGGACTCCCGTCTGGAGCACGTGGACTTTGAGTGCCTCTTCACCTGCCTCAGTGTGCGCCAGCTGATCCGAATCTTTGCCTCACTGCTGTTGGAACGCAGAGTCATTTTTGTAGCAGATAAGCTCAGGTAGGGCCCAGAGGGCAAGGAAGGAGGGAGTGGGTAGAATATGCATGAATGAATTCAGCAAGTCATTGTGGTGTCTGCTTTTGTATGTGCATGTGTCGAGGTAAAGATGTCCTAAAGAAGATTAGCAGACCTGTGGAGAGAGGATAGATAATAGGATTGGGAACCCAGTTGAGGACTTGGCCTGAGAGAGAGGGTCACTTCCTGTGCAGTGGTCAGGATTGCATGGTACACGTGCAGGAACAATTGTAGAGAGATGGTAAGTGGAACAACTCCGGCCAAGCTGCCTGTGCAGGATGTTGAGTTTCAGGGTAATGGACTCCAGGGGTGCTGTATGAGGGCTGCTAAGTTATTCTGTAGGGGCTGACTGAGGGAAACTTGAAGAATTTTCCATGGGTAGAAGTAATCCATGTTCCAGGGAGCTGTGGAGAAGGGCAAGATGGGGCCCTGAGAGGTATGTAGGGCAGAGGTTACAGTCTACTTAGGCTGGGGGCTGGAGGGAGAGGGAGAGAGGGTGAGAAGGAGCTTCAGAGACTGGAGGTCTGAGGGCTGGGACAGCTAGTTTGAGGAGGCTAAGAAAAGAGCTGATGGGTCCATAAGACTTGGTCCAACAGATAGGCACTTTGAATTGTAGAGGTAGATCTGTTCCTGACCATAGGGGGCAATAAAAGTGATGATCACTGACCCGAGACATCTAGGAAGAGAAAGCCAAGTTCTCAGCAGCTGAGGTGTTTAAGGACATATAGGGGTACATGCAGGAAGAGGATGGAAGGCTGGTGAGAACTTGTCACTTACTCTTCTTATCAAAGAAGCCACCAAGAAGCCAAAGCAGTAGTTCTCTAGCATGGTGTATGTGCTGTCTCCAAGCTTAGTCATTAAGCGCATGCTGTGCTGTGCCTGGCAGGTGCTAAGAGGAGGACAGTGAAAGCTTTTGCTGGCTTCTCCTCTAGTGGGAACCAAATCCCTGGCGTGCTCTCTTCTGTGTGCTCGAGGAGGTAGTCGAGAAGAGGAACTCTCCTAATTGCTCTTTCAGGGGCAGGAACCCAGGCCAATGCTCAGCTCAGGGGAAGGAGAAGGAAAAGCTAGAATGGTGTTTGCTGTTTGGAGACAGGATCTCAATGTGTAGCCCAGGCTGGCCTTGACCTTGCAATCCTTCAGCTCCATTCCTGAGTGTTGATATTAGAGGTGGGTGCTACTCTACCTAGCTGAGCTGCTCACTCTTCCAGAGATGGTGAGAGCTAAGAAATGAAGGCTGCCTCTCATACTCCTTTCATAGTTGTAGCTCTGTGTGCTACAGTCTAGTCAGCCGTTTTCAACCTTTGGGGATTCAAACAACCCTTTCAAAGGGGTTGTCTAAGACCATAGGAAAACACACATTTTCATTATGATTCAGAACAGCAAAATTACAATTATGAAGTAGCAATGAAAATAACTTTATGGTTGGGGTCACCAGAACATGTATTAAAGAGCCATAGCATTAAGAAGGTTGGGAACCTTCTAGGTATTTCAAGGCCTATTTTGCCTTTGTAAAGGAGCCCACACTGGCAGCTAAGACCCACAATGAATGGCAGAGTGGTATTCTGTCTGGCGTGGCCTAGCCAGATTGGAATGTGGCCCCTGATAGTCCCTGGACCCTGGGGTCATTCCATCTATTTCAGAAGGCTTCACACACAGATACTCACACCCCTCCTACTCCAGGATGACCCTCTTCTTTGACCCACACCAGAATTCAGCACCTGTAGGACTGTTAAATACAGCTATTGTTTCCTGTGGTTGCAGCTGCCTCTAAGCACATTCCAAAAGGAAAATATCCCAGGGTCCTGGATTTTGGCTCACTTGGCATACAAGTGTTACCAGTCTTGGATCTTAGGCAAAAGCTGTCTTTTTCATGGGAGTTGGCCTGCCAAGAGGGGGATGGGTAGCTCTGCAGTGAACCGTGGACCAGAACTGTGGTGGGTTCAGCACAGCCCATGCCCCCTCTGTGCCCTTTTAAGTTTTTCATAAATCCTGTGTTTGTGTGTCCCTCGGCTTGAAGCAGACCTTTCCCGGATATTTCCAAGATTAATTTTCTTGCTGACCTCAGGTGAATGACTTTCAGGGTCAGGGCACCCAGGTCTCCAGGCACAGCAGTATATTAGGTGCCCATTAGGTAACAAGTTAGTCACACAGGCCCTGGCTGACAGCTACCTATGACTATCCATTGCCTTAGAGAAAATGAGCAGAGATTGATTTTTGTAGTAGATAGGTCTCAATTTTTCTATCAGGAGATTAGGTGTAAATGTAAGAGTTCACACAGCATCCCAGGGAGAACCCAGATAGATACTTTTTGGATATGGGGTAGACTTCACAACATACCAAGAATGAGTCCAAACTTGCTATGCTTTGTAGCACAGGCTGGCTTGGAACTCACAGTTCTCCTACCTCAATCTCCTAAATGCTAGTATGACAGTTCTGTGCTTATAGGACCAGGGGACTTTTCCTGGATGATGGGTGAGGCCCACTAATGCAAAAGAAAGTGAGGTTTAAAGTGAGCTGTGTGTTCATCTGTGATGCAGTCCCTAAAGGGACAATCTTTTCTTTAAATGTAGGTCCTGCTGTACTGTCCAGAGAGTTCACACAGTCATCTATTATGAGTCTCTAGCTAGCTGCTTCTAAAATGCTTGTCACGGCACTTGGTTTGTGTGGAGGTCTTTGGCTTTTCTCCTGACAGGACAGCTGTGACTCCTGCGTCTGCTGGTGTCTCACACCAGGCCTCTACACAAGCTGGGTGTGTGTACTCAGTTTTGCCTATGAACCTCAGGCTTGCCCAGCTGTGATTGTCCTGGTTTCCCTTTGGTCACTGGGTTCCTGTAGCCAGCCCTGTGGATTCCTAGGTCTGGAGGCCTGGAGCCCCCTCCAGGACAAGAAAGGGATGACCCCAGTGAGGCCACCACACACTTTCTGATTTCTGTGTGCTCCCTTCAGTGGGATCATTGTTGCCAGCTAAGGAGAAAAAAGTAGAAAGCGAGAGGGTGGAGCTAGAAGATGGCAAAACTGGTTGTGTCCTGGCTGCTTCATATGACAAACTAGTGTCCCTCAGAACAGAGCTGTGAAAGGCGGGACAGATTGAGGGACTTCTGCAGGATTTTCCTGCTCCTGCACACTGGAGCTTTGTGATAAGTTTCTTTGTTCTTCCTAACCTGAGCTAATTCTCCTGCCAGCTCAGGCCTGTTTATATATCTGGGGGGTGAGTGTACAAGCATGTATGTGTGAAAGAGACACAGACAGACATATGCATGCAGAATCCTTTGTTTCTTTTTGTTTTTTTTTTGTTTTTTTTTTCATTTTAGTTTTTAGTTGTTTTATAAATGTATAACCCTAAGACCTTTCCGACCTGGGTCCACACCCAGTACGCAAGAATTTTTCAGAGGCGCTTCCGCAGCAGTGCATTCTGGGTTATGTAGTCCTGGGCCGATCACATCGTCTTTGCAGATTTGTAGTCCTCAATCAGGTAACAAGGAAGGCTTGGTCAGAACAGTCATAAAGGAAGGGAAGAGTGACCCAAGAAATCTCGGCTTCAAAGCCGTCGGGCACCGCAGAATCCGTTGTATGTTCAAGTATGCTGAACACATACTTCTATGGCTGTTTCTTGGTAGAGTCCTAAAAGTGCAGCTCATCACAGGATATCCTGAGCCCCTATACTTTCTAATTATCCTTCCCTGAGGGCGTTGGCCCTGGGCTCAGGTGCCCTGTCTCTCTGTCTGTCCATCAGTACCCTGTCCAGCTGCTCTCATGCGGTGGTGGCCTTGCTCTACCCCTTCTCCTGGCAGCACACCTTCATTCCTGTCCTCCCAGCCTCCATGATTGACATTGTCTGCTGTCCCACCCCTTTCCTGGTTGGCCTGCTCTCCAGCTCCCTTCCCAAACTGAAGGAGCTGCCTGTGGAAGAGGTAAGCGACCTGGGGCACTAGCTGGGGGCTGGGGGAGGAAGAAAAAAAGGCTGTTGGGATCTTCTTACCTCAGACCTGGTCTTCAAACAGCTTCTGTCCTTTCTCCTGGGAGGTTTATCTGGCTGATTCTTTCCTGTCATCTGTCCCTGGGAACATGGGAGGTCTGGACACCTATCAAAGACATTGCAAGAATCAGTCCCTGATCACTGCCTCTGACCCTTTCCCAGGCACTGATGGTGAATCTGGGATCTGACCGATTCATCCGACAGGTAAGGGCAACACATTACAGAACCTGGATCTACCCCAGGGCAGGGACCAGGCACTCAGTCACCACCCAGCCAGCTTTTTGAGCTCTGAATTTCAAACTCAGATTAGACAGGGGTGGAGAATGCTGATTTCAGAACCCTTAACCTTGGTGGGGTCTGTCTTTCTAGTTTTTGTTGGTTTTTTTTTTTTTTTTTTTTTCTTTTCTTTTTTGGATATAGGGTCTCACTCCCCAGCTCTGGCTAACCTGGAACCTATGATAGTTCTCTTGGGTGCTGGGATTATAGGTGTGTATCACCACACCCAGCTTTTCTGGGTAACTGTGTGAAAGAATAGGACATGAAAGTTTAAATACTCACCTTTAGGCTCTGCCTAGGTGATACATCTGTGTGGTTTTATTTTTTGTTTATTTTCTTTTTAGATAGGGTCTAAATGTGTTTGAGCACATGATCTAAAAACAGAAAATGGACCTCACCATTTCTCTGAGCCAGTACTTTCATCAGATAACACCTCTCTAGAGATATTCTGGGGATTATAAACACCACTGAAAATGTGCTTTGTAATATAAAGGTTTACGGTCATTGCTACAAAAAGCCTTTGTTAGTCATGGAATCTTCTTGGCTTCCCATAAAGGAGCATAACCTAGCATGTCCCCTTTGGGAGCAGACAGCCTATTACAAACCACTGACAGAGCTAAGGACTCTCAAGTTTAAGGCACCAGGAGACAGCCACTGCACTGAACTATAGTCTGGTATAGCAGTCTCCATGCTCCAAGCTCATGGGTGAGAGCAGGATAGGGAGATGGGGTAGGAATTCCTGAATGGTGCAGGCCACAGTGTGCAATGAATTAGCTGCTCTTTAATCTGTCACGTGGGCAAGGTACCTTTCTGTGCTCACTCATTATACAAGGGTGGTAAGAGTGCTGACGCTGTTAGAAGTGAGGTTACCCCTCTAAGCTTTGGACCCGGGTCTAGCACCCAGTCAGTGGTCATCAGTGTCGGCTGTGATCGACCCTGCTGTCTTTTCCTTCTGCAGATGGATGATGAGGACACACTGTTACCTAGGAAGTTACAAGCTGCTCTGGAGCAGGCTCTGGAGAGGAAGAATGAGCTGATCTCCCAGGATTCTGACAGTGACTCTGATGATGGTGAGGGCAGAATCTTTCTGCTCCGAGTCTGGACTTCACAGACCTTGAAATCTACTATGCACTGGCCCCTTTCTGGCTGACAGCTTAGGTGTAGGAACTGGGCCCCTTAAGTTAGGCCTAGTGCCTTTCCTGCCCAAAAACATGGCACTACAGACTTCTTACAGGAAATGAATCAGTCCTCCTTCTTAGGCCTTGTTTCAAGCCACTACCAGAGATGGAGGGACCTTCTTCACTTGTGAGGGATGTGGAAAAGGTGATACTTTGTCTCCAATTTTGTATTTGCCAGCTTCTATGCTTAGAACAGTCTCTGACCTCCAGGAGCTCATAGGCTAGGTAACAGCTCTTGAACACAACAGATGGTTTCAAGGACAATATGTGTGCTGGCTAGAAGTTTGTTGGGAAGAGACTAAAGCAATGGGAGATTGGAAATGGCCTTACAGGATCTTGAGCTGAATGTCAGTGCGTTTTCTTTTCCCTTCTAGAATGTAATACCCTCAATGGACTTGTGTCAGAAGTGTTTATCCGGTTCTTTGTGGAGACTGTGGGGCACTACTCCCTCTTCCTGACACACAGTGAGAAGGGGGAAAGGGCTTTTCAGCGAGAGGCCTTCCGCAAGTCTGTGGCCTCCAAAAGCATCCGCCGTTTTCTTGAGGTTTTTATGGAGTCTCAGATGTTTGCTGGCTTCATCCAAGACAGGGAGCTAAGAAAGTGTCGAGCAAAGGGTAAGTAAGGTTCCAGGACTGGGATGGGAGCTGGGGGCTTTTTTACACTCGGTGAAACTAGGTCATTGTAATGACGGCCAGAGTTCTGATCGCATGCTCCTACCAACTGTTAGACTAGGCGCCTTTTCCCTTCTGCATCTGCACTGTGGTTCATCAGTCATGTTGCCATTGTTCTCTCTGTACCTGCTGTCCATCTTTCTCAGGCCTCTTTGAGCAGCGAGTGGAGCAGTATCTGGAAGAGCTCCCAGACACTGAGCAGAGCGGGATGAACAAGTTTCTCCGTGGCTTGGGTAAGTTACGTGTAACGAATAAAGATATCCAGAGGTCACTGTTCCCTAAAATACTGTGAATCTAGGCCAGCAAAGGCTGTAGACAGAGAAAGGAAATCCTGTGAGGAGAGATGTCCAGCTACTGCTTTAAGAACACTTAGCACAAGACTCACAAAAGGGAGCCACAGATTTGACCATAAGTTGTCTGGGGGTTTTGTTGTTGTTACATCTCTTTTGTTCACATGAGCTAAGCTAGTCATCTTTGTTCTAGGCTGCAACATACAGATGTTAATGCCAAAGTTATTAACTTTGGCTAGTTCTGCAAAGCCCCACTCCTTTCGGGAGCTTGACTAGTGTGATTTCAGGATAGCAGAGGTTTTTTGTTGTTTTGTCTTTTAAGATAAACAAGCCACAGATGTAGGGTATTGCCCAAAGTCACAAAGTGGCTAAGTTTTTAACTTAACTGTGTTTTTAACTGTGTCCTAAGTTTTTCTCCACCTGTCAAATTGATCCTTTTTGCAAGGAAAAGAAGGGAAACAAGGAGTGAGCATGGGTGTTGGAAGGGGTTCATGAAACACCCTCACCTTTGTCCCCTCTGTTCAACAGGCAACAAGATGAAGTTCCTCCACAAGAAGAATTAAATGCCTTTCCAGTAGCAGAATCTAGTGCTTTGCAGAGCCCAGGGTGAGGGCCCAGCCTGGGACCCTGTGGAATGTTGTGGCTACATTGCTTCTACAGACCCCACCTCCAAGCCAGTGCACCTCTGCCTTCACCATATCCCAGGATACTGTTTGTAAATAATCTGCTGTAAGCTTTCCTGTTTTTGTACCAAGCAAAGAGAATCTGGTAAATATTTGTATATTCCCAAAGGGCCGGGTGCTTTCTTGCCTTGTCTGAGCATGGATGGAGTCTTGCTGGGTGCTGGTGACTGGCCAATTAATGTGCAGCTGACTATCTCAGCCAACCACTGATGTTTCCTGAAGACTTCTGGCCTGCGTCCCCCAGGCCCTGCTGCCAGTCTTGGGCCCTGGAGAGCAGGTGCTGTCTTAATTATGCATAAGAGGACTATTTTTCTGGTTGTTCTAAATCTAGAGTTCTATTTTTACTTCTTAGTAGTTCCCCTATCTGCCAAGCCTGTTTCTGAAAGGCAAGGACCACTCTGCCCCTATTTGCAATGTAGAGCAGGCACTTGGGCCTGGTCCTTGTTCCTTCCACCCACTGACATGGTCAGTGAGTCGTGGGAAGTGGAGCTCCCGTCAGTGGTGGCCATGATGCGGTACAGGGCATTTCTCCTTCCACCATCCACAGATGTTCTCAATAAACTGTACATCCATTTTGGCTGAAGAGTCCTATTGTGTGTTCCTTTGTTTCACTTTCTACAGTTCTCTCCAAACCAGGTGAATCTGGATAGTGAATCATATGGGGACTGGGCACTTTTAATTTCACAGGAGTTCCTGGCCATCCTTGAATTTGTTCTCAAGGTGGAAGACACCTGTCAGTTCCCACTTAGCTTCCCAGGTATTAGTGATGGGAAGGAAGACTCATTAGATGACATTGGGTAGCCTGATGCTTGGTATACTGTAACTCAAGTACTGCTAACACTGGATGAGAACTTGACCCTCCTCCATGTCACTGTAAGATTTCTTCCACTAGAACCAAGTGTATCCAGAAAGCTCAACTGTTTTCTAGGAAGAGGGAAGAAAATTCCAGGCTTAGGTTTCCTACCCACCAAGGCCATCATAGAACAGACCTTGAAAGCTCAAGTTTAGCAGAATGTGAACTGTTAATATCCCATCCTGACCTTTCCCAATTGCCACCTGTGCAGGCCCCAACCTGTCCACTGGTGGAGGGTTTGTCTTCTGGGAAGGCAAAATCTGATAAAACCTAGTTGGCTTTATGTCAAGAATAAAGGACAGATGGTGGCCACAAGTTTCCAAATGAGGCTGAGAGTATTATCAGAAAATTCAGACTTGGGCTGCCTTTAGCCCTCAGCAGGTAGCTGAGCTTGGGCTTCCTGACAGTGGACTCCTTGTTCCCCAAAAGATGCTTTTTGTTTTCTGCCTATACCCACTCTCAATGCAGTTGCAAATGAATATAATTTTAATAGTGCATTTAGTGGCTGGAGTCAGGGAAGAACGGACTGTCCAGAGGACTCTGGGTCAATTCCCAGCACCTGCTAGCATCTGTAACTCCATCTTCAGAGGATCTAGTGCCTTTCTGGCCTCCAAGGAAGGGTTCCTGACATACATGCAGGCAGAAGCACCAATAGCCTAGAACCACAGGTCTCAATTCAGAAAACCTGGCACTTGCTGGCTTGTGGGCCATGCAGGAAGCCTGCCTGGCATGTGGTTTGGTACAAAAGGCTCTCCAGGTTCTACTTTCACACAGAATTCTCAAATCTATTATAAACTCTACAATTGTACTAGGGGTGGCATACAGTGTATCTCTTCAAGTAAAAAATCTTTTACCCCCCAAAACCTTTTAAATAAAAAATTTTCCATGAACCCATGTTCATTGACAAACTTGACAGCCTTTTGATTCCTCCCAACCTAATATTGCTTTGTAATATGCACTTGGCTACTAAAGCAGCTTTAGTACTAAGCATGAACAATCTCCCTCACTGGCATAATGTTCCAGATTTAAAGCTGTAATCAGTCCTTATTTTTATTGCAAGATAATCTGTGTAATAACTGGCCCAATCCTGAGTTACCTGTCCATTATAGTGAGCTTACAAGGCAACTGTAGCCATCTGGATGGTCCTCAGGATTTTTGAGACCATGTTTCTTCACTTTGGGATAAAGTGATAGCATTCATCAATTCTTTGAATGTGGAGACGCAGATATAGAACATGCACTGCACCAGCATATAGGAATTTACAACTGTGAAGTTGGGCTACTTATTACCAGACTTTGTGACTCTTCAAGGGCCCACACCTACACCTTCCTACAATGTTATGGATTCCCAACATGCAGACAAGGAAGATGCAAAGAATCTACTCAGACCACATGGAAAATGTTAGCATTTAATTAACCTCTGAAGTAGCTTTAAGCCACAAGAACACAAGCACCTCCAACACCCTTTATCTTCTCTTCAGCTCTTCTGCTGAAGAATTTGGCCTTCACGATGACAGGTTGCTTAGGGAGCTTTCCCTTCCCAAGAACTTTGTAGTAGCCCTAGAATAGAAAAAGATTCACAATATACTATACCAGATGTCCAACACCCCGAAAAGGGGGGATAAGTCAAGTCCTACCTGAATCTTTTCAGATAGTCTATGTAAAGGCTAGCCTTTAACTCACACGTAGATCAACATGGCCTCATAGAAATCTACCAACTCCATAGTTCTAAAGAGTTTATCATGCACTAACCCAGATAGGTTATTGTTTCTGATCTAGGCACTAACAGGGACACTGAAAGCCCCTACTAGTGAATCAAGACCAGCAGATTTTCTTCGAGAACTCTAGCACACCAGGACAAGTGGCCATGTCAGGATGTGACTCTAGTCTCGTCTAAACACATGCCCCCTCAGTCCTGACCTAAACATGAATTTGAATTAGGCTAGTAATGATGGTTGCCAGAAAGCTTCCCTATGGTTTGGTATCTGCATTTAGGCAGCATTCTTAAGAACACACTACCCCCACCTCGAAAAAAAAAACCTGCCTAATTTCAGTGTTCATGTATGTATGGATGGCCTTAAGTAGTGAAAAACCTGCAAAATGCCAAGCTTAAGACCACTTTGGACCAACTATACGCCCCAACTTAGTTTAAAAAAAAAAAAACCTTTAGAAATGGTAACAAGTATGCAGTGGGTTAAGTTTTTCTTATTCTTCCTCAACAAGTGAGGACCGTTTCAATTAATTCCCCCCAACAAATCTACTAAAATGTGCATTTTCTAGTAGTTGATGGCCAATATATATAGGCTTGACTTTCAAATGGGGCAGTGCATGAAAGGCCTCATTAAGAATGACAAGTCAATTCACTCACTGATCGAACAACATCAATGATGGGAGCAGGTCCAGTCTTGTTTTTTGCTGCATTGACCCGTGTCTGCTCGCTGACCAACGTCCATAATTTATCCAGGTTGACAGTTGGGCAGAAGCTCTGGTTCCTCTTCAGGTGGTAATGCCTCATACCAACTTTCCCGAAGTAACCTGGGTGACTGGGAAGGAAAGGTGACCATCTTCAGAGCCTCTCAGTAAGCTTATCTCTGCAGTCATCTCCCAGTGCAGCGTAAATGCTCACTATTACACACGCTGACATAGCAGGTACCGGATCTAACTTTTAAACTACAAGCCAGGCCATTCATTAGCACCCCCTTTACAAGGTTCCCTAAAGAAATAGAGCTGATAGAAGCCAACCAACATGGTTAATCTGACATGTCACTAACCTGGTGACTGACTGTGCCAGAAAGTCCACAGCCAGTGAATAAGGTCAGCAGTTATTCTTCGAGGACTGTAGCACACTGAGGCAACAAGCAATACCTGAGCGTGACTCTAGCCTCGGACAGGTTCCCTCAGTTCACACACACTTGCTAAAGCTAGCAATAACCAACGCGGAGAGGCTCGTTTCCAGAGAGAAGCTGTTCTTAGTCATTCTTTCTGCCCCCACTTCCGAAATACTCACTACTTGTCAAAGTTGATCCTGTGGTGATGCATGCCTCCAGCATTGCCTCGGCCTCCTGGGTGCTTGCGGTGTTTACCTGCAGGCATACAAAGCTACATGACTTCTAGCTGCTCACATGCCCTTTCTGTTCCCTGTTAAGTTTGACTCAGGAATTCGGGATTCCACCTCATAGCGGTCCACCCCACTGCCAACATAAGGTAGGGAACCTGCTTTTCACAGGCCGCAAAAAAAAAACATACATATATATATGTGTGTGTGTGTATCTTCCGACTCACGGCTGTCTACCTTCCAACACAACTCAAAGGCCAAACACCTAGGAGGCTCACACTTACCGATGCGACCGTGGCCGTGGCTCACGTGGCCCCGGAGTTTCCGGGTCTTCCTCAGTCTGGATGGCTGTATGGGAAAAAACAGCAAAGTGGTTAGGCCTGTCTAAGAAGAGGAGAGAATGGGGAGAGAGCAGCAACGCTTGCCTGCCCTGATTATGCCTGCAAACGGGAACTTGCCTTCTGGAGTATTCAGCAAGGTTGAGGTTACAGGCCGGGAGCGCGCTAGACGCCCAGGCCCGTGCGTCTAAGCGATCCGAACTCCGGTCGGAACACGCGGCCCCAGGTTCCTCGCCCCAGACCCAGTGAGCCATCCCGCCCCGCAGGTTACGCTCAGCCACGGAGACCCACTAAGCCCTGAGCAAGCAGCCGAAACGCAGGGAGATAGGGCGCCGAGCCGCCGCAAGGAAGCGGAGGCCACGAGAAGAACACCTACCATGGCGGTGGCAGAAAAGAAAGAGGGAGGAGCCCACGAAGTCTCGCGAGGTAGCAGGGGTGGGGGTGGGGCTAATGGTTCATTTCCGGCCGGGAGGCCGGCTTCGGGAGGAGCTTCTGACGTCAGCGGCTTCCGGCGCCCGCCTTTTCCTTTCCGTGTGGGTGGGCGGGGTGAGCCGGCGACTCCCGTCCCCCGGAAGCCGAGGCACCTCGCCGCTCTTTTAGTCCCGCGTCTTGGCGGCCGTTTTCGGTGTACACCGCTCTCTTCTGGTCTTTTTCTCTCCCGGTCGCAATGGCGGAGGTTTAGAGCATCTGCAAAACTTCCACAGGGCCTCTGACCTCCCTTGAGGAGACACTGCCCTTCTCTTTTGCTCTTGTCCTATCTTCATGTCCCGTCAAATTTGAACAGCCTTTTGCGCAACTGTTTTGTATAAACACCACATTTGTGTTTTCAGAATCTGACTGGTAAGCTTTTAGCCCCCTGGACCCGACGTTTGCAGTCCAATGTGCTCCTCATGCAAGCATTTCCTGTGTGACCCTTCTTGGGCCTGTGTTGTTACTTGTTTACTTGAACCACCACACAATCTGGCATGTTAACTCCTAATTGCCAAGTTACTTTTTTTTCTTCCCGATTGAACCCAGATTCTGTAAAGGTTCAAAGACTGGCCAATTTTGTTTATTTTTTTTCTCTTTAAATCCATGAGTTCCTGTCGTGTAGCCTGTTTACTGAGAATACAAAAGTGCCTCACTTGTGCCAAAGATCCTATCCCTTTAATCTGTTTCTTTTTTTCTGACTTGATCCGTTAAACTAAAGAAAACTCTAGTCAATATACCCTAAATTCTCATCTCTTATTAGGACCCGTTTCTTTTGCTTTCTTCAGCCAAGCTCCCAGAAAGGGTGGGCAGATCCTATGCAGCTAGCTTCTCCTGCAGTGTTGGATCCATTACAATCTGGGCAGTTTGGCTTTAACCACACCATTTCCTCAGGATTTTTTATTTGCTTGTTTTGAGATAGGCTGTAGCCAAGGCTGACCTGCGTGTACCTCCTGGTTGCTGGAATTACACTCTTAATTGGCTTGACAGACATGATGACCGTATCTAGCTTTCATATGTGGACTATAACTATTATCTATGGTTTTCCTTGTTTAGGCAGTCATGTGGATAAGACTATTGACGTGGCTTCTAATACCTGTAGGAGACACAATATCACAGTAAAGCCTCTGATCTCTGGCTCTTACAGTCTTTCTGTCTTCTGCAATGGTCCCTAAGTCTTTAATGTAGGGGTTTTATAGATTTATCCTGTGGGATTGGACTTCACAACTCTTCATTTTGATTGGCTGTGGCTTTCTGTATCAGTGTCTTTCGGCCTGTTGCAAAGAGAGCTTTCTTTGATGAGGGCTGAGAACTGGAATTGTTATAAGGACAAATATTTAGAACTACCCATGCCTTCACTAGCTAGTATTCCAAGGCCACTCATGAATTCCCTAACCTTAAGCTTTGGACCCTCCAGTCTCAACTTCCCATGTTCTGAGATTTTAAGCATGTATCATCATAACCAACTCTTCCTGAACTCTTTAGGAGCTACCCTAATCTTCTACTACGTCCAATAGCACTTCACGTCACAATGGCATGAACCCCAACATCTTAGGAGTTCTTTGGAATTAAAAAAAAAATCCAGCTTCATTTTATTCATGAGACAAAAGACACGAAAGGGCTGTGTTACTTGTTGGTTATAAAGTTAGTAAGAGACAGAGCCTGGACCTAGCCTTACCCTGCCTTCTCCAGATTCCCTGTTTTTACATCAGTGACCACTCCCTTTTTTGACCTCACAACACTATGGTCTTCATCTCTCATATTAATCACATACTGCCTATGACCAACAGAGAGGTTTGAGAGTAAGGATCAAGATTTAAGAGACCCGCTGTCCCATATGTTCAAGGGATGAGCCAAATTACTAAGAAATTACCATTAGGAAGATAAACTGTCCGTGGGGGTAAGCTAGCTAGGAAGAACCTTGGGAATGAAGGGTAACATTAAGTAAATGTTAGTGGAACCTGGAGCAAATATCAAGTCAGGGCAAAGGGCAGAAACAGAATTCTGTTTGAGTAGTTTCCCAAGTGCTTTGGTTATAGAGGAGCTACATCCTGTCCTCGGGACACCTGGCTGAACCTCACCCAGTAGTCTTACTGATAGTTTGGTCTCTAGAGTAGAAGGAGTATTTTGGGAATTTTCCCAGCTGTGGTTTTTCTAGACAGTTCCCTTTCTTCCTCACTAGGCCATCTGCCACTTATGGCTCCTGTGCCATCAGCCCATTGACTTATGGCTCCTGTGCTCCTTCAGCAACGTCAGCTTCTTCAGGTTTTCTGGCCCTGACAAAATAGAGAAGGCTCAGCTATTTATCTGCAAAATTGAATAGTAGCCGGATGTTAAGACATTAAGTGGGTTACCCGTCCCACTGGACATGATCTTGAACATGACCCATGAGAACTGTCCTTTGTGACAGTTCTATGGCATGTGTCACAGCCTTGTGACATCGCAGGCATTTGAGCTGCTTCAGAGGCTCAGGGCTCAGAAAACCCTTGTGGAATGAAGCAGAGAGATGATGCCCGGCAGCAGCCACCCGGTGGTGCAGGTAAATCTCAGCCCTCTCTCTCCGTGGTCTTGGCAACACACTATTCTCTGAAAGAGTGCCCTGGTGGCCTCCTTCCTTTTCTCTCAGGTTCCTGATTTCCCTTAGTATTCCAGACAGCAGCTGTTCTGGGAAGTATGAACACTTCCAGACCTGTCTTCTTCCTCTTTTAAAAGGATATATTTTTACTATGTGTATGTATGTTTGTCTGTGTATAATGTGCATGCAGGTACCTGCTGAGAGGTCACATGAAGATGTTGGGTCCCCATCTGGGGTTAGAGGTATGTGAGCCACCCCGTGAGGTCCCTGGCAACTGAATGGGTTCTCTTGATAAAGGGCAGCCAGTTCACCTAAGTGCTTTTTCTTGCTCTTCACCTTTTTTTAAATTATTTATTTTATGTTTATGACTACACTGTACCTGTCTTCAGACATCAGAAGAGGGCATCAGATCCCATTACAGGTGGTTGTGAGCCACCATGTGGTTGCTGGGAATCGAACTCAGGACCTCTGGAAGAGCAGCCAGTGCTCGTAACCACTGAGCCATCTCTCCAGCCTGCTCTTCATCTTTTAATTGGATATTTGGAAAGAATATGTTGCTCTCCTTTTTAAAGGACTGGCCTGGCACATACCACAGATCTTTAGTACAAGTACTAGGAAGGCAAAACCAAGAGGATCTTTATGCATTTGGGTCCAACCAAGTCTACGTAGTGAGAGAACAAAAAACTTGGAAGTCCATGTTTAGTCTATAAGGTATTTTAAAATGTATATACATTTTATACATAGATATACACATGTATGTTCTTTTCATGTTCTGAAAAAAGCATAAACATCTCAAATCTCAAAAATAAACATAGCCTCACAAAGCTTTATGTCAATTTTCAGATCATGTTTAGACGGTAACGGAGCTATCTGCAGAGTTGATTACAGCATGCTAACCTCTGTCTGTCTGTCTGTCTGTCTCTCTCTCTCTCTCTCTCTCTGTCTCTCTCTCTCTCTCTCTCTGTGTGTGTGTGTGTGTGTGTGTGTGCGCACATGTGTGTGTGCACGCATAGATAGGGCTGTATACACATACACGGAGGCCAGAGGAATAATTTGCTTCTTGATGTAGCCTTTTGCTTTCTGCCTTATTCCCCTGAGACAAAGTCCCGAATGAAGCTTGAAGTTTTGACGAGGCTTGGCTGCCGACAGGTGCCTGGGATTCAGCCATCTTCATCTCCATCACAGGGATTACAGTCATATGTGGTGCTTACGGCTTTTACTAATATGTGGGTGCTAGGGGTCAAATGCCAGTTCTCCAGTTTTCACAGTGAGGACTCTAACTGCTGTGCTACCTCACGGACATCTCTATGCCAACCGCTTATAGCCATATTTTATTTAATTCCATGACATTTTCTGTATCATTACCCATAATAAGGATTTGTTCTTTTTATTTCTTGTAGTGCTGGGAATAGAACCCAGCACCTTGAGCATTCTAGATGAGCACTATTACTGAGCTGTAACCTCAGCTTCAGATTTATTTCCCACAGCCGAAGAGTAATTTGCCTTTGGCATGTGCTATAACATACTAAGCCATCTTGTGTATTTTGTTTTTGTGTTTTGGTTCTTTGTTGTTAGAGACAAAGTTGCAGTGAGCATTTTGTAATAATGCACTTTTTTTCTTCTGGCCAATAACTTGTCTAGAATGAAATCCCAGGAGAGAGATTACTGGATAATAGGGTATGAACATTTGATGATTCATCTTATGGTGTTATTCTTTTCAGATGGGTTGAACCAATTTGTACACCGGCAGTATGTACAATTTCTAACTCCATTTCAACTTCCTGATGCTCAGAGCTTTGGTTGGCTCGTTCAGTCATTTTTGATTATAGCTTTCAGGGAGCAGAGAAATCCATAGGGTGGACTGCCTTCCTTCCTTCCTTCCTTCCTTCCTTCCTTGCTTTTTTTTTTTTTTTTTTTTTTTTTCTCCCCGAGACAGGGTTTCTCTATGTAGTCCTTGCTGTTCTGGAACTCATTCTGTGGACCAGGCTGGCCTAAAACTCAGAGATCCACCTACCTCTGCCTCCCAAGTGATGGTACTAAAGGCTTGAACCATCATGCCTTGGCAGGTGGAGTTTTCTAAAGCACACAGCAAAAAACAAACAAAAACTAATGTGAGGATTTTGATTTCTAGTCATGTTTCTTTCCCATGTTGGACTGTGTTTAAAGTCTTACTGTGCTGCCTGATGTCTACTGACATACTGACTTCACATTCCTACTCATTGTCCCACACACGTGTGGGGACATACAACGCAGGCTTAAATATTTAATCTCACTGTATTCAGTTCCTGAGAACACAGAAGCATGGGTTCATTTTCCTGCTCTGTGAATTCTAGGAAGAAACAATATGGTCTCCTTGAATCTTTTTTTTTTTTTTTAAGACTTATTTATTTCACATATTTGAGCACACTGCTGCTGTCTTCAGACACACCAGAAGAGGCACCAGATCCTGTTACAGATGGTTGTGAGCTACCATGTGGTCGCTGGAAATTGAACTCAGGACCTCTGGAAGAGCAGTGTTCTTAACCGCTGAGCCATCTCTCCAGCCCAAATCTTTTTTTTTTTTTTTTTTTTTTTTAATCTTCGAAAGAAAAAAGTATTACTGCGGCACTTCATACTAACGCCACACAGAGATGCCAGGTGCTTGGGAAGAGAGAAGAGTAAAGAAAGATGACAAAGCCTTACTATAGAGCTGTCGGCCACAGGATTGTATCTAAGACATCCAGCAATCAAACAGAAAACGTGTGTTTGGCAGTCTGGCAGAGTGTGTATTCTCGCCCAGCGTTCTTACTTTCCCACAGGCATAAGTACTATGTTTTGAGGTTAATTTGAACTTACCTAAGCAAACAGCCTTTGGGATTCTCATCCCAGTGCAATGTTTTACCACATCATTCCTTGGAAGGTTAAAGACATCCAGCAACTGTTCCTTACCACAGATCTCCAGATGTGGTGCAATGTTAAAGGCAGGTGGCCTTGGCAAAGCAATGTTGCATGCGAGGGTTCCCTTCTTCCACACTATTTAGGTGGAGTTTTAATTAGCTTAGGTTTCCCCATGACAGAAAGAACAGGTCATAAGCTGAATGCTGCTGGTATATGCTGAGTCATGGTGTTTTTCTTATTCTTTTAAAACTTAATTTGTTGTTTCTATATCTTGGATCTGTTGTTTTGTTTGTTTTTAAGATTTATTTTTTAATTTTAAAAATATTTTATTTATTCATATGATACTGTATCTGTATGTACATCAGATCCCATTATAGATGGCTGTGAGCCACCACGTGGTTGCTGGGATTGAACTCAGAACCTTTGGAAGAGCAGCCAATGCCCTTAACCACTGAGCCATCTCTCTGGCCCCTTGTTTTTATTTCTTTGAGACAGTCTCACCATGTAACTGTGGTTGGCCTGGAACTTGCCATATAGGTCTGACCAGGCTGCCCTGCCCTGGTAAGTGCTAAGATTAAAGGTTTGCACCACCATACCCAGCACTAGATGTTCCCCCAACTTGTGCTTTGAGGTTGTGATGGGACCTTTGAGAAATAGAGCCTTGTGGGGGGCCTTTAGGTCGTTCAGGGTATAGACCTACCAGAGTTCTGTCCACCTGATAACACTCTGGGGGTGCTGCTAATGCTGAGTCAAAGCAAACCCTTTCCCTATAAGGTTACATTGATAAGGACTGAAATAGTTGCTGAAATCTGTCTGTGTGTCTGTCTCTGTGTGTTATATGCAGGTATGTAGACATGTGTGTTTCCTCAATGGCTTTTTTGCCTCATTTATTGAGTTTGCCAGTGATCTCCCCAGGTCTGCTGGTCTCTATTTCCCAGCACTGGGGTTATAGGCACAGACTACTCTGTACAGTTTTTTCATGGGCTCTGGAGACTTGAACTCAGGACCTCATGCTTGCTTAGCAATGACTTTACCCACTGAGCCATCTTCCCAGGCTCAGCATTTTAAAGTGCAAATAAAAACCTAGATTCTGGTGTTTTGAAAAAAAGATAGCCAGGCAGTGGTGGCACGTCTTTGATCCCAGCACCCAGGAGGCAGAGGCAAGCAGATCTTTGAGTTCAAGTCCAGCCTGGTCTACAGCCAGGGCTATACTGAGAGACCTTGCCTAGAAAAGCCAATAAACAAACAAACAAATGAAGAGTTGGTAACACTGGGCACAGATTCTTTTATGTGGGAACTGTATGTAAGAAGCCTGTAGAAATTGTAATTTGGTATCCCTGGCTTAAGTATAATCTTCCAAAAACTCCTTGGTCAGGAAGAAATGTCCCAAGCTACAGGGAAGAGCATCAGAGCAGAGGGATATGAAGGGCCACCTCAACTTTCCTATCCTCAGATCAGAAACGTACTGCCTAGCTATGCCTTAAACCTCTCACCTTCTGAAAACAAGAAGAAGTAGCCATCTCTCTCTCTACAGTATGCACAATGCTTACCGGTGATGGTCTCACCTCCCCGAGTGTCCAGGATTATCATGTGACATCTGATGTCACAGTTTCTCTTAAGTGTGACCTGTGAATCCTGAAGGGACCCTTTTAGGAGTCCGTAAGTTCAAACATTTTTCATAACAATACTAACATGGTTGTTTTACTGGATTAACATGTACATGAATGGCGCTATCGGTCACATTTCACCTGTAGTCAGGAATCAGGTGAGTCTGATGCTGGTCACAGTCTCTTATCCAGCCCAGGACTCCATGGCACAATGTAACCCACGTTCAGGAAGTCTTCTCTGTTCAGGAAACCTTTCTGAAAACACCCTCAGTGCAGAGGTGTGTTTCCTTGGTGATTCTAAATCTCACCAGGTGGACAATGAAACTTAACACGACAGTCCCACCTTGTCCTCTTGATCCTCAACCACAGCATTTAAAATTTCATTTTCTTCTTGTAATGCAACATTAACATTATTGTCAAACGTTAATCCCTATGTCTTTATGTAAACCAAAATCCCCATGGTCTTTAACAGTCTCAGCATTATTCAGTACAAAGTCTCTACTGCAACCCAGGACAAATCCTTAAAGAGCCTCTAGAAAATCAAAACAAGATGCATTCTACAAATTCCATGTATAGTGACACAGAATAGACATCTCCATTCCAAAAGGAAGAAGTAAAACATAGCAAGATAAAAGGTCAGAGCACCTCATCCTGCAGCTCTATGTCCAACCTCTGTTGGAATCGTCTTGACCCCAGAGGGCTTGGGTTGTCCTGTCTCTTCAGCTCTGCTACCTGTAGCACATACACCTCTTCACTCCGTGGCTGTGGCCTTCCTTGGCAAACTCCCAGTGTTTTGGAGCCATCAGTATACTGGGATTTCCATTACAAATTAGGCTTCACCTTACAGCTTCATGCCATGGTCTCTCAGGGTTGCCTCGTCTTTTGTCCTTCAGTGACCCTGATAGAAGCCTCTACAGCTTCATGCTCTGACATCCTTCATGACTGCGAAGCCAGTATCACTTGGACAGAGCTGCCAGATGCTGCTGCCAAATTAAGCCACCTTGAACCACAGTTGCATTGGTACCGCAGCGTGCTGATCCTGTGAAGAGACATCCCTGGGCAGTTGTATTGAGCAGCTGGAAATGGTTGCACATATTTTTAATCCCATCCCTCTGAAGACAGAGGCAGGCAGTTCTTATGTGTTTGAGGCTAGCCTGATCTACACAGTGAGTTCTAGGCTAGCCAGAGCTACAAAATGAGGCACTATCTTTAAGGGGTGGGGGGAGTGGATTTCCAACCACAAAGTTTGAGAACCATTGATCTAATGCAGTCAACTCGCCCACCCACTTTAAACCTGCTAAAAGACCCACTCACCTTTACTGGAGCTGCTCTGGCTGCTGGATGGTGCCCACAGGACTGGAAGGTCCATCCTGTTGGAAGCACAAAGCTTGACTCACAGATAGCACTGGGGGAACCAAGGATGTTTCAAGGGAAGAGAAGATAGCCTGTTCAGCATCCAGAAGGCTGGAAACAGAGGCAGCCAACGCCTAGATGATCCTTGAGCTATCCCTATGTTCAGGGGCGCTCCCATTTTCCCACAAGCAGAACTGGGAATACTTAATAGTCTAGATGACCTTTGTGCTTTCTGTATGACTAAGACAACCCCAGATCGTCCTTCTAGGCTTAAGGCTTTTAGTAGAGTTCACAACCCCCTTTGTGTGTGTGTAGGGGGGAGGGTAAAATGACCCTATCACAGGGGTCACATATCAGATATCCTGCATATTAGAAATTTACATCACAATTCATAAAAATAGCAAAATTACAGTTTTGAAGTAGCAGCAATGAGGTAACTTTACAAGGAGCTGTGTCAAAGGGTCACAGTGTTAGGAAGGGTGAGAACCACTGCTTTAGATCCTTAAAATAACATACGGAGCCCGTCTCTAGAATCCATCTTTATCAAAGTGGCATAGACTTTGAGACACATTTCAATGTAATTATGCCTCCTTGTATACATGGGATTATGTTATACTAGGACATTTTTTTTTCTAAATTGTACTGTACTCTTAAATATGCCTTAAAAAAAAACTGTCTGGTTTCAGACTCTACAAGTTTGAGCCAACAAAAGCTACTGAGTCATGTTGAACAAGATTCCCTTCTCACCTCCTGTGGATCATTACTCTGTAGGCCCCGGGGTTTGCAGAGGCTTCCCACAACATCCATCCATCTGCATCCATCTTCCTGACCTCCCCAAGTCTCATCACCATTTTCCTTAGCAGACTTGGTTCTTAAAGATCTAGACTTGCATAATTGCAGTCCCAGGCCAACTGAATGATATAGTTATTAAATACAAATATAAAAGTAGACACAAGCTCCTTTTGGCCATAACTTATGAGATTGTACTACCAGTATTCAAACATGATAAAGCCTACAAACCCCAAGCAGCCAGATTAACAATATTAATTTCATATGCAGATAAAGTTTTGTCAAACTAAATTTACCACTGCAATTTAAACATGCTTCTCATTCGTGTAGCTAAGTTTGGTAAACACAATAATCTAAAGTCCTACAGTGCCATTTAAACCCTATGTGGCAAGAATGCACAGTTGTCATGTCTGCCCTTCTCTTTGTTAATCTCAGATAAGCAATACTGTTTGCTGTGAATGAGCTCACAGGTTCAATACTGCCCCCAAAATCTTAGGGTGAACATGTAAATGATACAGAAGAGCTATGCCTTTAAAAACACCACTACTGGTGCTGGAGAGATGGCTCAGCAGTTAAGAGCACTGACTGCTCTTCCAGAGGTCCTGAGTTCAAATCCCAGAAACTACATGGTGGCTCACAACCATCTGATGCCCTCTTCTGGTGTCTGAAGACAGCTACATATAATAAATAAATAAATCTTTAAAAAGCAAAACAAAAAGCCAACAAAACACCGCTACTGGAGAAAAGCGGTATTTAACAAATTATAAGAGGACCAGAGCAAAGGCTCAATGGTTAAGATCAATTGCTGCTCTTCAGAGGACCTGGGCTCATTTCCTATCACCCACAATGATAGCTCATAATCCTTTGCCACTTCAGCCCCAGGAATTAGACACCATCTTTTGGGCTCTATGGGCACCAGGTATGCACCTGGTACACAGACACACGTGCAGATGAAACACCTATATACATAAAATAAAACCTTTAAAGTCAAACCCAAATCAAAAACAGGCTGGAGAGGTGGCTCTTACAGAGGACCTGCGGTTTGGTTCCCACATCAGGCAGCTATTGTCCTCTTCTGGTTCTGGTCCTTGCAGGCTCACACACACACACACACACACACACACACACACACACACACACTTAAAAATAAAACTTTAAAAAGATTACTTGAACTCACAGAAAAAAATGGATGAAAGGATCTAAGCCTGAGAACATCCCAGCAGTTAAGAGTGTGGTGTCTAGAATCAGGCTGACCTGTGTTGGAATTTGAACTTTGTCTTGGTGCATTATACTGCTTCTGAGAGACTCACCTTTCTCGGCCTGTACCTCCTGATTTACTTGATTTGTAAAAGTGTCATAATCTCCTTTACCAAGGGTAGTTTGTGTGGATTGATATAAGTATGTAAACTTGGCACTTTATGAATTTTCAACCCATTTCCAAGAGTAAACTTGGATCGCCCTCGTTCACCAGGAAGGAGAGGCACACGCGGTTAGGGGCACTTTTGAAGCCCATCAGAACCTAGCAGATGCCCCCAGGATTGGTTTTCACAGTGAAGATGCTGACCTCTCTCTGAGCTCAGGTAGAGACTGAGGGCCTTGACCTGGACCTCGGAGGCTTCCTCTCCTTATCTGTCCAAGAACGTCCCCATCCCAAAGAATAAGTCTCTCTGCTTTTTGCTTCACTTGCAGGGAGTGGAGCTCGCTCGCTCTACACGGTGCTTCACCCCCGAGGATGTCAGTGGAAAAGCTGAAGCCCCAAACGCAGGTGCAGACAGGAGCCCAGGCCCGGGTATGAGCTTTCCAAGGCAACCACAATGCTCTACAGATGGATGCAAGGAAGCTGTGGCACCGACCTGCTCTAGGTGCGGACGGGACCTACGAGCTGAGGGCTCTCGGCTTTTACCGTGCCAACATCTGCTCTGTAAGGATTGCTCCCAGGGCTTCATGCAGGAACTAGGGCTTGTTACCAGGCCTTACGGGACAGCCCCAGGTGGTAAGTACAAAAGCCTCATGGTTTGCCTCAGTCAGGCCTCTTCCTGTATCGTAAGAACCAAGCTTCAGGTGAAGAGAGTCAGAATCTAAATGCCCAAGGGATATTCGTTGCTGAAAGCATCTTTAGGGAATCCAAGAGACTCAGCAAACCCTCTGGGGTTTGTAAACTGGGGGCCTTCCGTCTCTGGGGTTTCCTCGAGTCGCTGGCAGACTAAGAAGCCTTTGAAGATTTTGATTCAGGGTTTGACTGCCTCCATCCAAAGATAGAGAGGACGTATTCTGGCGTCCGCAGCCTTCCTGGCAGAGAGAAGGGCTGGCATCCCAGTGTTGGTCAGGAACAGATTTTTACCAGAACCAGTGCTGAACTATCCACTGTTGAAACTGCTGCCCGGCAGGGGGGAGCGAGTACCTTACTCCTGACTGTCAGGTTTCCTAGGAAACTGTCGCACTGAGAGCGGTGAAGTCCCCAGGGACCAGAAGCAGGTCCCTTCCTTTCAGTGTTCCACCTGGCAGGGCGAGTGAAAATGTACAGTGGGAGTCAAAACAGGAGGGCGCCGGCTCCTCCTTCATCTTCACTGTTTTCTACAGCATAACCGTATCGATTTGTAACACAAATCGAGGTTTTCCTTTGAGCTATCTGGACTAAAAGTAGACTTTAAATCTGGATTTTGATTCTCTGAACCCATAGCAAGAAGGTAATCTTTTAGTCTGCTGTGAGTTTAAAGTACAGAGAAAATAGGGTATATTTTTAATTTTTCTTTTCCTTTTTGAGTCAGAATCTCATGCTGTTAGTAGACCTGGGGTTATACCTGGACCCCAACAGGCTTGGCCACCCATCTTCCAAAAAGCAAATTAATAGTGGATCGCAGAGAAAGGAGATTTATTCACTGTGGCCCCAGTGGGAAGCGGTTTAGAGAACCCAGTCATGTTCTAAGTCTAGCTTCTGGGTCCTGACAGGAGGGTAGGGTTCAAACGCAAGGCAAGGGATACATAAAACTAAGCAGTCTGGTCAAGATGTGGGCCTCTGTCCACCATGGTCTCATCTCCTGTCTCTCCTGTAATGCTGTCAGTAATCTCAGAATATGTTCATTTCTGTTGGACATGCAGTGTATCTTGCTGTGGCCTGTGCTGGCCTGGAACTTAATATGGAGGTCAGGATAATCTCAAACTCTGTGATCCTCTGGGCCCAGATTCCCAAGTGCTGGGATTATAAGAAAGTGCTGACACACCTTCTGGCTGCATACTTTCATTTTTAAAACTAATGTATGAGTTTCGAAATCAAACGTTGTTCATTAAACATTAAAAGCATTATATCAAGTGTGGTAGTCTGTGCTATTATTAATTCTTCCACTTGGGAGGCAGAGGCAGATCTCTGCGAATTTGAGGCCAACCTGGTCTACGTTGGAAATTTCCAGGACAGCCATAGTTACATGGTGAGATTCTGTCTCAAAAGCAAAGCACTTTGTATGTACATACATAAATACATAGTATATGTATTTATGTGTGTGTGTGTGTGTGTGTGTGCGCGCGCGCACGCGCACGTGCGTGCATGTGGGCCTGTACATTTGTGTGACTTTGTATAGTGACAAAAGATTGATATATTTCTTCTTTTCTCTCCACCTTAGTGTTTTGAGACAGGGTCTTCACTCAGTGAACCTGGAGCTACTGATTAGCTAGACTAGCTAACCAGCAAGCCCCAGGGTCCCTCCTGTCCACTCCCAAAGCATGGGTCACAGGTGTGTACAGCCATGCTCAGCATTTTATGTGGGTGCTGGTGTGCATCTTTAATACTTGCCTTTGTATTTAATAAACGCTAAAATTATATGTATGCCCAAGAACTCTTTTGAAATTGTTATCTTTATACTTTGTTATCAGTAAATATTTGATTTATATGCCCACTTTATATCCTCATATACCTGGGGTTACATAAGATTTTTCAGACCAAAAGAGGTTGCAAATGGGAGGAATTTAAGGTGTCCTCACTTAGACAATCCTGAGAATACAGTAATTTATAGAGGGTGACTCTGGAAAATGTGTTACTACCTAGGTTATGTATAAAGAACTCCTCACAAGGCCAGGTGCCGTTGAATGTGGCATCTAGAGCCAGATTCGTGGTGACAGGAAATAGAATGGTGGCTCCCAGAAGCACGTGGGGCACAGGAAATTGCTGTTTAATGGCTACAGCGTGGAAGGCTTGACTTGTTAACTGGGGTTTTCTGCCATTGATTACCACAGTTCAGTATGTATCTGGTTATTAGTTCCTTATCAGGGACTTGATTTGCAAATATTCCCTCCCATTCTGTAGGTTGCTTTTCATCTCCCTAATGTACCAGGTTTTTTGTTTGTTTGTTTTTTATTCTTTAATCTTTTTTTTTACAGTCCAGTCTTTATCCTCCTCCCAGTCAGCCCTCTGACTGTTGTTCATCCCATAACCCCCCCATCCCCCATCTCCAAGCGCATAACCTCTCCCACTCCCTGGGGCCTCAAGTCTCTTGAGGGTTAGGTGTATCTTCTCTCACTGAGGCCAGACCAGGCAGTCCTCTGCTGTATGTGTATTGGGGGCCTCCTAACGGCTGGTGTTTGCTGTCTAGTTGGAGGCTCAGTGTCTGAGAGATCTCCAGGGTCCAGGTTAGTTGAGACTGCTGGTCTTCCTATGGGGTCACCTCCTCCTCAGCTTCTTCCAGCTTTTCCCTAATTCAACCACAGGGGTCCCTGGCTCCTGTCCATTGATTGAGTTTACATATCTGCATTTGACTCTTTCAGCTGCTTGTTGGGCCCCTCGGCAGAGGGCAGCCGTGCAAGGCTTTCGTCTGTAAGCACACCTTAGCATTAGTGTCGGGCCTTGGGGCCTCTCCTTGAGATGTATCCCAGTTTGGGCCTTTCACTGGACCTCTTTTCTCTCAACACTTCTCCATTTTTGTCCCTGCAGTTCTTTTAGACAGGGACAATTTTGGGTCAGAGTTTTGACTGTGGGATGGTCACCCCATCCCTCCACTTGATGCTGTCTTTATACTGGAGGTGGGCTCTACAAGTTCCCTCTCCACACTGTTGAGCATTTCATCTAAGGTCCCTCCCTTTGAGTCCTGAGAGTATCTCACCTCTCAGGTCTCTAGTACATTCTAGAAGGTCCTTCTATCTCTGGAGGTAGCCTGTTTCCAATCTTTCTGCTGGCCCTCAGGCTTCAGTTCTGTTCCCCCTCCAATACCTGATCCTGTTCCCCTCTCTGCCCCTCCCCCACCCCCTTTCCCTCCCAGGTCCCCCTCCCTTAGCCCCCTCCCTCCTGATTGCTTTTTTTTTCCTCCCAAGTGGGATTGAGGAACCAGTTTTTGATTATGACGAAATCTAACTTAATTTCTTTTGTTGCTTATACCTTTGGTTTTATTTCCAGGAAATCATTACCATATCCAATGTGATAAAGCATTTTATTTTTCTTCTAAGAATTTTATAGTTTTATTTCTTGGGTCTTTGACTTTATGTACGATTTTTTTAGTGTGAACTGACATGTCTCAGTAACTTCTTTTTTCTCTCAATGACTTTTAAAAACTGAAATTAGAACATTGGCCAGGAATAATGATGCACGCCCTTAACTGCAGCACTTGGGAAACAGGTGAATCTTTGTGAGTTTGAGGACAGACTGCTCTACATAGGGAGTCCAAGCCAGTTGTACTTACATAGTGGGACCCTGTTTTAAAAAAGAAAAAAAAAACCCAACAAAAATTATAAACTTAGCACATTAAATACTATTAACAACAACTATCATAATGTTGTTTTCCTAATTATTCTAAATACTGTGGAGAATCAAAATATAAGATTTGATGTCAGAATATGGATTTCTGGATCTCTGAGTGCCCATCCTGACCTGCCTGTCACTGATTATATGACTTGGGAAACTTACTCCATTTCTTTTTTCCTCCTCCTCCTTTGCCTTCATTTATTCTTTTTATTTCTGGACTTCATTTCTTTTTCTATTAAGAATTATTTGTTTATTTTTAGCTTATGTGCATCATGCAGTATTTTGCCTGCATGTATGTCTTTGTGAGGGTGCTGGAGACAGTTGTGAGCTGTTATGTGGGTGCTGGTCTCTGGATGAGGACCCAGCGCTCTTAACTACTGAATCATCTCTTCAGCTCAATGTTTTTATACACTTTAAAAAAATTTGAAATTAAGATAGAATTACATCATTTCTCTTCTCCAACCATTCCTGCATACTTGTTCCCTCTCAAATCCATGGCCTCTTTTTCTTTAATTACTGCTATCTATCTATCTATCTATCTATCTATCTATCTATCTATCTATCTATCTACTAAATATAGAAACATAATGTAATTACTCATTTGTTTCTTTATTTATTGTTCTCTTTCTATCTATAATTTCTAAACATATAAATATAACCTGATTAGTCCATATGTTACTTATGTATATATATTTTCAAGGCTGACAATTTTGTTATTGGATAATATTGGGGGTTTCATGCATGGGGGAGACTATTCCTCCTGCTCTTGGCATTCCTTGGTTGCCTGTAGTTCTTTGTCTGGGGTTGGGACCTGGTGACACATCTCTGTTCCTAGTTAGCACGTCTGCTAGTGTGGTCTTTGTTCAGGTCTTGTTCAGGCATGGTGTTGGGGAGACTTCATGGGTGTGGCTCCTCTGACAATTTTTAGGAGCTGGAACTCACAGCAAGCTTCCTGTTCTTCTGGCTCTCACAATCTTCCCACCCTCTTTTCTGCCGTGGTCTCTAAGCTTTAGGTACAGGAGTGTGTTGTAGGTTTATCAGCTGGGGCTAGGTAGCACACAGTTCACTACACTGTCATGGGTTGTAGTTTTCTGTAATGGTCTCCGATGTAGAGAGACATTTCTTGAATGAGGGGTTCTCTGTGCTTGGAAGTTTTTGTTTGTTTGGTTTTGCCTTTATGGTGACAGTAGAAAACAGCCCATATTATTGTAATGGCTATTCCTGGTTGTCAGCTTGACTACATCTGGAAGGAACTACAACTCAGAATTGGAGGGCTCACCTGTGATCCAGATCTTGAGGCTGGAAGACATGTTTCTGGCCTGGATCTTGGTGTGGAGATCTTGAGGCACAGCAACCATGGAAAGCTTAGGCCCAGGTAAGGTAGTACACGCCTTCAGTCCCAGGAGACTAAGGCGAGGAGATCTCTGAGTTCAAGGTCAGCCTGGGGCAAAACAAGTCTCAAATCCAGGTGTGGTGATCCACACTTTAATCTGGGCCACACCTTCTGCTGCAGACAAAGAAGAAGGGAGATTCTCTCTTCACTGCTTGCATTTACTTACCAGCACATCTGTTGGAACCCTCCTGCAGAGCAGCTGAGACAACTTCCCTGTGGGACTGAGCAACTCCTAGATTCTTGGACTTCCCACTGACAGCTGACCATTGTTGGGGTGTTGGACTACAGGCTGTAAATCATCATAATAAACTCCCTCAATAAAGAAAGACATTCCATATGTTCTGTGACTCTAGAGAACCCTGACTAATACAGTTACAAAAATTAAGTGAGGTCATGTACATAAAACTAATACAACAAAGCACTAAGTAATGGTGAAAAATGCTGATATCTACGATGAGTCAAAACTAAAATGGAGGGGGAACGACCTATAGATACTTGAGTTGGAAATAAAATTAATCGATTATATATGTGGTACCTTGTATTATTTTAAAAATAATTAGAAAGTATGTGTATGTTTGCATGCCTGAGTATATGTGTACATTCTATATGTGTGCAGGAGCCTGCAGGGGACAGAAGAGGGTAATCAGGTGCCCTGGAACTGGAATTGCAAGCAGCTGTGAGCCATCTAGTGAGGATGCTGGGAACTGAACCTGGGTCTTCTGTAAGAGCAGCCATTGCTCTTAATCCCCGCGTCATCTCTCTAGCCTGCATTTTATATTCTTACGATGTGGTCATTGTGACCTTCCACGTTTGCATTTGTGGGTAAAGCATGGAATACATTTCTCTTCATTACTTGGAGTTCCTCAGACTATGTGCTGCAGTGTCTGCCGCTGTGTACCCATCCCCTGCACAGGCACACACTGACTGCTGTGTGCCAGGCCCTGTGCCATACAGTCCAGGGAGGAAAAGAAAGGCCCGCCACTCCAAGGAGCTCTTACAACTGAAAATGAACCAACAGACAGATTGTTCGAGCCCAGGAGCAGTAAATTGGGAGGCTCTCCGTGTGCTTGCGACTGTTGGGCATTCATTGATCACTATCTATTTTGTAAGGACTAAAAGAGTATCATCCAAGCAAGCTGTCTGGGAAAAGGCAGAGCCGTTTTTCTCTGGCAGTTCTTGTGAGAAAGGCCATATTGGAACCTGACTGGATGTAGTTGTACCTGGTTCCTGCTTCTTTGGGAAGAGCTCATACATAGCATTGCCATTTATGCGGTGGGGTCTCCAACACTAGGAGGCTTAGTCCCTTCTGACAGGTTTGGTTTTATTTAAATGTGGTGCCGGGGATGGTAAGGAGCTAAACAGAGGCTGTGGAGAAATAGGTTCCCAGGGTTCCTGCCCCCAGCCAGATGCTGTAATGTTGTATAGGGACAAATCCATCTTAATGAGCGTTTCTCCCATTGCTGAGCAGAGCAAGGGGTCGTCTTGTTGAATGACAAAAGGTCTTTGCTTGGGCTTGGGGGTCTGTCCAGATGTTGTAGTGACACTTCCTCGGGCCCTGTGTCTAGTGGGCATGTTCTCTTCCAATGGATTGTGCTTTCTGATTCTGCCACGACATGGCCACCAAAATATGCTATAGGCCCTGGACTTGAATGAACACTCGTTAACTGAGCAACGAGGCCTTGAGTCCTCAGACGTCCTGTGACCCCAGCCTGTAAATGCATATACCCCCTTCACTCTTGACCCTGCTCCTTTCTGCAGGTACAAAGAATCAAACACCCTGGTACATATTGTACTGGGCTCTTATGCCTATGCTACCTGTTCTAAATCTAACAGTTTTATAAGGAAGTTAAAAACACTTGCAGACTAAGGAGTGTATTTATTATTATTATTATTATTTATCTTGAGACAGGTTTAAGGACAACTCAGGCTGTTCTTGAACTATGCAGCTAAGGATGACCTTGGATCTCTGATAGTCTTGCCTCTACCTTCTTGAGTTTTGGGAAGAGAGAGGTATGCTGCCTTCACTGCTGGACAAGATATTTAAAGGCTACTAGTGGAGACCTGAGTAGAGGCAGGAATTGACGTGCATATAATGACTAGGCCATACAGCGGGCCATCTGGTGCTGTAGACTGCAGAAAGACTGGATTCTCAGAAGGTATCTACTCATACAGTGAAAACCCTGCCTGGGAGGCAGAAAGTTCTTTATCTACACAAGACACTGAGTACTTTATAAAAATAGTGTCAGTGTTAAGTGATATTCCCCAACCATATCTCATGCCAGTATCTCGAGCATGTTTGAGGTTGGCTGAGCCAAGCTATGGTGTTCACTTGGCTAAAGGAACTGGATACATTTTTCCATTTTAATTTCTTTTTTCTCCTTCTTTCCTTCTTCCCTTCTTTTCTTCCTTCCTTCCTTCCTTTCCTCCTTCATTTCCTTTCTCCCCTCCCTCCCTTCTTTCCTTCCTCTTTTTCTTTCTGAGACAGAGTTTCTCTGTGTATCCTTGGCTATCCTGGAACTCACTCTGTAGACCAGGCTGGCCTCGAACTCAGAGTACTCCCTCTACTTCCTGAGTGCTAAGCTTAAAGGTGTGCGCCACCACCACCCAGGCTCGTTGTTTATGATGTTTTCAACCTACAGTGAATTATCAGACTGTAAGTCCGTCGTAAGTGGAAGAACCTCCACGCTTCCTTTTAAGTCTCTCACTGAAAATAGTCCAGGGTCAAACTCCACCTGGAAGGTTGTCTGCCTGTACTTAGGGTAAATTCAGCCGGCTGTGCAGAAATGGTGCCACAGCTGACGTTTACCAAGTCCTAGCTCAAACTGCAAGACGCTGAAGGTTCCATTCGTTTTAGTTTTTGCTTTAGGTCAGGGAGGGTAACGAACTGGGTGTTTCCTTCTCCATGTGAGTAAAAGGAACATTCAAAGTAATTTGTTTACCGGGAGATTGGTCTTCATATCCACATTTTAGAAGCTACCTGTTTAGAATCTTACTTTTCTGATTTTCAGAGTAGAAGACAGCATGAGATGTAGGAAGATCCCTGATCTGGGACTCACATCTCTGGAGCTTAGACTCTCTAGTACCGACAGTCTGGGCAGCTCCTCTTTGGCTTTCAAGGTTGAACCTGATAAGCAATTTGAACACCAGATAACCTCTTCAGCTAGCCCCATAATTCCTGAAGCGAGTTAAGGGTAACAGCATATTCCTTGTATGCTGTTAATGTTGAAAGGGGAGTAATGGCTGTCCCTTGGTGGGAAGGCCTTGGGGGCTCTGGGAGGGCAGAGAGAAGGGGAAGTGATGCAAGATGCCACAACCTCAGAGTCAGAGAGGGAAATGGCTCTAATCCTAATGAGCAGCTCAGCTGGAGGGGCTCTAATGGCCTCGGTCTCCCATCTAATGGACGGGAGACAGCAGAACTGGCTGCAGGAGCCTGGGAGGCAGGTGACTGCTGCTTGCTTTTTCCAAGGATGCGTGTTAAACAGCACATCCAAATAGGTGGGGTCTGAGGCAGACAGTACCCCAGGTCTCCCAGGTGGAGGGTGGGCTGCTGACCTGAATGGAGCCATGGTGTGTAGCAGGTGCAGAAGCCAGAGCTCTGGAGCCCTGTCAGCAGGATGGCTTTTTAGTTCAAGAACAGTTTCCTCACCTTAATTGGTTCTCTAGGGCCCTAGGAGGAGCGTTGGCACCTCTGAACAGTCCCTGTTACTGGGAGAGCAATTCCCCAGGTGGATGGAAAGAGGTAGGTCGCGTTTGGGGGGATGTGCTTGCTGCGGCTGGAAACTATGGCTGGTGAGATTTGCAGAGGGAGGAAGTTCAAGGTAGCAGTGGTTGATAGGCAGTTTTGGAGCTAGAGCTTATCTCTGGATCTTACCCTAGATGGGGGGACTAGTTAGTTGTACCTAAGTGCTGTGGGGGGCAGACAGCAGGAAAAGCCCTTACAGTTCATCTCTACCTGGCTACTCCACAGATGGGGGACAGGAAGTCACATGCTTGGTCATTTGCAGAGCCATAGAATCAGCTCCAGCTCTCTTACCTGGGTTTGTTTGGGCTTGCAGGCTGCAGAAGCTGCAGATCTGTAACAGGATGCTGCCTTGAACTGTCAGTGGGGTCAGTGGCTTTGCAGGGAGTGTGTCTGTATGTCCTCCTTTATATGAAGTCCTAGGCTTCTGTGTGAAGAGACAGAGGTACTACTGGGTCAGCGAGAGTCTATCAAATGAGTGAGCCCAGCCTCAGCCTGCATTTGCATCTATTGTGGATATTTTCCCGGTACAGAAAGCAGGCATCCTAACCAGGTGCTTCATCAGAGAACGAAGGCCAAGGACCAGACATCTAGTATAATCTCCTCCACCCTTAGCTGGCCACCAGGCTGTCAGGCTCAGACTGAGGCTCTTGCTCAGCTGCTGGCCCTGCCTCCTCATTCCTGGATAGTCCTTATTATTTCCTGCAATATATTTACCCTGCCATGGGTGTTATGCTTCCAAACCTTCTACTCTGAACTTGATCCCACCTTCTAACTCTAGGCCTGTACTGTTGCTTACCTAAAGATTCTGAACTGGGAGCTGGGCCTAGTGGCCCAGATGTGTAATTTCAGCTACTCAGGAGATCCAGGCAAAAGTATTGAAGATTCAAAGCCTTGAATGGACCACAGGGGAAATTTAAGGCTGGTGAAACTCTGTTGAAAAATGAAAGTAAAAAGGTTAGGTATCTAGTCCAGGAAAGGGACAGTCTTAGCACGTGCAAGGCCCCAGGCTCGACCCCCAGGACCACAAAAAAGAAATAGAAAGGAAGAAAACAAGGACTTGGCATCGGTTGCAGTTCAGAATAGAAGGCTCTGGGCCTTCAAGGCTCTTTCTAGTTTTTTTTCATATTAAATATGTAGCCGTGTTTCCTGTATTCCTCTCCATGTCCCAGAGGCCCCATGTTTTTACACATATAACTGTGTGTGAAGGTCTCCCTTCTGTGTTAGTAACATCTTACTCATATTTGAAGGCCTTCTTCCCATGTGAACCAGAGCTCATGGGGATGGGTTTAGTAAGAAGCAGACCCCATCATCAGAATTGTATCTCTGTGTGGAAGATGGAGAGGATGTTGTAAACTATGGGTAAGTTTCTTTTGATCTAACAGGGACAGATGGTAGTTTTGGTTTTGCCAGTCATAGAGTTTCTTTCAGTCACTTGACTCTGACACTAGCAGCAAAGCAGCCATAGTCAGTATAGAAACCAATGGCCCTGTTTGTGTTCCAAGAAATCCTTTCTCCCTCCTCCTTCCTTTCTTTTTTTTCTTTCTACTTCCCCCAACCATCCCCCTTTTTTTTGAAACAGGGTCTCTGTAACTCAGGCTGTCCTTAAACTCCCTAAGTTGCTGAGGGTGGCTTTGAACTTCTGATCTTCCGGTCTCCACCTAAAATGCTGGGCTTGTACTGCTTGCTGACTTACCACCTGCTTACCTAGTGCTAGGGCCTGAGCCCAGGGCCACTTGCACATTAGGCAAGCACTGATCTACATTTCTGTCTTCAAGAAGCTGTTTTATTGACTGTATTTAAACCCTGTCTTAAACAACAACAACAACAACAAAAAACCAACCAGACAAAAATCAACCAACCCCTGCAAACAAAACAAACCCACCAAAACAAGAAAACAACAAAACCAGGCTGGCTGCAATTACGACCATGCTTTAGGCAGTGATTTTTCTGAGTGGTCTTGACAGGTTCATGCTATTCCTGCAGGGCGGGAGCCATTGTTGTGTTCAGTGAGGCATGCTCAGATCTCTGTTTTAAAAGCCATTCAGAGCTGAGTGTGATGTGGGCACATGCCTTTAATCTCATTACTCAAGAGGCAGAGGCAGGTGGGTCTCTGTGAGTTTGAGGCCAATCTGGTTTATGTAGCAAGTTCTAGGGCAGGGTTACAAAGAAAGACCCGGTCTCAAAACAAACAAACAAACAAACAAACAAACAAACTTATTCTTGCATGACAAGTTTGCTCTCACAGCCTTTAATCCTGGCACTTGGGAAGTAGAAGCTGTAAGATCTGGAGTTCAAGGTCAATCTCAGGTATTTGAGGCTAGCCTGGGTTATGTGAGACCCTGTTTTAAAACACACACATGCACATGCCCACCGGCGCGCGCGCACACACACACACACACACACACACACACACACACACCCCTTATCTAAACTCTTCCAGAAACTGAATAGCAAGGGCTACTTATTGTATGCAAAAGGACTACCGGGGCCACTAATGGTTGTCCAAGCCAGGCTTCCAGATCGTAAGGCCGCCTGACAGTGGAAGAATGATTTGGGAACTTGGCTGAAATTCCAGGTTCTGTATCCGAACACAGGAGATTTGAGTTTGGTATATTCAGGATTTCTAGACAGCACTTCAGATTTAGAACCCAGGCTAGTCCAGGGAAAGCAGGGTGCTGTTTGCTCTTCCCAGGTGTGGACGGCAGAGAAAACAAGCGATACTCTCGTTCTTCCCATTCCTGTCTGTTCAGAGCAGCCCATTCTCTTGACTCCACATACCATGGCTGCCTTCGATGTCTTCTTTCGTTCACACACTAATGTCCTCTCACATTCAGGGTCTCGTTTAACCTTCAACTGGATAAACTTCCCTCCTGACTTCCCTTTTCCTAGTCATAGTGTCACTCAGAGCCTTTCTGGGCTACCTTAAGATCAAGGTCTGTATCTTTTGTTTAGCGTGCAAGGCCGTTCAGGAGCATCTGCTTCTGCCATTCCCTGCCACTCCCCACCTCTGATTGCTCAGTGCTGCTGTAATCATCCTGTTACTCACAGTATTGTCCTATCCTGAAGTCTTCCCTCCAACTCACCCCTGTTTCCCTTCCCTCTTCCTCTGGCTTGCATGTGACTGTGTCTCCCCGGGGAACAGAGAGATCTGCCAAGGGGACACCTGCCGGGACCTTTGTGCATCATAAAAATATGTGTCTTCTCCATCTGAAGTCCTAATCCTCTGCTTGTGACGGACAATCGGTCACTATGGCAACTGGCTGTGACGTCACAGGATAAGGACTTCAGGTGAAGTAGCTGGAGCAGGTGAGTGTTTAGGAGACAGATTTTAGGGCCCGTTGGCGGTTCCCCACCCCCTGCGCTCTCCTGCAGTGCAGGGGGCTTGGAGGGATCTCTCCGGCCTCTGCTGTTTTTTTTTTTTTTTTTTGGAAAATGATTCGGTGAGAGTGTGTGCCTGGCATCTGCGTGCTGCAGCAGTGTGGGGCTGACAGAGTGTGTCAACTTGAGCTCTGGCTGTGCGGGCACCGCTGCTGCGGGAGGGAGCCTGTTATTCCATTCTGGATTGCTATTTTGATACCCAGATTGCATCATTCTTCCTACGTATAAACAGGGGGTCCCCAGGGCCCTGCAGCTACTCACTTCTCCACCAACACTGTTGTTGTGATGAGCTCTATTTAAATGAGCTGCTGGATCGGGGGCAGGTTCCAGCCACATGTGAGCACTGTCATTTTGGGGAACATGGAGGGCTGAAGGATTTTTGTGGATCGAGTCCTAAAAGGCTGAGGGTGACGGCCTCCAGGGCTGAGCAGAGGGCGGCAGAGCTAGTTCCTGAAAGTTGAAAAATCTCGTTTTCTTCCCTCTGAGCTTCTATTCAGAGGCACCCAGAGGATTAGGAAGGAGATGCAGCTAGGAAGAGAGGCGCCTCTTTGAGGTCTCCCTCTTGCTGCTCAGTTTGGGAAAATTGCTGCAGAGACTTGGAGATAAACAGGAACAGGAGGAGTCAACCTCGCTCCTTCTTGCAGGAGCATCTCAGGTGAGCTAGAGAAATGCAGCCCTGGCTGAGGACGCATCACAACAAGGAGAGGCTCCAGGCTACTCCCCAAACCCCACCCCAAACCCAGCTCCCCGAGGCTTAGGCCCTGTGGCCCAGCTGGCTTGCTGCATGCGGGGTGGGTGCTCCTGGGCTCCTGGGGAGCACCCTCCTCCAGGACTGGTGGTGGTCTCACCTGTCGCTCCTCTTCTGACTTCTCTCCCAGGTGTTGCTCTAATTACAGAGCAACAGGGTGACAGGTAAGCCTGCTGGCTGCTAGGGGAAAAATCGGCAGCGAACCTAGGTGTGTTTTGGATCAAAGTCTGTCTTTCTAACAGGCACTGACATCTGAAGGGGGGGGGGCGCAGTGTGTTTCTCCAAGGCAATGCTGCTTTGGGCCACGGGGCCATGAAGGCTTCAAGGGCTTCTGTGGGGGCCTTCCTTGGTGCTCAGCATCCTGAGACTGCTGGGGGAGGGGGAGACACTAATGATTAGTGAGGCTGGCCGGACTGTCTGAGCGTGGCGTGCTTTATTTCCTTACTTGGTGTCTGGCAGAGGCATGGCGAGGCAGCGTGCCTTAACCTGTGGCTACAGAGGCTGTTCAAAGCTGCTCAGTGGTTTGAGGTTTCACAAAGGCAATGCCGTTTTGAAGCTGAGTGTCCCTGTTTCTCTCGAGGCCTTCATGTCATCCTCTGTGGGACTGGCAATTGGGACCAGAACCGGTCTATCCAAACAGGGTCCAAATCGACACTGGCAGAGGTACTTCAGGCTGCCTCGGTGGATCCCACTGCTAGGCCTGAGAGATCTGGGGCTCTAGGGACAGTTTCTTGGAGTCCTGGGCAAGAGATGAAGAGTTAAAAATCTTCACAAGCCATGCAGGTTACTAAGCATTGGGCTTAAGGTGGCCATGCTCATCTGGTGGCCCGAGCTGACCCATTCCTGGTTTCTGGGATGTCTCTCCCGTTCTCGTCTGATGCCAAGGTTGCCTAGGTCCTGTTGTTCGCACCGAAGGGTAGTTACCCCTTCCTTTTCCTGGCTCTGCACATGATCTAACCCCAGCAGCCCGCCAGACTGCATCTGGTCTTTTAGTTGAGTTGTGAGTCAGAGGAGGTAAAATGTAGCCTCCAATTCAGTGCCAACCATAGGGTCTCTGGGCACCAGGACTTCCTTCTGTGTGTTGGGAATCTATCCGTTTGTCTGTCAGAGGGGAAACCTACCACAGTACATTCAGAGGTCTTTGGACTCTCTGCCTTCCTCTGCCTCATGACCGAGGAGTCAGTTCTCAGAGGAAGAGGACTGTCCAGGGTGCTGACCCTCACTGAGAACATTGTAATCACCTGAAGAGTTTTAAATGCCTGGACCTCCCGAAACTCTGATGTTCCAGCCATGAGTCACGCCCATGTCAGGATAGTTAAAAGTCCCCCTTATAGTTTGGATTTGTAGCAAAGAATGCACCTGTGTTTACATTTATTTTAAGGCACAAAAGCTTCATTTGCTTTTTCTCAAATATTGTATTTTTTAAAACCTTAAGCACAGCTGGAGAATTTCAGATTTCAGAGCTGGATAGAGGCTACTGGTATAGTTGGCTCGTAACTGTGCTCTGATCATTATTATGAACTATTTTGTATGTGATGAAACTGCCAAGTTAATTAAAATAAAAATATATCACTTGCTTATTATTGGATTAGGAAAGAAACATGAAAGGGACATGTTTTGTGTGTGAGAGAGAGTATGTCTGTGTGTGAGTGTAAGTGTATGTGTGTGAGTGAGTGTATGAGTATGTGTGAGTGTATGTGTGTGTGTATGTGTGTGTGAGTGTATGTGTGTATGTGAGTGTATGTGTGTGTGAGTATATGTGTGTGTGTATGTATGTGTGTGAGTGTATGTGTGTGAGTATATGTGTGTGTGAGTGTATGTGTGTGTGTGTGAGTGTATGTGTGTGTGAGTATATGTGTGTATGTGAGTGTATGTGTGTGTGAGTGTATGTGTGTGTGAGTGTATGTGTGTGTGAGTGTATGTGTGTGTGTGAGTGTATGTGTGTAAGTGTATGTGTGTGAGTGTGTGTGTGTGAGTGTATGTGTGTGAGTGTATGTGTGTGTGTGAGTGTATGTGTGTGTGTGAGTGTATGTGTGTGTGAGTGTATGTGTGTGAGTGAGTGTATGTGTGTGAGTGTATGTGTGTGAGTGAGTGTATGTGTGTGAGTGTATGTGTGTGTGAGTGTATGTGTGTGTGTGAGTGTATGTGTGTAAGTGTATGTGTGTGAGTGTGTGTGTGTGTGAGTGTATGTGTGTGAGTGTATGTGTGTGTGTGAGTGTATGTGTGTGTGAGTGTATGTGTGTGAGTGAGTGTATGTGTGTGAGTGTATGTGTGTGAGTGAGTGTATGTGTGTGAGTGTATGTGTGTGTGAGTGTATGTGTGTGAGTGTGTGTGTGAGTGTGTGTGAGTATATGTGTATATGTGAGTGTGTGTGTATGTGTGTGAGTGTGTGTGTGTGTGTGAGTATATGTGTATATGTGAGTGTGTGTGTGTGTATGTGTGTGTGAGAGTGTGTGTGTGAAGGTCAGAAAATACTTAGCATGGCAGTCCTCATTTTTCAGCTTGTGTGAAGCAGGGTGTTACTGTTGTCTGTGGCTGTGCTCTCCAGTGCAGACTAGCTGCTTTGTGTGCTTCTGGGGACGCCATCGCCTCCCCGTTCCACCTGCCTGCTGCTGTCCTGCGGTTGCAGATGCTCACTACATACCCAGTGTTCTGTGAGTTCTGGGAATTTGAACTAGGTCCTCATGCTTGCATGGCAAGTGCTTTACCACTCAGCCATCTCCCTGGCCACGAGGACACGGTTTTAAAGGCAAGCGGACTTCGGTTTCCATTTGCCACAGGCTTGTATAATTTAACTTTGTTTTTTTTTAAATTAAATTTTATTTTTTGTTGGTTATTTTATTTATTTGCATTTCAAATGTTACCCCCTTTCCTGGTTTTCCCTCTGCAAACTCTCTGTCCCATCCTCCCTCTTCCTTGTTCCTCTGAGGGTGCTCCCCCACTCACCCATCCACTCCTGCCTCACTGCCTTAGCATTCCCCTGTGCTGGGGCATTAAGCCTCCATAGGACCAATGGCCTCCTTTCCCATTGATGCCAGACAGTTCCATCCTCTGCTACATGTGTGGCTGGAGCCATGGGTCCCTCCATGTGTACTCTTTGGTTGGTGGTTTAGTCCCCGGGAGCTCTGGGGGGTCTAGTTGGTTGATACTGTTGTTCTTCCTATGGGGTTGCAAACCTCTATAATCTAACTTCTTGGAGCTTCAATCTTCCCAATAAAATGTAGACAAGACCTAGTCCTAAAAGTTGATTTGGTGATTGAATGAGATATCACACGTGGTGGCTAGGCAGAGATCAGTGCTAATCAGATGCCAATTTGTATCACACCCCCTAAAGACAAGAAATGGATTTAAATAGCTTTGGAGACAGCCTATCCTGAAACTCGATATGTAGTTTAATCTGGTATTGAACTTGAGATTTTCTTGACTCAGTCTCCCGAGTGCTAGGATTACCCCGACTCTTACCACACTGAGTGAGTGGTTATGACTTTGAGAGCTGCCCCTCCAGGCCACTACCTCCACAGGGAGACCGCTGGCATCTTTTTGTTTCTCGAGACAGAAGCCCCACCTCTTTGTGTCCTGGTTCCCTGTGTCTCAAGAACAATGTTTCTGATTGTGAAATAAATGGCCAAGCCTGTGAGCTGAATCATTCAACAGAAGCACACAGTAAAAAGAGGTAGGCTTGGTGATGCGCATCTGTCATCCCAGAACTCAGGAGGCCCTGGCAGGGGAATCGATGGCAAGTTCAAGGCCAGCCTGCACTACAGAGAAATTAGGAGGCCGAGGCTACCTACATAGTAAGGCTCTGTCTTTAAAGGCTCCATATCCCTCGTGTGGTTTAGTTGGTAGAATGTTTCCATAGCATACATGATGCCCTGGATTTAATCTCTCGTTAGCACTGCATAAATCAGGCATGGTATCATACACCTGTAATTTCTGGGTCATCCTTGGCTCCATTTTGAATTCAAGACCAGCCTGGGCTACATGAGACCATTTTCTCAAAACAAACAAACAAGCAAACGAGAGAAGGGGAGGGAGTCCGTCTCTTCAGTATAAACACCATAAGTAAATAACATAGTGAGTCTTATGAGATGTGTAGCTACCCTCCAGCCTTGCTAGTTAGCAGCCCCACCTCAGAGGGCTGATCCCCTGCCTCCGGGCTCCCCTCAGCCACAGCCTGCCGTTCAACTCTCTGGGTTTTTTTGTTTTGTCTGTTCAACACTGTTTCTCATTGTGTAGCAGAGGCTAGAATCAAACTGGCCATCGTTCTGCCCTGATCTCTCAGCTGCTAGAATTACGGGTGTGGGCCATGGTGCCTGGCCCACTGGGCTTTCTGACAGGATGATAAATTGTCCGGTTGCCATTTGGCTGTCCCTTGTCCTGCCTAGGGGAGTGTTCTTGACACTCTACTGCTAAGGGCCCACGGGAAGGGTGTGTAGCCTGCTGCTGCACCTAGTCTCCTCCCTTTAGCAACTTAGTGACAGAGAAAGGGGAGATCACCCATGCTGGCAGTCAGATCATAGCAGCAGAGTCTTGTCTACACACCCTGTGACTGTCATCTCAGGATGGCTTTCTCCCGCCACTCAGAACCTGCCAGGTGGCTTCTTCTTCTAAAAGTGGCTGAGAGTACAAGCAGGACACACAGAACATACCAGCAAAAGAAACCCAAGTCTCCAATCTTGTAAGAACCACCAGCCATTCTTTCTTTCATGTCAAATGTGGATTATTTCTGTGTGCAGGCATATGAACAGGTAGTTAAAATGCGCTGTGATGCTTCTTACACTAGAGTTACTAATTAACTGGTCCTAGGGGAAATCAACCCTGTTTCTCCAAAGCGGAACATTTGAGCAGGTTTGAAAGGATGCATGGGAGTTTATTTGAAAAGGACAGACGCGAGAACAAGTATTTCAAGAAGGAATAGCATTTTCCCAGACAGAGCCATGCAAAAGTTGGGCTGTTCCAAAGACAGCAGAGATACATGCAGTGTCTGTCTGGCAGATGAAGCTAGAGATGAGGCTGGAGGGAGGTAAGGCCAGGATGAAAATGAATACCAAACAATGGTTTTGTCTTTAAGGCCAAGAAAAGCAGATGATCTGGTTCATCTTTTCCATTCTGCGGTGTTACTGTTTCTGATGTTTGAGGACTTGGTACTGGGAGTCAGGAGTCTTGTGAAAGTAACTTTCAACACTCAGAGAAGATTTCTGTTCTGAAGGTGGATATGTCTAGTAGATGAGAGAGACAGTCACCTGACAGCCAGATGATGTCACCTGTGAAGAGTGTTGACCAACAGGAAAATACCCAGAAGATTTGAATGTAATTCTGCCATCCAAATTCTATTGATTTCTGTGACTTTGTGGATTTTCCAGATGGTAATAATGAGGTTTTTTTTTCCTGTAAAATAAGTCATTCCAAAAACTTGGTGGTTAAACCAAATTTCTTTGGTGTGTGGCTCCTCGGGTTGGTGATCTGGACTGGAATTCTCTGAGTAGTCTGGGTTGAGTTTGGCCGATCTTGGCTGAACTCCTGTGCCTTTATTAGACTGGTAGGGCACATGGTCTATCTGGTTTAGGGCGGTCTTACAAGGAATGCTTGCGACAGCCACAGCCTCTTCCTCGAGGCCTGATGTCTTTCAGCAATCTGAGTCCTAGGTTCTCTGTTCCTAACTGTTCCCAGAGCAGCTGGAGAGTTCTAGGAGCAGAGGCAGAATACACAGGCCCCTGAGGTCTAGTCACAGAGTCAGTGGGTGGAGATGGAGGGTCCTCTCTCTCTCCTCTCTCTTCTTGGAGTGTGTGTATGTGTGTAAGTGTGCACAGTGTTCATGTATGTGTGGGTGGTATGCACATATGAAGATCACAGGTCAACATAAAGTGCCTACCTCAGTTCCCGCTATCTTAAGAACTGGATTTCTCAGTGAACCTGAAGCTAATCCAATTTGGTCAGGCCAGCTGGCCAGAGAGCTCCAGGAGTTTGCTTGTCTCTTCCCCTTTCTCTCCCCACTGAGCTATCTGCCCATCCCCAAGAGTCCATTTGATGTTAGGAGCACAAGAGAGGCCAGGCCAGTGGTAAACACCTTCAATTCCAGTAATCAGGAGGCAGGGACAGGGGCAGGGGACAGGGGCAGGGGACAGGAGCAGGGCCACCTCTGTGAGCTCGAGGCCTAACTTGGCTGCATAGTGAGTTCCAGGCCAGCCAGGACTACACAATGAAAGTGTGTCTTTAAAAAAACAAAAGGGATCACAAGAAATTCTTTCCAGGGGAGGAAGCATTTGTGGCTTCCTGAGTGTGTCCCCTTCTTTATCTGTTTTTCATCATACCATGGAGAGGATGTGAGATATGCTGAATTCAAAGCCAGCATTTCAGGAGAGCTATGTTTTCTCAAATATTTAATTCTCATGGCAACCTGTGTGTGTGTGTGTGTGTGTGTGTGTGTGTGTGTGTGTAGCTGTGCTATAGCACATAGGTAGAGGTCAAAGGCCAACCTGAAAGAATTGGTTCTCTCCTTCCACCTGTGGGTTCAGAGGTTACAATGAAGGTTGTCAGGATTGGCAGCAAGCACCTGTCCCCACTGAGCCATCTCACCAGCCTGTCTTTTTGCCACACTCACTGCCCTTGAGCATGCGTTGTCTTGTGCCTCCGATTCCCTAAGCACTGGAGAGTATAGATGTGTGTCACCATTCCTCTGAATCAAAGAAACACTCATTTTTCTTTTTCCTTTCACATATAGTGAAATAGGATAGGTGAGTCGGTTGCGATGAAGCACCTTGCCCAAGGTCACTGGGTGGCAAACGTATTTGGGCTTGCATTTTTTAATTGTAGAGCATTTGCCTCTGTAGCATTCTTTACTGTGTTGATGAGATGAGGCAGAGACGACCGTGAGAATATTACTACAAGTCCTGTTACCACCGATTCCTTTTTACGTCAGCCTCACCCATGATCACAGATACCTTGCCCTCTTCAAGAGACCCATTCCCAGAGCGTTGGCTGTTTTTAGAATGGGTCTGAAGAGTCATGGCAGTTTCCAGGATGGCAGTCTCCTGCTGCTTATGTAATGTAGATGCCCACTAGGCTTAGGAATGTGTTGGAAACTGTTGTATTCCTTTGGGAGAGGGTGTGAGTCAGGCTGCTCACAGGTGATGCATGTAGTGTACCTAACCTGGTCTAGGACTGTAGGTGGAGACAGCCCAGCAACAGGCTTCTATGAGCAGGCATAGCAGGTGGATGTACATCTTCCTCTTGATAGAGAACTTCTGAAGTAATCTGGTTGACATGGTAACCTTAATGACTACTACTCTCCTGTGTGCTGCACTAACCGTTCCAAGACCAGGAACCGGGACCTCGGACTGTAGAATGAGGAGCTGGAGCAGCAGGGGACACTGGATTGTCAAGAGCAGAGAGGCCTGAGCTTGCAGTAGCCTGGCTCCTATGGAGGAGAGGAAGGTAGACTAAGCGAGGCAGGGATGGGAAGAGACTAGACCAGTGCTCTGTAGGGCAGGCCTCTGGGATGGTCATGCTCATGGTAACTGAAGGCTGTGCTACTGAGCAGGGGTCACTTTGGCACAGAGGCTGTTGCCCATACCTGGGTGCTGGGTACTAGAAAGCCTCCTAGGCCTCATTATAATCTGCTCTGTTGATTTGACTCCATTGTCTGTCTTTCCCCCGATAGAGCTCATCTCCTGTCCTGGATGTCAGCGTCTCTATCTTACCAGAGATGTAACTTTTCTTCAGTGCTTTTCTCCTGTGAAACCCACAATGGCCAGGGTAAGTCAGGACAAGGGAATCTGCAGGCAGTGGTTCACAGAAACCGACGAGACCCCTGTCTATAGGTCTAGCCTCTATCACTGACTTGTGACTCCACTACCAGCTTTTCTTATCCGTCTGTTCGTCCATCCACCCATCCATCCATCCATCCATCCATCCACCCACCCACCCACCCACCCACCCACCCATCCATCCACCCATCCATCCATCCATCCATCCATCCACCCACCCATCCATCCATCCATCCATCCACCCATCCATCCACCCACCCATCCATTTACTCACCCATCCATCCACTGAGGGGGAAGTAAAAACTGTTTGAATTGGGAGAAGCAGAGTAATTTTCTCCTATGTGAAATTACATGCTTTGAGTGGAAGGTGAAGGTATCTTAAGGCACATTAATATGTTTCAGTGTTTTCTTTTTTTTTTTTTTTTCATGGCATTTACTGAAATCATCAGTACTAAGCCTTTATCTTCCTCCTAAGTTGAAAATTCACACAGCAGCTTAGATGTAACGGGCTCTAAATCTTGTCAGTAATAGCTCTACCTGTCCCCCATGTTTCTGAATTTCACACTACTTACTGACTGGCATGCCTTCTCTCCTGGCATATCCTTATCACTACATTTCATTCATTTACTATTTTTTCTCCTTGTTCCTGCACCCTGTTCCCACTGACTGTCTTATACTCTGGGGCTTATGGTGCTAAGAAGACAGCCTCACTCCTGCATTCTACTTCTGAGACGTTCATGAGACTCATTAAGCTTTCGGGTTTAGTGGCCTGTATGAGTTGGGCATGGACTGGGTAGATTGTTGGTCTGCATCTCACTCCCTAATAGTTCCCACAAGACCTAGCATAACATCTGCCAAACATGTGGACGAGGCGAGGAGGAGGCGTTAGGTCAGGCCGACTCCAGGGGTGAGGCATAGCTCTGAAGCCCGTGCTCTCTCCGCTCAGGGTGTTTGTCACCCCGGTACTCTGATGTCTTAGGCCTTCTCCCCTTTGAAGATGTCGAATGCTCTGCTCTTGCTTGAGTTTTCCCTCTGTTGTAACTTCCCCTCACCTACTTCTTGCCATTAAGGAATCAACGTAGCTGTTTCCTATTGGTGAGAAAGTTCCCAGCCACTCTTAGGCCTAGTTCTTGGAAATCTCCTTTTGGGAATGTCCTTAGCACTTGTCATGCGCCTTTGTCCCAGTGTGACCCACGTAAAGGGTGTCACCCTGCCCATTCTGTGCATGCCTTGATGGGAGAGCCTTGGCTTACTTTCCTTAGCTTTAGCAGAGGATAGCCACTGTCCATTCAGTCACAGACTGAACGAGGCGGCCCTCCCGTAGACTCTACAACTCAGTCCCGGTGGAACAGTCCACCGGGACCCTGTTTCCTAGAGCCTTTGCTTCTTGAGGCCACAAGCCCCGGTGGCGAGACGGTCACCGAGTCTGGACCCTCTGCTTCCAGAACTGCTCTGAGTGTAAGGAGAAGCGGGCGGCGCACATCCTCTGCACGTACTGCAACCGCTGGCTGTGCAGCTCCTGCACAGAGGAACACCGGCACGTCCCAGTCCCGGGGGGCCCGCTCTTTGCACGGGCACAGAAGGGATCCTCAGGTACCAGCCCCCTACCCTGCTTCCCTCAAGGTGCTGAGCCCTCAAGTGCCAAGGGAGACGGTGGGGATGGTTTCTGAATCTTTTGTAAAAGAAGAATGATGCCTCCCTTTGAGTCGGAGGGGTGACTCACTGCAGCCTTTCCCTGTAGGGCTGGGGGTGGGGGACATGTGGGGTGGGTAGTGTGGGTAAGCTGGTGCTGGGAGCATGGTTTTGAATCACAGAAGCTAATCGAGCTCCTACCTTCTACTTCTATTTAGAGCAATATGCCCCATACGCAGACGTAAGGGTCCGGTCCATTCTGGTCCTGTTGCCCATCCTGCACTGTCTGTTTTTAGCAGCAGTCTTTTAGGAAGTCTTCTTTGTCCGGAGGGAGAGGTTTTATGTGAACTAGCCTGAAGCCCAGCAAGGCTGTATAGCTGGTTTTAGCTCCATCAGCACAGAACCGTGGTTAGTGCAGAGGGCTCAGGTTGGTTTGGGAAGGTTTCCCATGGTGCCAGAGAGCAAGTGCAAGAGCTCTCTTCCCCTCTGGCAGGTGGTGGGACTTAGGCCTGACAGTGGGAGGTTTCTGGGCAGCTGAGCAAATCTACCCAGGGTAAGCTTGGATTCCTCCTGTGCCCTGAGCCTCACCAGTCCCACGAGAGACGTCTCCTGTTCACATCTCCTCCCTCAAGGGCTGCGGGCTGCTCAACAAAACTCACAGAAAGGTCGCTGTGAGCAGAAGCCCACATCTCTTATCTCCTCTGACAGGGGTGAACGGTGGCTCTGGGGACTTCGCTTTGTACTGTCCTCTGCACACACACGAGGTGCTCAAGCTGTTCTGCGAGACATGCGATGTGCTCACCTGCCACAGCTGCCTAATGGTGGAACACAAAGAACACAGGTAGGCTGCCGGGCTGGCCGGGTGGCCTTGGGAGGCTCTTCGTCGCTTACTGTGAGAGCTCTGGCCTTCGAGGTGTCAAAACCCTCTCCCTGATGCAGGGAGGGTATGCTGGCATTTGTCCGTAATCCCAGCACTTGGAAGACTGAGGCAGGGTGGGGTTGAGTTCAGGCTATGTAGTGAGTCAGGAGATAACTTGATTATATAGTGAAACTTTGTCTCAAACAAAACAGAACAAAACAAAGCAAAACACAAAACAATCCTCTCTCTGCTCAACCCAACCCGCAGCACCAGGTTGAGGTGTCTCTCTTTTCTTGTGGAGCTTATCTACGTTCTGACAAGTCTGATAGACCGAGAGCCTTTGGTGCCTTTGGCTGGGTGTGTGACCCTGGCCTCTGAGGCTGAGAGTGCACCGTGAGATCCCTGTGGGCTGGATGCTCAGGGGAGGAGCCGTCGCTCCTCAACTCTTGCTTTGTCTCCTCTCTTAGGTGCAGACATGTTGAAGAAGTTCTACAAAACCAGAGAATGCTTCTGGAAAGTGTGACTACCCAGGTGGCACATAAGAAATCCAGTCTCCAGACATCTGCGAAGCAAATCGAGGACAGGTAGCCCAGGCCCTGCTGGTGCTGAAAACGACCAGTTCTTTCATCTCTGGCAGATAAGCCCTTTACCTGGAGGTCTCAATACCAGTGAGGTGTCTGTGAGCTATTAGTGAGTGACTGGGGCCAGGCTATTTCAGGACAATCAGAGTTGGTCTGGGCCAAAGTTCTGTTCTTTATGAATCAGCTAGAAATGGGCACCTGAGAACAAGGGTGCACAGTAGGTAGACCCTGCAGAAGGAAATGCTGTTTATTGTGGGATAGCAACATGTTAGTTATGCCCTGTCCATTCTTGTTTCCCATGTAAATATGTAAGTGGCATACCATCACTGTCTGCTGTCACTGGTATTAGGAAGAGTAGGGATTGGGAACCACTGGGTTGGGAGACATATTATTTGGTTGGGTGATTATAATCCTTTCAGTCAAGGCTTCTCTCCATTTTAGCAGTGAGGAGACGGAGGCTCAGAGAGTCAGGCCTACCTGAGCTAACATGGCCAATCAGTTTTGAAGCTAGGTCTGTGTTAATCACAGAGCCTATAACCTTTATCTTTTAAATATATTTTTAATGAGATAATAAGTGGAGCCCTTAAAGATGCAGAATTCACTGGTTTCAGCGCTTTGCAGAACTGTACAATTGGAGATGTTCATCACCCCTAAAAGAAACACCAACTATGTTATTGGTCACTGCCCTCATATCTGTACTATCCTGAGTCCTCAGAGGCCATGGGTTTCTGTACCCCACTCTTGGGCTCTCTCTCTCCCACTTCTTGGGGCATCTTCCTTTTGGACACCTGTCATAGGAAACCATACACTTATATGCCACAGTACTGTGCTAGCTGGCGAGCTACTGGGTGGGCTTGGCTGGACTTGAGGTTTACCCAGCGGAAGCCCATTAAGATCACGGGGTGTGGAAGGTACACCAAATAGGACTGATGAAAGGTCTCCTTTTCTTGGGTGCCCGCTTGGCCCTGATCTCAAGGTACCCCAAGTGCTTGCTGTCTGTCAGCAAGCAGGGATGGACTGTGTGTCCTGTAAGAGACAAGCAGGGATGGACCGTGTGTTCTGTCCCCAGGATTTTTGAAGTGAAACATCAGCACAGGAAGGTGGAAAACCAGATCAAAATGGCCAAGATGGTCCTCATGAATGAGCTGAACAAACAGGCCAATGGACTCATAGAAGAGCTGGAGGTATGTGTGTGCACCTGGGCCAGGTCAGAAGCCAGGGCTAGCATGCAGATAGATATACAGTCTCTGTAGCGACTTCGATGCACACTGCATTTTAAACTTTCTAGTCTAATTTTGAGAGATTGGCTTGTTAAGGCTGGAAAACCAGTTCAGCCTCTCACCCATGCAAAGCCTCTCAGGTAGCTGCCATCTTAATTATTCCAGTTTGAAGTCTTAAAACAGATTAGTTTGCCTTCTTTAGAAGGTCGCATGGAAGAGATGTAGACATTCATTCATTCATCCATTCATATTTTTCTATTACCATTCCACATTTGTTTGTAAAAGTCTCTCACCATTTTTTCTCCCATACTCCATCAGCAAACAGTTCCAGGCTATTTTCAGAAGTTCTCTTGTCTGATTCCATCAGTGTTCATACTTACACAGTGGTCACTAGACTTCCCAAATAGGTCATGAAAGACACAGGGACTCTGTCTTTTCTCTAATGCACCAGGGCATCACCAATGAGAGAAAACGAAAGCTGGAGCAGCAGCTACAGAGCATCATGGTTCTCAACCGTCAGTTTGAGCATGTGCAGAACTTCATCAATTGGGCTGTCTGCAGTAAAACCAGTGTCCCTTTCCTTTTCAGCAAAGAACTGGTAAGAGGAGCCCTGTCTCCCGAGCTTGTCTGAAAACAGATCAGAATAGTGCTTGCATCACAAGGGGAGGGGCCATCCTTGCAAGTGTATGGTTTTGGGAGGAAAGATGAATGAGATAGTAGGTCCAGAAATCTGTCTCCTGTAACCATGGTTTGGGGTTAGTAAGACCATGTCATTTTCTTCCAAGTTCCATAGCACAAGGGAACCAGCGGCAGACGTGACCTCTTTCTTCCACATAACCCAGCAAGGAAGACCTGTAGTTCTCATGGACTCAGATATTGTCCTGGGCACTGACAGTGTGTAGAGATCTCACCGAAGTTCACTAGGTCTAAGTTGAGAAACAGGAAAAAATCAGGTGTTGGAGAAGTTTTAAAGTCTTGGGCTTGGGAGGATGGTGATACCCTAGAGAAGAGGGAGGTGGTTTGTTTTTTGTTTTGTTTTGTTTTCTGACAGGGTTCTTGCTAGGTAGTTCCTGCAGTCCTCAAACTTAAGATCCTCCTCCCCCCCCCCCCCCCCGAGTGCCGCACTCCAGGTTAGAGGAGGATGAGTTTTGGGAGAAGGCTGTATTGACTCCAGGGTGCCTGGAAGGTATCTGAAAAGGGATGTGGAAAGAGCTGGTCTGATGGAGGGGTCTGAAAGTCAAAAGGAGTTCGGGGCTGGAGATTAGGACATTGTGGCAATTACTGGGACAATCACCATGGCAGCATCACAGAGAATAGGAGAGAGCTGAAACTAGGAAGTGCCATCATTTCTACAGACAGGAGAAGGCTGAGGGGCACAGCTAGAGTGTGGAGGGCAGGTAAGGAAGCAGTGCACAGATCCCAGAAGAGTTCTAACTGAGGTCTGTGCTGCTGGCCAGGACGGACGGGACGAGCTGCCCAAACCTGCAGTCCCAAGGTCTCCGATTATTTCTTCTTAATGTGCATTTGTGTTTCGCCTGTCTATGTGAGGGTGTCAGATCTTGACGTTACAGCCAGTTGTGAGGGGCCATTGTGGGTGCTGGGAATTGAACCCTGGTCTTTTGAAAGCATTCGATGCTCCTAACCGATGAACCATCTCTCCAGCCCTGCCTGGCCATCTTATAAGGAAGTCCCAGCAAAGTAGAGTCAGAAGTCAGACGAGGAGCTTGCACATGGGGGCTGGGGGTGGAGAGGGAAGGGAAAGGAGCCGAGTAGCCTGGGAAGGATGAAAACCTGGGGAAACTCTTTTTGTAAGCCTGGCAGATGTTTGCACTTCTATATGGGAGAGAGGCTGACAGTAAAACAGACGTGGGTGAAGTGCATTCTGGGAAAGCTGGTAGAATGTGTGGCTGGTTGGCCTCAGACAGGGCAATGCACATATAGTTCAGTGTAAAAAGTGGAGGGATCTGTGTTTTAGAAAATTTGGATATTTTTGTCATTTCTGAGACAGGGTCCAGGCAGACTTCAAACTCACTTTGTAGCTCAAGATGACTTGAATTTTTGATTCTCCTGGATTGTATTATGGCCATGCATCATCATGCTGGGTTTATGTGGTGCTGGGTATTGGACCTAGGGTTTCCTGTACACTAGGCAAACTACTAACTGAGCTACATCCTCAGTTCCTGGAGCACTTGATTTTTGTGGTCTCTTTTTCCCCCATCAGCTACAAGGTGGTAGATAGATAATAAGAGGGTTAGAAATAGGGTGAAATGTCAAGGTGAATGCCCTAGCACAGAAGAGGAAGCTGATGAAGGAAGTACCCAAAAGGAACCCTCCAAGGGAGTCCCTAAAACTAATGTTCCCTTACATGGCCTTAGATGCCAGGCTTCAGAATGCCTGGACTGACCTGAGGTAAGCATTGTAGTGGGGAGAGACTTAGGGCACTCTCGATAAGGAACCTGAAGATAATATGGACCTGGGAAGCCTGTGGGCAATAGGAGCTAGATTGAAGAGCATAACCCAAGGGAGTAGGAGTGCCTTAGAGTCTGGAAGTGGGCTTAGGAGTTTATGGCCTCATAGGTAGACTGAGTCCAGGTGATGAATGGGATCTGAGCTGAAACAGATGGAAGGTGATTGACGTTAGAGAAATCAAGAATGATACAGTAACTTTATATGGACACAACAGGTTGCATTATAGGTTATATCTGTATATGCATATATATATGCATGCAATAATAATAATGAAAAAATAAGCCGTGGTGAGTGCTGGTAGCGCATGCCTTTAACCCAGCACACTTAGGAGGCAGAGGCAGGCTGATCTCTGTGAATTTGAGCCCAGCCTGGTCTATAGAGTGAGTTCCAGGACAGACAAGGCTACACAGAGAAACCCTGTCTCAAAAACCAGAAGGAAAAAGAAAAGAAAAGAAACTAAAGACAAAGAAATTGTAAATTATAAGGAAAGCAGGGAGGAGTATATTTGAAGATTTGCAGGGAGGGAAAAGAACGGGAGAAAATTTTAATTAAAATATAATCTCAGAAACAAACAAAAGAAATTAAGAATAGGACCGGGACTACAGCTGATTGTAGAGTATTTGCCTAGAATGTACAAAGCTCTGGGTTTGATACCTAGCACTCCATAAACCAGATGTGATGGCACGTGTAAGAGGTGAGAAGTTTAAGGTCTTCCTTGGCTATGTAATAGATTTGAAGAAGGCCTGGAATGTGTGAGACCCTGTCTCAAAAAAAAAAAAAAAAAAAAAAAAACAACTTAAAAACAAAACAAAACAACAAACAAACAAAGACTTAAGAGGTCAAGATGTCGGCGGGGCCATATCTAGAAGTAGATGACAGCAGGGCGCGACTGGATACTTGCCAAAGCCCTAAGTCATGCAAGCACACTGAGGGCCAGTAGGTGACAGTCACGGCAGAGGAAGATGGCAGCCTGGTGGGATAAAAGATGCGTCACATGCTGGCAGACAGAGAGCAATGATCATCCCAGAGAGGGTCTGCACAGCTTTGAAAGTAGGCGATGGTGGGACCAATGGAGCTGCCTGGAAATTACAAATCACTGTGGCCAGGAAGGGGTACGAGAGTCGGGGTTCCAGAGCTTTGGGAAGAGAATGAGCACTGTCTGGGAAGATTGGAAGGTCCTGGGGACATGGAACGGTGACTATGGAGGATGTCTAGAGGCCAGAGGGACATGGCCTGGGGCCCTTTAACCTGTCCAAAGCAGGAGAAAGTAGGACCTGTCCTGCAGGTGCACACATCTAAATCAGCCACGTTGGCTCTGTCGCCAGATCGTGTTTCAGATGCAGCGGTTGCTGGAGACGAGTTGTAACACAGACCCTGGCTCTCCTTGGAGTATCAGATTTACCTGGGAGCCCAACTTCTGGACCAAGCAGCTGGCTTCCCTTGGTGAGCTGTGGCCTTTGGGCCTGTCAGCCAAGAATAAGCATAGGCTGTGCTTTCTAGGTGGGTCAGCACATGCCTAAGAGAAGGTACTCTCAGATTGCCATTGATCATGGAGCCAATCAAGCCTTTTCTTCAGTAGAAGTGTGTGTGTGCGTGCGTGTGTGTGTGTGTGTGTGTGTGTGGTGGGGAGGTAAATATTGGAGCATGGGTTTCTGCAAGACCATCTAAGATCTTAGCTTCTTCTGCATGAATCTTGCTCCTTTTATCCTGATGGTTTTATCGCTGTGGGGTTGACAAGACAGTGACGCACCTTCCCCTGAATGCTGAACGGCAGTTAAGGTGAACATGTCTCTCTGCTGACACGGGACATACGTGTGTGGTACACGCTACACACTCCTCCTTTGGGGTTGAGGTGCCAACAGAAGATTAATGGCCTTGTGCATTTTTCTTCTCTGTTGCAGCGTCTGTCAGTCAGTGTCTAGGCCGAGTGTAGACAGTGTGAAGATGTGCTTATGCTGACAGCCTAATGGCTTCTTAAACTGGCCACCAACAGCCACTTTAATTTGAGGCGGTAGTCTTATTGTGACTTTTGGCAAATCAGTGATACTAGATTTGTTTTTGTTCGCCTGTTTGTCTGGACAGGTCTCATGTAGCTTAGGCTGACGGAAGGTGGTATTGAACTTCTAGCTCTCCTGGCTCCACCTCCCCTCTTGAGTGCACCACCATACCCAGCTTATGGCTCTGGGGACCGAACCCAGGTCTTTGCACATGTTGGGCCACCAAATGAGCTATGTTCCCAGCCCCAGATTTAACTTTTTGCTGCCCTCTCCCATTTGGTTTAACTCAGCATTTGCTCTACAGTGAGGCCTGGTGCTGAGCACTACAGGACCAAAGGTGAATCAAACAGATCCTCAGTTTTTTTCTCAGCAAGGCTCATCAAGACAATGGGATGAAGGAGCGGTAGACAGAACACTAGATTTGATGTTCTCACACAGGCTCAGAAACCCCAAGGGCAGTGCCGGTGTCTGCCACCAAGCTGGCATGGGATCTTGTATTACGCTGCCCAACAGTTTAGGGGCTCTCTGTGTACAATTTGCTATTTTCCAATATACTTCCTCCCCAACCCCATGTGGGTTCTTTTAGCGAGCCTCCATTGGACTGTTAGACTAAAGAGTAAGTAGATTTCCCAGTGGGGTTGGGAGGCTGATCATTTAATGGAAGCTGACCCAATTCCTCAAATACCCGTGGTCCCCTAAAGTAGGCTCCTGCGAGTGTCCCTGGCAGATTGTAGGTGTGGAGTCTTGGAGATCAGGGAGAATTTCGAATAGCAACGGGGACCAGTTGCATCTTAACTTTGGGAATCTCTATTCTCAACCTCCAGGCTGCATAACCACTGAAGGGGGACAGCTGACACGGTCAGATGCTGCAGCTGCCACTTACGGGAGTTTACAGGGCCAGTCCTCCTTTTATCAGAGCCACCAGGCCCCCGTGGCTCAGCAGGAGGTGCTCAGCCACCCCCCACACAAGTTCCACTCTCCGGCACTGTGCTCCTCATCTGTCTGCTGCTCCCACTGCTCCCCCGTCTCGCCTTCCCTCAAAGGCCAGGTCCCCCCACCCAGTATCCACCCAGCTCACGGTTTCCGGCAGCCTTCTGAAATGGTGCCCCACCAGCTGGGGTCACTGCAGTGTTCCACACTGCTGCCCAGGGAGAAAGAGCTGGCCTGCAGTCCTCATCCACCAAAACTGCTGCAGCCCTGGTTGGAACCACAACCTCCGGCAGAACAGGAGAGTACATCCCAAAGGCCAGGACAGCAGCTGGCTTCCCAGCCCGTGTGCGTTGTCCCTCCGCAAGATGTTCAGCCAGGAGCTCATGCCCTGCCCACCGTGCAGACGCCGTCCATCCAAGTTCAGCTGGGCCAGCATCAGAAGCTAAAGCTCAGCCACTTTCAGCAGCAGCCCCAGCAACAGCCCCCGCCCCCACCGCCCCCACCTCCTCCACCCCCACAGCATGCACCTCCACCCTTGCCTCCATCCCAGCATCTGACTTCCAGCCAGCACGAGAGCCCTCCTGGGCCTGCCTGTTCCCAGAATGTGGACATTATGCACCACAAGTTCGAGCTGGAGGAGATGCAGAAGGACCTGGAACTTCTCCTGCAGGCCCAGCAGCCTAGCTTGCAGCTGAGTCAGACCAAGTCTCCTCAGCATCTTCAGCAAACCATCGTGGGGCAGATCAACTACATCGTGAGGCAGCCAGCGCCTGTGCAGCCCCAGAGCCAGGAGGATACCCTGCAGGTGAGCTGTCACCCCAGGACTCCCATGGCCTGCAGTATCCAGGTTCCTTCATCAAAAGTGGTCTTCAGTTTAGCTCCCACATTTGAAAGCTACCCCTGCTCTCTCTGCTCAGCAAAGTCGTGGCAGACATAGTTCTTGGTCTCTATAGAGATCTGGGCTCGGTATTCTTTACAGGAGCCTGGCTTAACCCTATCCCCTGAGATGACATTGGGGACTTTGTCCACAGATAGTATTTTTGAAAACAAAAAGATCCTTGTGGGGGGTAGAGAGAGAAAGAGAGAAAAAGAGAGAGGAGGAGAAAGGAGAAAGGTGAGGAGGACAGAGGGGGAGGAGAGGGGAAAGGAGGAGAAAGGTGAGAGAGAGGGAAGAGAGACCAGAGCAAGTCAGTTTATGTAGAAGCTAGGGTTTAATATCGGGTATCTTCCTCTATTGCTTTTTGCCTATTATTATTATTATTATTATTATTATTATTATTATTATTACTATTATAGTCTTACAGAACCTGGAGCTTGCCAATTTGGCACCACTGGTTGACCAGCAGGCCCCAGGGATCCATCTGTCTCCATATTCCCAGCACTGGGATTATCGGCACCCACTGACCTTTCTTCTTTTTTATGTGGGTTCTGGAGACTTGAACTCAGATTCTCATGTATCCATGGAAAACACCGATGTTGTGCAAGCCCAATAGATGGTACCATCAGAGTGGTGCTGGACCCCTGCCAGAGCCAGGATAAAGGGCGGGGCGATCTCTCCTGTGTCTGTGCAGCTTTTAAAACCCCCTTGCTGGGAACTTAAGGTGTGCCTAGTGGGGAAGCAGGAGAGCTCAAGGAATGGAATGTGGGTGGCGTTAGACCTCAGTGGGTGGCACTTTTACAGCATCCCAAGGACAGTTTAGACTTTATTTCATATTTGCAGAACTAGATGTGTTTTTTGTACACATGCAGAATATCACACCAACAGCTGTGTACCATAGGTGGTGCCGCCTGTAGCTTGCGGATGTGGAGTGGGGTTGGGGAGGGCCAGCACTTTGCCTAGAGACCATGCAGTGTTTAGAAGAGGCACTAAGCCTGGGATCTGGGCCTGCCGATTTGTCTTTAATGCCACAGAAGAGGCTCCAATCTCTCCTTAGGGGTACTGAACGCTGATCCTGTTTTCTCACTGAAGATGACTGAGCCTGTTTATAACTTTGGGACCTTTGCCATCCTATGTCTTAATTCTTAGTTCCTGATTTTTTTCTAGATCTCCTGGGCCAACCTGCTTCCCCATCCCTTCCCATATTTCCCACAGTGTTATCTCCTTCACGTCTTCAGAGGGGCTCCAGGGACTTTGGTTTCATCATAAAACATAAAGGTTCATACTCGTGCTTGTCACCTCTTGAGTCCTGATTGCTCTGAGGAGGTGTAAAATAATCCCGGTGATGGCAGAGCAGAATGCAGGAGTCCCAGAGGGCCGCAGAGTACAAACTGTGTGGCAGACCGTGTGGCAGACTTGCCGGCTTCTTGTGGGAGGTTATGGCGTGCCTGCTCTCATGCACAAGACCCTGGGCTTGAACCCTAGCCCTGTAACGATGGACAGTGAAATAAACCCAGATCCAAACATGAGGATGCACATGCGTTTGTCTGCATATGTTCATATATGTTCCAGAGGCTGACCTTCTGCTTTAGTTTTCTTTTTTAAAAGATTTATTTATTTTATGTATGTGTATGTGAGTACACTGTCACTGTCTTCATACACACCAGAAGAAGGCATGCCATTACAGGCTGTGAGCCACCCTGTGGTTGCTGGGATTTGAACTCAGGACCTCTGGAAGATTAGTCAGTGCTCTTAACCACTGAGCCATCTCTCCAGCCTTCTGCTTTACTTTTGGAGATAGGGTCTCTCTCTCCCGCTCCCCTCCTGCTCCTCCAGCGGTAGGATTTCTTTGTGTAGCCCTGGCTGTCCTGGAACTTACTCGGTAGACTAGGTTGGCCTCAAACTTACCGAAATCTGCCTGCCGCTGCCTTCTGAGTGCTGGAATTAAAAGCATGCACCACTACCGATTGGCTAGGCTGACTGGCCTATGGGCCTTTCTCTGCCCACTATCTCAGCGCTGGGGTTCACCCCAAGTTTTATGTGGGTTCTGGTATCGGAACTCAGGTCTTCTGCTTGTATTGCAGGCACTTTACTGTGCCATTTCTAACCCAGACTATTCTTCTTTTTGAGAAAAATCAAGCCATTCATGGTGTGTAAGCAGCTACAAAGGGGCAGGGCCCATGAGTCCCTTAGTATTCTCTTTGGAGAAATCCATCTGAGGTTGTTATTTGTTTTCTAGGTTACAGAGGAACCACCAGCATCGGAGGGCCCAAAGCCAGTTCTCCCTGTTGACAAGAATACTGCTGCTTCCTTGCCCCAGACATCAGGGGAAGAAACTCCTCACAGTGTCCCTCCAGTGGACAACACCTCCCAGCACTCTTCTCCAAACGTGGTGAGAAAGGTACTGACTTAGTCTAGCGTGGGACTTGCTGTCAGCCCTGACACCAGGCACCTAGATACGGGTGATGGGTTACAGGGAGGTGTGTCCCTGTTCCACCCCTGGGAAGCTACCCAGCCTTTGCCCCTAAGTCAGCAATGAAGGTCTTGCTAGGCTTCATTTAGAGTGGAAGGGGAAAGAGTCAATTTATTCTATGCTCAGAACAGTGTGTGGTACTTTACGATCTGACTTTGCCTTCCTGATGGCTGTCTGAGGTGGGCATCACCACCAAGTAGCTAAGGAAACTGAGGCCTTATGCCCTGTGGCTGCCCAAAGAGGTTCTTAAGCTTTACTTAAGAACCCAAGGTGACGTTTTTATCCTTTCTGCATGCAATGTAAACGAGGGAAGATATTTTATGTGGCTCTCACTACCTAAAGTTATTGGTCTTGGAATTAGAACCAGTGGAATTGGTTAGGTGCACGGTCAGCAGAGGTGTCCTTGCAGAGGCAGTTGACCACCTACAGAAAAGGAGATACTTGGAGATGAGCTTAGAGACCTCTTGTCTAGTCACCCTCTCCTTGAAAGCATTCACTGGCCTTGGTTGTAACCCAACCCCTTGCACCTCCTGAGCTGTCCCTCTGTCTTCTTTTCCTCTCCACTCTGTCCTCCTTATAGCTGGACTGTTGCTAACACTGTGGCATATTCTCTACCCTGGGACACTAGCCTGTGTCCCAGAGCCCTGGGTTTTTTTTTACTGCCTTCCTGAGGCAGGCACCCTCAGTCTTCCTGGTCCTCCTGCAAGTCTTGGCTCCAGAGTTTTGTTGGCTAGTCTGTACAACCCCAAGCTTGCCCATCTGCCCCTTAGTATCCCCCTGACTTGCAGCCTGCTTCTGCTAGCTGCTTCATGTACAACCCCTGGTTTTCTCAGGAGTACTGTGCATTAGATCAGTCGGCCTCACTGTGCTCAAGAAGTGCTTTAGAAAAGGAAGCGATGGTGGGAACGAAGGTTGACTAGAAGCTTCTAGTGAAGCTCAAAGACCGGGAAGACCTCTGATATTAGTGACCTTTGGACTATGGCTGTCCTGTCTTACCTACTATGTTGAGAATGGTTTGGTCTTCATGTGCTGCAAATAGGCCTGTTGTAGGTCTTAGTAGTTACTAGTGATCTAATCTGTCCATTTGTTTATTCATTTGATGTTAACAGATTTTACACACAGTCACACAAATGCACACATATGTACTAGAATATCAAATGTTGTAGGTGCACAGCACATACTGGTGTGTAAGGTGATCCATCTCATATGAAGTTTCTGTCTGGTGACAGATAAACCATCACCAAGAGTAAATTATGATGATGGGCCGCAGCACTCACTGAGGTGCACCTGCCAGGAGTGGTTACGTTGGAGACAGGAGGCCGCTCACAGGACACCTCCTGGAAGTTTTCTTTACACTACGAGGTGAAGAAGTTGGGTTAGTTGAGGGAAAAAGGTTATAGTGGAAAGAAACAGCAGCCTTGGAAGCTCAAAGCTGAGAGAAAGCCTGGGCTCTCTCAGGGGTTTTAGATGAATGGGCTTGGGAGGAACAGGAAATGCATCTGGGAAAGGAGTGGTTGGAAGGCCTTGCCTATTTTGCTTGGATTTGGTGTTCAGTGTTGGGGCTGGAGTATTGACTGAAGTATTTTCAGGTAAGAGGGATGTTTGAAAAGCCACTTTAACTAGAGATCAGTGGTACAAAAGTCCAGAATAGGACTTAGGAGAGAAGGTGAATGAAGTTTGAGGCTATAGGAAGGAAGAGGAAGCCAAGATTTCAAGATTTCAGATAACAAGAGCTTTGAATCCAGTGTCTGACCAATGACAGGAAGTGAGGCAAAGTCCTTTGGCTGAGAATCCCGGGCTGTCTTGGTCCAGGGAGTGGGATCATGGGAAATAAGAACATCCTGGCAGGAAGGAGGGATGTTGTTTTGAGTTGCTGATGCTCTCCCATGGCAAACACATTAGAAGATGAGCTGAAGCAGCCATTATCAGTTCCCAGAATTCATCAGGAAGCCAGGGACTTGCTGGTGATAAGGTGGTGGGAAAACCATGCAGCAAACATTGCTCTTATTTGGGATGGGAGCAGGGGTCGGGGTGGGGTGCGCAGCTGTGTTTTCACATATAATGGAGGAAGGGAGGGAACCTCACTCCAGCACAGACCATGTGGGCTCTCTGAGTGGCAAACGGATAGTCATTCTGGGTAGCTGCTGGTTGGCAATGGAGTTAGTCAGCTCTGTAACTTCTTGTTCTGAACTGCTCTTGGTCCTCATGACTGGCCTGGGCCCATGTTATGGTTTGGATAAGGGGCCGGCAGATGGGGTGGTCCTGTCAAAGGTGTTTTTATTAGGCTCCATGTCTGAGGATTCCAGTAAAGGGCTGTCACTGTGGCCCAGAGGGAGCTTTGGGTTGGCAAAGGGGCCACCGTAAGGAAAAGTGCTCTAATTTGAAGGGATTATTGTGCTTTATGCCATGTGTGTGTGTGTGTGTGTGTGTGTGTGTGTGTGTGTGTGTGTGTGTGTTGTTGTTGTTGTTGTTGTTGTTGTTTCAAGACAGGGTTTCTCTCTGTAGCCTTGGCTGTCCTAGAACTCACTATGTAGAGTAGGCAGACCCCGAACTCAGAGATCCCTCATCTCTGTCTCCCGAGCACTGGGATTAAAGGTGTGCGCCACCACTGCTGAGCCTGGGATTTTTTGCTTTAAATTGGGGTTGAATGAATGAAAGATGTGAAGCTCGAAGATACCAAATATTTTGAGCACTCGATACTGAATGATAGTTTATATGAATTTAAAAACAGTTCTCCACACTTATTTTTTACATGGAAACTCCACTTTGTGTCTTTGTTTATCCTAGCAATACTATGAGGAAGCCACTTTCTTATTTCCCTTTGAAAGATGTGGAAACTGAGACACAGAGAGGTTAAGTGACCCATCTAAGAGTTATACAGTGTCTATGGACAATGCTAGGATCAGAACACAGGCTCCTGACTCAAGATGCTCTCAGAGATTGGGTTCAATGGCTTCTCTGTGCACTGCAGTGGGAAGAAAGAGGACTCCATTTTGGCCTCTCACCTACTGGATTTTGTCTTTGAAGTAGCCTGGGGCTTTGCTGGAGAGTCCTTTGGCCTTTGTTGCCTTTGGTAAAGATGTTTGGGTCTGCAGCCACTTCTCAGCTTGTTCTGGCCTCTGGGTTCCAGGGAAGTGAACTGTCCCTCTGAAGGTCCTAGGCCAGAGGAAATCTGTGGTGCCAGGCTTTTCTGTGTACACTCTGCCAGCTCGATTGTCACTAGGACTTTGGTTAGAGCAGCACACCTGCTGCTGCTAAGTGACCTCACAGGGAAGACATTGCAGCTGAAGGTGAGATCCGAAAGCTCTAGAATGAGTCTTCTAGAAGGAGAAACCCTGCACCCTCATCCTGTCCCGTTACCTTCCACGCACCCAGCGGGATGTTTTCACTTTGGTTCCCAGGCACTGGCTGTTGCCTAAACTTCCTAATTTTAGTTCGGCTTCTCTGGAAAGTGCCATAGTCTCAACTCTATGACATAACCTCCTTACAATCCTGGGGAGTCCGGAAGACATTTTCACTGGCTCTTTTCATACTTCTGAACTAATCCCTCCATGAAGAACACATCTTTAGAGCACTCGCAGGAGGCCATAGGCACCACAGAGAGTCCCTCATCGCCTGCAAGCGAGCTCTCTGTTGCACATACTGCAGCCCCAGTTCTTCTGTAAGGACTTTGAGGTCACTGGGGTACTACCCATGGCTTAAGTGGAGTCTGGGTTGTATTTCCTGGGACCAGATTATTGAGATGTGCAGATGAATGAATGGCTGAGGTGAGAAGCAGCTGTACCATTATCAAAACATGTTGACACCTGAACTTAAAAAAAAAGATTTATTTATTTATTGTATGTATCTGAGTACATTGTCGCTGTCTTCAGACCCACCAAAGGAAGGCATCAGATCTCATTACAAATGGTTGTGTGAGCCACCATGTGGTTGCTGGGAATTGAACTCAGGACCTCTGGAAGAACAGCCAGTGATCTCCACTGCTGATACCTCTCCAGCTGATACTGTCTCTCCAGCCCCAGACACCTAACTGCTAACAACTCTTATAACAGCTCCATGAGACTTACATCAGCCCGCGGAAGAGGACATTCTAGCCCAGAGACGAGAACTCACTTCTGTAAGCCTGGCATATATGAGAAAGTACATCTTGTCTTCACATCCCAGAATCCACTGCTGTGGACCAGATCCTGGATATTCAACCTCAGCAGTGATCTCATAGTCATATAAAATGGTCCTGAAAGTAGTCAGAATGTTCCCTGGGCCTGGTGATGCTTTCTGAGTGCATGTCCCAGATCCTGGTCAGCACCCGCAGAACTGTGCTACAATCTGCTCTCTTCTTTAGGAGTCAACCCAAACACTTCTCGGTTGCCTATGAATATATCTCTTTAAGAAGCTCTCTCTCTGGGTCTCTCATAACATCCTTCACAGACCAAGCTTAAGACTCTGGCTCACATCACCTGGTCCACAGGGAAACAGGCATTTACTTATTCATAGGCAGGCTCACCAGAGCCTCTAAGGCTTTTGTGAGTTTCATTCTGTGGGCTTTCATTGCAGACTTAGTGCCCGATTATGCCTTTCTTCTTCCTCCCACCTCAGTCTCTAGGATCCTCTTTGCCTCTTTTTTTTCCTCAGATCAGCAAGACCCTGGGTGCTTTTCAAGTCTTTTATCTTCCATGACCCCATTTGACTCTGGTCAGAGTAGCTTTAATCAGCACAGGGGCCTCTTGGGGTGTGTGAGCACTCAGCCAGTAAGAGCACCAGCACTATTGAAAGTCATCATGTGAAAAACAGACACGTGCCACCAGCTACCAGACTAGATTAGTTCCTACCTTACCTGCCTTGTTTGGCTGTTCTGTGACCGCCTACTGTTAAAAAAAACCAGTCTTCCTGTTGAAACTGTTGAAACACTCACGTTTTGAGCACTTACATTCATAAGTCAGTTTGCCTCCGTGTGATAAATTACCTCTCCATATTTGCATCCCCAGTGGGGGGGGGGGTGGGAGAAAGAGAGAGGAGAGAGAGCTTTCAGTGTATGTCTAAGACACAGTTCCCAAGTCATTTGTCCAATCCTACTATCAGTCCAGTGCTCTTTGGTGATAGTAACCACCGTGAGACAACCTGAAGTCAGAAGGCTTGTTTCTTTCTTTCTTTCTTACTTGCTTTCTGTGGGTCGGGAGCGGAGGGAAGCGTGGGGGGTGTGCAGTTTAGAGACAGGTTTCTCTGTGTAGTCCTGGCTGTCCCGGAACTCTCTGTGGACCAGACTGGATCACACTCAGGGCTCAGGGATTTCCCTGCCTCTGCCTCCTGAGTGCTGGGTTAAAGGAGTTTCCCACCACGATCAGCCGCTCATTTTCTACATTCAAGCAATGAGGCGATTAGAAGCAGGGAGTTAAGATTTGTACAATGGAAGTCCCCAAGAAAGAAGATGGCGGCTTCGCCTGAGGAAAGGCCACCGCATGAGGTTGCTGGAAGGACTCGTTAAGCTTCCAATCTGAAGAGACTCTGAAAGCGTCAGTGGACCCTGCCGAACCCTCAGCTGTTCATTCATGTATTTGTTTTACTTAATGAGACTCTGTCATAGTTAAAGTTTTAGAAGTCATCCCACCCAGAGTGATGGCTGTTTTGTTTTGTTCTGTTTTCTAGACAGGGTTTCTCTGTGTAGCCCTGGCTGTCTTGAAACTCACTCTGTAGGGCAGGCTGGCCTCAAACTCAGAGATCAGCCTGTCTCTACCTCCTGATTGCTGGGATTAAAGGCATGGGCCACCACTGGCTAGCAAAAATAATGTTCTTAAACTAATTCATTTTGTTGTTAAAAAAAAAAAAGTACGTTTCAGATATCTGGGGGATGAGTTGATGAGAAACATCACCATCTTCCTGCTTTATCTGAAGAAATGTTTGTTATCTTGCTGGAAGAGCCAGAGACATAATAAACTCAGGACATGTATACTATGTGTCTGTTTATTATTCCACAATTACTTCTCACTAAGATACTGGATCTCTAGCCAATGGCAAACAAATTAAGATCATCCAGCAGATTTCCCAGGCTAGACCAAGACTCCTATTCCTGGGCCTAGATGGACTTGGGCAATCTGGGTAACCGCTGTGTCTCAATTTTCCTTCTTGTTAGTGAAAGCTTTCTCTGAATTTTGAAAATATCATTTGGCAAACAGCAATGTCAGTACATCGAACTCCAGAAGGAGACGTAGGTGGTAAAATGGGTGAGGGTGCGCAGCAGGTTACAGGAAAGCCACTAGACAGGTCAAGGGTAAAGAACTGCATGGGTGGTTGCCAGAGAAAACAGTCAGGGAGCCTTCAGGCAAGACAGTAAGTCAGGTGGTAAAGACAGACAAGGAGACAGAGAGGAGTGTTCACATAGCCAGACAAAAAGAAGGAGCTAGGCCTGGGGTAGAGCTCAGTAGCTTCCTTAGCTGAGTTCCATCCTTAATGCTCCGTAGAGCTGGGTGTGGTGGGGGAGCACGTGAAAGGTCAGAGGCAGGAAGATAAGAAGTTCAAGGTTTTCCTCAGCTACTTAGCAAACAAAGGAATGAGAGGATGGAGATGAGGAGGGCAAGAGTCCCTCCCACAGGGGTGTGGAGGAGGAAGTGAGGATCAGTGAACTGATACTGATTAAGGGAGTTCAGAATGGGTTCTTAGTCTCCGGGTGGTCGGTCGTCCCTAAAGACCTGAGTTCAGTAACAGAGCAAATGTTTCTTAGTAGCTGACTCTTCCTTTCTGAACTTGAAAGTAGTTGACGTTCACCTGCAGACTTCAAAGTACATACGTTATGAAGCCTGAAGGTTTTCTGTGCGATGAAGCTGAGGTGTCAGTTTCCTGTTAGCAGTTCAGATTAAGTTAGTAGTAAGCCACACTCACGTGAGGCTTTATGGCAGAAATCCACTTTTGCTTTTTCTTGCTCGACCTCTGAACCATACCGGGTACTGCAAAGGGCAGGTCCTCTTCCTTCACGGCGGAAGCTCTTTCTGTGAGTGAAGCCTTGGCCACTGTGTGTCCACATTCCCAAGCCCTTCTCCAACCCGGGCGTGCTCTTCAGAAGCCCTGCTCTCCTCCCTGGCCCTACTTGCTCTTGGTCCTGCTCTAGCTCCGTCCACTTGTGGCCCTGGCAGCAGAGCATCACCAAGCTCATGGTTCTCCACTTTCTTCTTGCATACGAAATACGTACATTTTGGCTTAGTAGTTGGTGGCGCTATGTTCCACAGAGACAGAAAAGCATCAAAAGTAATTAACATGGTGTAGATATGTCCCAGAAATGCGATGTATGTGCATATGTGCATGCATGCATGTGTGTGTGTGAAGTTATTTTATGTATAGTATATAATATATATGTATGTATCTTTGTACCATGTGCATGTCTGTTGCCCATGGATGCCAGAAGAGGGCATGGGATCCCTTGGGACTGGAGTTACAGATAGTTGTGAACAGTTGTGGATACTAGGTTTGAAACCCAGGTCCTCTGGAAGAGTAGTGCTCTTAGCTGCTGAGGCATCTTCTCAGCTGTCTGTATGCCTACAGACATGGACCAGTGTTCAATTGCCCATAATACTGTTTCTGAGTTCCTTCTTCCATGGAAGCTTCCCAAGTTCTGTGCCCACTTACAGGGCTTTCCTACCACTGGCCACCTCATGATTCACCATGGATGTGGAGATGAAAGAGATAAGTCATAGAAACACATCACCGACTGACTTGCTTCAAAATAAATGGTGACAGTTTACATAGTCCTTTTGTGGCTTGGTCTGCCTGTCTCCTTAGTCTGTCATTGTACGAACTCATGTGTCACTGCATGAAGTAAGAAGTTGGGAGAAGGGAGTTGATGTCCTCTGATAAAGGTTTGATCTTGGAGACTTGCCTTTCTGCCCAACTCAAGTGATTAGGTAGTTGATCTAAATAGATTCCTGATTAGCATCAAGGACCTCAGCAAGAGCTTGCTGGAGCATGTGTGAAGCCCTGAATTCCGTCCTTACTACCCTATAAAATTGGGCCTAAAGGCACATGACTTAATCCTGAGACTTGAGGAAGCAGGGGGATCAGAAGTTCAAGGTCACCATCAGCTTCATGTTTATGTAATTCTCAATGTCTGTCAAGGGTAGATAAAATGAACATGAAAACTGTGTTAAATATAACATCATGTGGGGGAAAGGGAGGAATGATACAGTTGGAAGGAGTTGTTCTATAAAGTGCAGAGGAATAATACAGTTGAAAGGATCCTTATGTTCTATATTATAAAGTGCAATGCACTAATCTCCAGGTATTCTTGTCTGTAGATGGGGAAGTGCACATTATTAGAAAGACATGATAGTGTACAAGCAGGACCACCAAGCTCGCTTTGAGCTTTGCAGCATCTGACTGGTCCCCCACGGAAGAGGACAAGACTAGCTAGCTCTAGTCTTACTGAGAAGCTCACAAAAGACCCTAAAATGAATATTCTGGCAGGAGAGAGGGAGAGGGAAAGGGAGAGACGGAGAGGGAGAGGGAGAGAGAGAGAGAGAGAGAGAGAGAGAGAGGAGAGAGAGAGAGAGAGAGAGAGGAGAGAGAGAGAGAGAGAGAGAGAGAGAGAGAGAGAGAGAGAGAGAGAGGCGCCAAGGCAGAACCATTAGACACACTGCAAGACTCAGCCACACTTAGCCACCAACCAGAAAGCCACTGGATTCTGGCCTTGGTTGCTTTTGCTGGATCCCATCCATGCCTAACTCATTTTGTTTGAAACATCTTTCGTTCTTGTTCTGTAGCTCTTTTGGGGGCGAAGGGATGTAAACTACTTAGTGAATTGAAAAGTTTTAATCAAAGATTATTGAACTACTAAGCAATGCACACAAAAAAAGAACACTTTATATGGAAAGAAATAAAAATGCTTAAGTTATTTTTTTCAAGACATGGTTTCTCTGTGTAGCCTTGGGTGTCCTGGAACTCACTCTATAGACCAGGCTGTCCTCAAACTCAGAGATACAGGTGTGAGTCACCACCAACTGGCTAAATTATATATTTATAAAACTGAGAATTAAAAATAAGGAAAACCACTTTAGAAACTGTTAACTAATAAAGGAACAGGGTAGGTAGAGAAGAGAAACAATTGATAACACCAGAGAGAAGGAAGGTGAAGGTCATGAGAGACAGGAAGGGCATACGAGGGAAGGATGAAGGTGTTGGTGCAGAGGGAAGAGCCGTCAGGCCCTGACTGAGTGTGGCTCTGGATGTCAGTGATCTGGACTCACACCTAAGGAAAGTTCCTCAGTGTCTTAGGTGAGGTTCTGAAGGGCTCCTGTGCATTAGCACATTACCTGGGTGACACAATCTCATCAAGAAGGGACCAAATCAAAAAAGAAGAGAAAGAAAAGGTACCAAGCATAATAAACCACCTAACATGCGTGCTGAGAAAAATCCAAAGTGAGAGTAGTAAGGAATCTGGGTACAAGATCAACACAGACATCAGTGTATTTCTGTATACAATAAAAAGGGGAGAAAGAAAACTTGAAGACAACTTTCTGAGCCCCATTTGTGTTCAACTAAGGCCTCTGCAAGGGAGCACAAAGCTGGACAGCCGAGGTTCCCTGGGCTGCAGTAGACCATTGCTCTAGGATTTTGTCTTTAACTCTAGATTTTTGTCTTTAATCCAACAACCTCTTACTGGCCATCGTAAGGCATAACTGAGGCAGTGCGTTTAAAACCCCTAGACTGCCACCTTGCATGTAGTAATAATAAAAAATAATAAATGAATCACTAAACTTCAGCACTCCAAAGCCAATCCTGATTTTAGGGAAGATGTGCAGAGTCAGTTGTGAGCGGAACAAAGCCAGTGGGTACAACAACTGGTCAATATATCACAGATGGACTGGGAGGCTGAAAGGACCAGCATTATGGGAACATCAGGGGGTGAGGATATAGTCTACACTCGAGGATGAAAGAATCTTTTTTTTATTGAATATTTTTTATTTACATTTCAAATGTTACCTCCTTTTCAGGTTTTCTCTCCATAAATCCCCATCCCATCCCCCCTCCCCCTGCTTCTATGAGGGTGTTCCCCCACCCCCTCCCCCTCCCTACCCAACAAGGCCATCCTCTGCTACATATGAAGCTGGAGCCATGGGTCCATCCATTTATACTCTTTGTACAGTGATTTAGTCCCTGGGAGCTCTGGTTGGTTGGTATTGTTCTTGTGGGGTTGCAAACCCCTTCAGCTCCTTCAATCCTTTCTCTAACTCCTCCATTAGGGACCTCATTCTCAGCTCAATGGTTGGCTGTGAGCATCTGCCTTTGTATTTGTCATGATCTGGCAAAGCTTCTCGGGAGACAGCTATATCAGGCTCCTGTCAGCATATACTTGGTGTCAGCAATATTGCCTGGATTTGGTGGCTGTCTATGGGCTGAATCTCTAGGTGGAGCAGTGTCTGGATGGCTTTTGCTTCCGTCTCTGCTTCAAACTTTGTCTCCGTGTTTTCTCCTGTGGATGTTTTTGTTCCCCCATCTGAGGCCATCTGAGAAGGCCTGAAGCATCTGCACTTTGGTCTTTCTTCTTCTTGAGTTTCATGTGGTCTGTGAATTGTATCTTGGGTAATCTGAGCTTTTGGGGCTAGTATCCACTTATCAGTGAGTGCATACCATGTGTGTTCTTTTGTGGTTGGGTTACCTCACTCAGGATGACATTTTCTAGTTCCATCCATTTGCCTAAGAATTTCATAAAGTCATTGTTTCTAATAGCTGAGTAGTACTTCATTGTGTAAATGTACCACATTTTCTGTATCCATTCCTCTGCTGAAGGACATCTGGGTTCTTTCCAGTTCTGGCTATTATAAATAAGGCTGCTATGAGCATGGTGGAGCATGTGTCCTTGTTATATGATGGAGCAGAAAGAACCTTTGTTACAACATCACCACCACCATCACCACCACCACCACCACCACCACCACCATCACCACCCTGGCAGTGGTGCTGAACTCTATTCGGCAAGAGGACAGGGGTTTGGAACAAAGGCAATGTTCTGTGAGGAGAAGGCAGTCAGTTTCTCTGGAGGGGGTGAGGACTGCCAGGGGCCTTTGACTTGTTTTGGGAGCTTGAAGACTATGTCTGAAGGCCTGGGTCACAGAGCACGGCACGGGGTGGGCTGTTTGATTCGTTGTTAAGGATGAGGCACAGGTCACCTGGGTCTTGGGAGTCTCTTGAGCGTGTTTATATTTGTCCTGAGGGGACTGAGGACACTGCTGGGCTTAGTGAAAGGGCACGGTGTGGCCTGATGTTTGTTTTCAAGTGTGTCTGCACTGAGGAGGCCACTCCTGTTGTCTAGGAGACAGGAAAGTAGGTTAGGGGTGAGAGGGAAGTAGTGGGTATATCTGAATTACAGGGCCTGGTATCAGCTTGGGAACATGGGATGCCCCATGATGTCCCCTCCTAGCATCTGATTTACAGAGCTGGGCCAGAGGAAGACATTCTTTCTTTATTAAGGAAAAGCTTCATTACCTTTATATTGAAACCTGAGAACGGATTGAAGTGTTTACTGCCCTCAGGAAATTTGAGCACTTCACACGTGGGGGGAAGAAAGATAGATTTGGGACATTGATCATGAAAGCCTAGGGCTGCATGCTCTGGCATTTCCTGTTTGATTTTCAGAAGCAGACAAACTGGTGTAGATTCAGCCTTTCTTTTTTTCAAGCACAGGCTTGTTTGAGTCCTGAGTTCATGAAAGTTACATTTAAAACTGGTCTCCTGCCTTCTCACCTGTGTCAAATCTGTTTCTTCAAATCTGAAAACCCACATACAATGAGCGACTGAGATCACCCACACCCTCTACTCCTTTTCAGTGACATTTTAAGTCACCTCTTCTTAGCCTCCCGGGTAGTTAGGTTTCTGATGGGAACAGTCTCACCCGATCTGATAGCTTCACAGCTGGGGCCATGTTAAGAGTCACTCTAAAGTTCCCTTCCTGTGGTTTGGAGCAACATTGGCAGGTATACTGGGGCTAGAAAGACCTTCCACAGTTTGCTGAAATCTGTCGTCCAAATGCTGGTACAAGCTGAAGCTTGCTGCAAGTTCTGGAGTTGACCTGCCTGTCTTCCCCTGGACAGAGTGAGATCCTCTGGAACCTTGGGAGTTCTTTCCAAGGAGCAGCTCTGAAGCAAAGTGCAGGTTGATCCAAGAGACTCCTTAAAGGGAAGGAAGAGAAGCCACAGATAGTATTTATTAGTCAGGACTGGAAATGCAAACTTAGAAAGTCCTGAGACACCTTTGCTTCAGTGCAGGACTAGAGTTGGGAGATATAGTCCATGGGACATGTATGTACCCCAGGTTAGATGGTGGGAGGTTCTCTCCTTTTCTTCTGTCTCTCTTACTTTTATTTACACACACACACACTCTCACACTCACACACACACTTACACACTCACACACTTATACACACTTACACACTCACATACACTCACACACACACTCACATACACTCTCACACACACACTCACACACACTCACATACACTCTCACACACACTTACACACACTTACACACTCACGCACACACTCTCACACTCACATACACACTTACACACTCATATACAGTCACACACACTCACACACACTCACACACACACACCTTAGCTTGCATCTCCATGTCATGACCCCATAGCCTCTTTGGTGGTAGGAACTGGAACAGGCCTTCATGTGCTGCTGTAGCTCCCAGGGACAGCCTCTAAATGCAGGCAAAATGGAAGCTCAGAGCTCTTGAGAGGTGGGCCCCCCTCTTCTTACATTCCCAGTTGACAGCCGGATTCTACCTATTCCCCTTTCTGCAGCACGCCACCTCGGTGAGCATCATGGGCTTTTCCAACACTGTGGAGATGGAGTTGTCCTCCACCAGGCTGGCGAGGACCATAGAGCCACAGATCCACAGAGTGGGCAGCCTGACGGCTGCTCCTACCCACACAATTCCGAACTTGCTGAGTGGCCCCCCACAGTCCGTGCCCAGCCTGATGAGTGTTTCAAACCATGCCATGCCAAGCCTGACAGCCAGTCACCTGCAGCCCGTGCCAAACCTTGTGCGTGGCACCTTCCAGTCCATGCCCAACCTGAGGGCCGATCCCCCCCAGGCCGTCACAAGCCTGGCTAGTGCTCACTCACAAGCCGGGCCCAACCTAATATCTGGGCACACGCAGGCTGCGCAGAGTCTGGCCACTTGTCCTCTGCAGGTCGTGTCTCCCGTTTCTGATGTGCACGTGGAGACTAGATCCATATCCAGTCCCGGGTCTGGTCCAGCTGCAGAGAGCCTGGGCCCCAGGGATGGGGCTGAGTCCTCCCTGGGGAATGCCTTGTGTAAGGTAGGTCTTGGGAAAGGGGCGTTCAGCTTTTGCTTATTATGAAGCAAAAGGTTGGCCACCAGAAGCCTCTCACCTTAGCCTTCACTTACCAGTTTTGCTGATGGCCGCAATGTCGGGTTTGATTCTTGTTGACCTTTCACCTTTGACAGATGGAAAGTGAGGATTGTACCCGTTTCACAGACTCAGTAGGACAAGGCCCCACAGCCTCCAGTCTGGATGGCCCCAAGGATTTGGCTATTCCCTCAGAACTGGAGGAACCAATTAACCTCTCTGTGAAGAAACCTTTCTTGGCTCCAGTGATCAACACATCGACGGCTCTGCAACAGTACCGGAATCCAAAAGGTGAGACTCGAGTAAATCTTTCCTGTTGGCCACAGACCCGAGCGCGGGCCACTGAGCACCTCCAGCTGTGCTGGAGGCTGGTGGATGGGTTCAGCCTGGGCAATGCTGGTAAGGCTGAATTTCCTTCTGTCCTTCAGAAGTGACGCATATATGCTTCTGCTTCCCTACCCACGGGCAGCAATGATCTGTGTGTGGCCTCTCTGCAGCCTTCCCCATAAACACATCCCGGGGAGCCCAGCTTTGTATGCAGGCACAATGGACGCCATCACTCCAAAAGAGCTAGCCTTGGTAAAATGTTGAGTGAAAAGGCATGTCTGATGGATGTCCTTTGTGAAATGGGTACCTGCCATCTGCCTCAGTAAATGGTACTCATTAGACTACTGACTGCACAGGCTACGGGGACAAACCATCACAGTGAAATGGCTCAGCCACTTGGTCTGTAACAACAGCAAGGATTTTCCAAGTACTCAGCAATCACGTGGATCTGAGCAGTGCCTCACAGTGAAAGGACTTTGGACCACTGTAAATAGGCTCTGCATTTCTTCTTAGGGAGTTGGTTCTTTCCTCCATCATGTGGTCCTTGGGGATCGAACTCAGGTTGCGACTTGGCAAGAAACACCTATTCCCATGAGCTGCCTAGTGAGCTTTCTTAAAGTGGTTCAGTGGCTTGTTTCATCTGATGAGGGCAAGTCAAGAAGTCAGAGTGAAATACTGGCCACTTAGGACTTTTTATGTATGTTACTACTACTTATTTTGAAATGGATCCGTCTTACTTTGTAGGCTTGTAATACATAGAAGAACAACAATTTCAATTGGATTTTTTTTTCTCTTTCTGCTGAAAGACCAGCTCGAAAATTCTTGGTCCTTATTACATACAGGAATAACCTTATATTCTAGGCAACTAAAATTAACATTTTTAGACCCAGCTTTGCCCAAGGAAAGTGAATAGGACAGTGCTGATAAACCGGAGGTCCTGTTCGTGCCTCACCGCTGCTCCCTGCTCTTCTGGGTTGACTCTGCTGTGCTCTGGCCTCCAGAGGTGCTGCACCAGCAGAGGCGGCACAGAATGTCAAGAGATAAGACTAGTGTATGGGAAACAGGCCATTTCTAAGCTCTTGGCTGTTACCTGTCGGCAGCCTCTGAGAATCATCTGCCCTCTTCTTTGCCAAAAAGATAATGGCCTTCATCCTCCCTCAGGAAGGAGAGCCATGGTAGGATTGTCACCACCAGGAATGAATACACTGTTAATAAGAATTGTGTGGCAGGTGTGTGACTGAAAGTTTGAATAACGGAGGAATGGATGGTCTAAGTGATAAGAATCTTGCCACAAATGTATGTCACGGCTATTTCATTTGTCCTTTGTCTTAGAATATGAGAAGTTTGAGCAAGAGGCCCTAGAGCTGGATACAAAAGAGAATTCGAACATCAGGTAATGGCTCTTGGCCAGCTTTCTTACCCTCAGCTTCCTGTCCTGAGAGGTTGGCACAGGAAGTAATTCTTTACATGGACTAGAAGCAGAATTTTGTCTATACCTCTTGTCACCGCCTGCAGAGCCTCAAGTGGGTGCTGTGGTTGGGTGCTGTGGTTGGGTGCTGTGGTTGGGTGCTGTGGTTGGGTGCTGTGGTTGGGTGCTGTGGTTGGGTGCTGTGGTTGGTTGGGTGCTGTGGTTGGGTGCTGTGGTTGGGTGCTGTGGTTGGGTGGTTGGGTGCTGTGGTTGAGTGCTGTGGTTGGGTGCTGTGGTTGGGTGCTGTGGTTGGGTGGTTGGGTGCTGTGGTTGAGTGCTGTGGTTGAGTGCTGTGGTTGGGTGCTGTGGTTGGGTGCTGTGGTTGGGTGCTGTGGTTGGGTGCTGTGGTTGGGTGCCTATAACAGTTGTAGGAGAGTTCCAGGCATCGTTAGGCATGCACTTGTGTGTAATAGTCCTTGCTATTCACAGAGCCCTCTTTTGACTACAGATGGAACTGAAGATCTTTCTGGTGTCTGATGGGATTGGCAGGGTGGAGCTTGGCAGGGGGCAGAATGTGGATCTGGAAAGGGCCAACCAGGGAAGCCTAAATGAGCCTGAGGGACTTAGGCTGTCTGCAGCTCCTGCTGAGACCCAGGTTGTCTCTCTCACCACAGAGCTATCAGCAGTGAGCCCAAGATCCCCTACGTGAGACTGGAGCGGCTCAAGATCTGTGCTGCCTCATCAGGAGAGATGCCTGTGTTTAAGCTGAAGCCCCAGAAGAATAGCCAGGACGGGAGCTTCCTCCTGGTGATTGAGTGTGGCACGGAGTCCTCCAGCATGTCCATTAAGGTACCACTCGGCTATGCTTGCTCCAGCCTGGGAGCCTGTTTTCCAGTGTTTCCGCTGGAATACTTGCTTTAGGGCCCTTTGTGATCCCCAGTGGGATGGTAGCCAGCCTTGTCCTCTGCTGCGTGGGATCTGTGAGATACAGCAGGGTTGAGCTGGGACTTGGCTGGTTTGTGGCCCTGGAGTAAGAGATTCTTGTAGCAAGTGTCCAGTCTCTGTCAGTCCCCAGCCCTGCCAACCACTTTTCTGTACTGTATGTCAACGGCTCAGACTTACTTCTTCCCCAAGGTCAGCCAGAACAGTCTGCCTGATGCCACTCAGAGCCCAGGTCTCGGGGGAAGAAAGGTCACGGTCACATCTCTGACTGGGCAGCAGCCACTAGAGGTGGACAGCACATCTGAGGAACACAGACTTATTCCCCGGACTCCGGGAGCCAAAAAGTGCACCCCGGCTCCCATAGAGAATGAAGACTTCTGTGCCGTGTGCATCAACGGTGGAGAACTGCTATGCTGTGACCGCTGCCCCAAAGTGTATCACCTTTCCTGCCACGTGCCAGCCTTGCTCAGCTTCCCAGGGTGAGTCGTGCCATCACCTGGCTAACAGCTTTAACTTCAGGGCCATATCATGATTCCGACTGGGTCCACAGCACTCCCAGGATGGGCTTACTTGGGCCTGAACCAAGTCCAGATCTGTGAGGCTATGGCCCCTACAGTGGCGCTTCTGCAACAGCTTGGCCTCAGGCTTGGCCCTAGCTCCCTGCTGACTCCTATGCTTTTCTGAACTCGTGGCATCTTCATTCATTTCACTTCTTCCCAGCCTGTCACTAGTAGGTGATGCAGGGCTGGGGACACAGTTTCTTGCCCCATCGCCCCACTTCTCTATGCTTATTCTGGGCTGAGGGTCGGGGAAGGATGCTGAGTTCTAATATGGCCCCGCCTGCTGTGCAGGGGAGAATGGGTGTGCACCCTGTGCCGCAGCCTGACGCAGCCTGAGATGGAATACGACTGCGAGAACGCTCGCTACAGCTACCCCGGAGTGCGGGCACTTCCCGGCCTGAGCATGTATGACCAGAAGGTAGGGAGGGTTTGGGGAATAGAGTTTTCTATGTGAGGCAGTCCTTTGTGTCTGCAGAGATAAGTTTTTTCCCCCTGGGGGGGGGATGGCAAGCCTTTTCTGGGGGGAGGTGTTGTTGGTCAGCTTTCCATCACTGTGACGAAATAACCGAGAAAATCAACTTAAAGCAGAATGGACTTATTGGGACTCAGGGTTTCATTTCATGGTCTCTCGGCTTCATTGTCCCTGGTCTGTGGCGGGGCAGAAACACTACAGTGGGAGAGCCCGTGGGAGAGCAGAGCTTACCCCGTGTCTGTTAGAAGGCAGGAAGGGAGAAGGGGGCTCCAGGGACAATCGATACCCACTTCCTTCTACTCCCTACAACCTCTTATAAGTTTTGGCAGCTCCCAGCAGTCCAGAAGTGGATTGATCCCCGTGTAAGACCTGATTAAGCCACCTTCCAAAGGTGCTGCCTCTGAACAGTTGCCTGGAAACCAAACCTTCAACACAAGAGCTTCGTGTGTACGCATGCATGCGTGCGTGTGTTTATGGCTCTACCGTGAGCCAAGCCTGCTGACTTGGCCTGTGGGAATTTATGTGACTGTCCCTTTCCAAACGGTGTTCCGCTGGCCTGGGAGCTCAAACTGCCTTCTTAGGGTGGCTGGCACCCTTGAGGTCAGAGCCGGACAGCTACCCAGGGTTACCATCCTTAGTTCTCACTGAGGTGGACCCAGGACAATGCGCCACTTGCCCCTTGTGGTTTCTACAGAGGTGTGAGAAGCTGGTCCTGTCCCTGTGCTGCAACAGCCTCAGCCTGCCCTTCCACGAACCTGTGAGCCCCCTGGTAAGGAGGCCCCTGCTGGGTCTGCCTGCTGCTCTCCTTTCTGCCGTGGGGACACCAATGGGGCATGGCCATTCCTGCTTCTTCCTCTCCCTCACTGCTACTGCGTCAGACCTGACTTAGCAAGAAACACCTCTTCCTCTTTCTCTTCCCACACTTTGTCCCTCATTCCTTCTGAACCTTCACTTACATCCCAACTCACTCTCTACTTCCTCTCCTTTTTTGTCTGTTCCTATACGTATTTTCTCTTCTTTATCTTCTCCTCCCCTTCTCTCCTTCCCCAAAGGCCAGGCATTACTACCAGATTATCAAGAGGCCCATGGACCTATCAATCATCCGAAGGAAACTGCAGAAGAAGGACCCAGCTCACTATACCACTCCAGAGGAAGTGGTGTCAGACGTGCGCCTCATGTTCTGGAACTGTGCTAAGTTCAATTATGTATGTTTGGTTTGCTTTCCCCATTTCATAGTGACCCCGAGAACGTTACAGATGGGGTTAGGTTGTGGGTAAGAGAGTCTGGAAGCAGAGCTTTGGAGATTGCTATGGTTTTAAAGCTCTCTCCCAAATGTGGACCCCTAAGCATGAAGGCTGGGGGAGTTGGGGAGGTGCTTGCAACTGGTCAGATGTGGGTATCTACCAAGATGGCTGCCAAACGGATTATCTTGAGTCCTAGGAGAATATGCTAAGCTTCAGGTCTCTCAGGATGATATTCTATGATAGGCCAGTCAGGGTTGAACTTCTTGTGTCCCTCCTGATGGAGGGTACAAGAGGAGATGTCCTGGCAGAAGCAAGCTGGAACACCACTGTCTCTCCTCATCAGCCCGACTCGGAGGTTGCAGAGGCTGGTCGCTGTCTGGAAGTCTTCTTTGAGGGCTGGCTGAAGGAGATCTACCCAGACAAATGCTTTGCACAGCCCCAGCAGGAGGATTCAGACTCTGAGGACGTATCTGGCGAGAGTGGCTGTTCTACCCCCCAGGGCTTCCCGTGGCCTCCCTATGTGCAGGAAGGCATCCAGCCCAAGAGGCGACGGCGGAATATGGTAAAGAGCTTCTGCCAGCCAGTGGGTAAGGTGGATGGGTGACGACCTTGGCAAGGGGCATCTGGGAAGCTGATGAAGGGCGTTAAGACAGAGTGGTATTGATGAACCTTCACTCTCAGCCGTTTAGCAGATGAGGAAGATAGGGCGGGACAGAGGTCACCAACCCCATCTACCAGTGAAGCCCAGAATCCTCTAGCAAGTTCACAGATCTAGGGTGAAGAAGTGTTCTGACACCCAGCTCAGTAGTGCTTAGACTACTCTATGACTGTTATACTCATAGAAAGAATTACTGCTGTCAGTGCCTACCTTGGCTAGAGGGGGAACAGAAGGGACCCCTTTAGGTCTGTGATATGAAAAAGGGAGCATCGGGGTTGCTCACAACAGGGAGAATTTTAGGACTCTCTGGTTGTTCTTCCCTGTGTGGCTCTGAAAGATCAATTTCCTTCCTTCCCTTCCTTCTAGTGTTCCTCCCTCCCTTTCCCTCTTTTCCTCTTCCTTCCTCCCCTTCCTGCTTCCTTCCCTCCCTCTTTCCAACCTTTTTTCCTTTCTTCTTCTTCTTCTTCTTCTTCTTCTTCTTCTTCTTCTTCTTCTTCTTCTTCTTCTTCTTCTTCTTCTTCTTCTTCTTCTTCTTCTTCTTCTTCTTCTTCTTTTGAAATAAACTCTTACTATGTAGCCAAGGTTAGACTGGAACTAACTATAGAGACCAGGCTGGCCTTAAACTTGTCCCAAGTTCTGGGTTTGCAGGTTTGTGCTAGTACATGCAGCTATTCTGTTAGATTCCACTGAAATGCTGGCCTCCTGAATGCCAAGGTCCGGCCATCAACCCCTGATTATGTGCAACACTTGGTGCATAGTGCATATTGGCCCTCAGAGTGCTCTGTGGTTGCATTTCCAGGGTAGAGCACATCAGCTGTGGGGAGCCCAATCCTGACTCTGATCCCCTCCAGTTTGACAACTTCAGACGTGAGTGTCCCAGTTTTTCTTTCATCTCAGGAGAATGAGAAGACAAAGAGAGTGTCGTTCCGTCTGGCCAACAGCATCTCACAGGTGTGAGGGCTGGAAGGAGATGGGGCACACTGGTGGCTGATGTCCTTGTCCTCGAGACCATCCCTCCCCACCCTTCAGCTTATCCTCTTCAGAACATGGCTGTGGGAGGAGCCTTGTTGAGCGTGCGGCGCTCCCTTCATCATTATAGCATCTCCAGTGTTTATTTGGGAGCCACAGTGCATCCACCACAAAGAAGATTTCAGTAAAACAGGGAAGAGGGAGGTGTTCCTCATTGCCAGAGTAACTGGACACAGAGGCTTGTGCCTCTTCAGGCTCAGGGGGAGCCTGGCTTTCTTGGTGAGCTCTCCCAGCCAAGTACAGCACGCTCTGCTCACCTCTCTGCAGCCAGGGCTCAGGAGCACCACGTGTGTCTGAACTCCTGGCTTAGACACGGGTACAAGAAAGGAAGTGAGGTTTGGATATATGGCAGGCCTGTGGTCCCTGTCCCAGCACAGCCAAAGATTGTCACTGTTTGCCTTTGCTCGTCCTGTTGGGACAGAGGCATCTGCCACTGGCAGAATAATGGAGGCTTCTAGAGGCCCTAGGTCTCAACTGGTGCCTATTTGGGTTCTAACGGTTTTCAGGGTATTTGCTTTTCATGTCTGCTTTCCTGAGTAGGATGTAGGTGGTCACTGTGAAATGCTATGTGTGGTTTGTCATTCTTGGTTGAGCTGGGTGGTGTTGCAAAGACCGGTTTTCACTCACACCCAGAAGATGCCAACTTCAATCTGTCCCTCTGTGTCCCAACTCTGGGGTAATAGCACGCCACAGCCTGCCTTCCCGGAAGTGACTGGTATGTGTGTCAGTGGCCCCCTCGATCATCTCTACTCAGACACCTGCGTCTTGAGTTCTACTTGGGACAGATGTGATGTGTCTGCTACAGGAACTGAGGTCCCTGGCAAGAATGACCCACAGCCAGTGCAGAATGTCAGGTCTCTCCTGCCTACGGTTCTAGATCTCTACTTTCTCACTCAGCCAGGGATCAGAAGTGTGGCCATGCTGCTCACGGCCCGGAAACAGCCAACACTTGGTCACCCGATGTTGTTGGGGCTTGGAGAAGGCTGCAGTGACTGGTAGGAGTCTGCTTAGGCATTAGTAGGCTGAGGGTGGAGAAGGGGGCCATTGAGAGGTGAGAAGCCTTAGGTGACCCTGAGGTCACATTCGTAGTCCTCACAGAATACAGAAAGGCATTCTAGAAGCCGTGAGAATGGACTGGTGGCAACAGAGCTACAGGCCACACTGTGGACAGGTGACTACAGCGTAGGTAGGGTGTTTGTGAGGAAGCCTCGGAGACACATACAGGGACAGGCTTCTTCCCAAGCAAGGCTTGGCTGAGGAAGGGCCTATTGATTGTACTGCTTTTCAGTGACCTGACTTTTTAGTGACCAGGTCCTGAGGCATGGCATGGATAATTTCAGGGGATTCTTGGGCTGTGGCTTTGTTTTTGCCAAAAGGTGCAGTTTAAGGAAGTGATGACTCACAGGGCTTTTGCTGGGAAGCAGTTTTCTTTTTACCAAACCCTTCTTTCCCTGGGAGTCATTGAGAGCACCCAATCCCTTCTCCAGTAGGCTGAGGGAGGGCTTCCCTTTGAAGCAAGCCCTGCCCACTGTCTTGTCATTCAGCAGTGCTGCTGCCAAGCTCTCTGCAGTAGACAGGCTTCCATGTCCTGCTGTCTAGTTCCAGGCAGCTGAATCTTTAGTTCACTCTCAGTCAGGTAACCTTTGAAAACAGTCTTTGCTCCTTGTGTTCACAAAGTTTTTTTTTGGCTGGGGCTTAGGCTGTTTCCTGTTTGATTTTTGCATCTTTTTCTCTGATTGGTCTAACAACCTTCCTTCTGTTCTTACCTTCCCAGTTCCTGTATTCGGGCACCTTTCTTTTTTGTGGCCTGTATTCCTACTCTAGTCTTCATGGTGTTTGGCACTGGAAAGCCACTGAACACTGTGACAGTTTGAAACCTAATAGCCTTTCTCGGACCAGCTGGAGACTGGCCATACAACGGAAATGCCTGGTTCAAAGTTTGGGTTCTCTTCTCTTGGGACAGTTTCTTGGGACAGCTCATAGCTGGAGTGTGTCCTGTTAGAGCAAGGACCAGCTTCTGGGCCAACAGATCTTGGAAGTGTGATGGGCACTTCTCTGTTGCTTTCCTATTATAGGGCCCCTCTGTGGTAAGGCATTTCCTCTGGGCCTTTGAGCAGGGCATGAGGGAAGAGATGTCTTTTTACTTCCAGGATGTGAAGCTCTGCCCACATCTGCCTGTGGAGTTCCTTTTTTTTTTTTTTTTTTTGCATGCAGAAAACAGAATTGTAAGTTTAAAAAAAGAGAACAACAAAAGAAAACACCTGTTCACTAAGTAACTTTTGCTCATGTTCACTGGTGACCTACAGTGACTCATTTCCATATGGTCCCATTGTAAAGTCAGCTAAGCTCTTTGGTCGTGGACAAAGTCAAGCAATGGGAATGCACTGAGTTCTGATTGTGTGCTGCCCTAGAAGATAAGAAACTTGTTCCAGTTTTGCTGAGAAATGTAATAGTAGGGTGGCTTTGGGGGGAGGGGACGAAAAGGGGATTTTAGTACAAAAATTGATACAGGATGGGCTTGCAAAACATTCTCCCACAGAATATGGGTATGTTGATCCTCCTGAATTCTAGCAACAGGTATACGCCTGCTGTAGGAACCTTGCAGAATTGCAGCTACAGGGCCTCCAGGCACATTGCTCCATGTGAGACATTGTTGGAAAGCCAGCGAACGTTCACTTCCCGTCACTAGTTTAGCCACAGGTCTTTGTGTTCTTCCAAACATCTAGGTCCCCCTTTTTGCTGGGCTCTGCGCCTCTTCCATTCCTACTGCATTGGTCACCTACTGAAGCACTTCTGAGCTGAGGGTTTGCCTGTGTCTCCTGACTCCAGTCCACTCACTCCCAAGCACTCTTTGTCCACCTCCATGGCTACACCCCTCTCTTGTCTCCCAGACTTTTCAGTCTTATCTAGAATTCTGTCCCCCTTCCCAGCCTGAATCCAGGCCCCACCACATAGGTTCTTATTAACACCCCAAACTTTCCTAACCTCCCCAACTTCTACTTTCTCCATTTTTCACATCAGCCTGCTTTCTTTTTCTTTTCTTTTCTCTTTCCTTCTAAGCATGGCGGGTTTGGAGCTGCAGCCTCAGTATTGATTGGGAATTCTTGAACTTGGTATTATGTGCTTCTGATGTACGTCCCTCATCTTTGTTGTTAGCCAATGGCGGCTCACCGTTTCACTTCCTGCCCGCCCACTGCCTTTCTTCCTACTGACCAGTGTGCATGTGCCACTTCCCTTCCTGTTCTGTATTTCCTGATCCCGGCTGTGTCCTCTAAGGCTCCATTTTTCACTTCTAGGGCTCTGCAGGCTCTCTCCATTGCTTAGCTCGCTCTACACAGCCTATCACAGGACTCTCAAGATTAAAACAAACTGTCACATCCATGTCATAGACCTTTCCCCTTGCCCATCACTCTTTTAAAATAAATTATTCGGCTGGGTGCGATGGCATACATCTTTAATCTTAGCAGTTGGGAGGCAGACTAGTAGATCTCTGGGAGTTCAAAGCCGACTTGGTCTACATGTGAGTAGGCCAACTAGGTCTACAATGGTAAGGCCCTGTCTCAGAAAAGAAGGACTGTTTTTTGTCTATATGTTTTCATAAGTGAGCACCAGCTACCAACTGACATGCCTTTCGCTTCTCAACTCCCTTGAGCTCCTCACAGTGTCATTCCTTTTGTGCAGCCCTCCACGTCTTTTAGGACTCAGAGGTTGCTGCATTAGCTTTATCTCAGCCACAGAGGCTGTGCTGTGAAAAACCTAGACAGAGGGGTGTGCCTGGGTGTCATCATTTTCTCAGGGCTTGGGTAAGCAAGAAGAATCATAGTTGCTCCTGATTCTTCCTGTTTTCCACAAACCCCTTCTTCCCGGATTTGGTTCTCCTCCGGTGAGCTTGTTCACGAGCGCCTGCAGAGAGTTCTGCATCTGTGAACAGGAGAACATAGAGGGACACACCTGTTTGTTAAAAGCCCCCATGTCAGCCAGCTTAAGTGGGAGCTAGATTTTGTACCATGCAACTTGCTGTCTGCGTCAGCTGGATTCTCACACTGGTGGACAGTTCACCATTGTGATCCACACCAGCTGGAACCTGCCTCAGTCAGCAGGGGGTTGAGGATCATGGGAAGGCATGCATCCATGCATGGTCCAGCGCTGCAGCCAGGAGAGTCCTAACAGGGTGGGGGTCTGTTCCCATGACCTTCCTGGATCAGCTAGACCCCTCCCACAGGTCTTTCTCATCTGTGTTGATCATTCCACATCTGCTTACTTTAGATGGTACGGAAGCTGGAGGTACATGGTAGTTGCTTTCTTGGAGGTACTGTAGAAGGATATCTGACTTGAGTTTTGGGAACCTCTGTTTTGACATTGTCAGTGATGGGAGGTGTGACCTTGGGTACAGGTCCCTCCCTTATAAAGTTAGGGGTCTCTCAGAGATTCTATAGTTCTAAGGAAGACAACCATGATTCTAACTCTGAAGCCCAGACCACATAGGGTCTGAGGAACCCTGGGAGTGGGGACATAGCTAGAGAAGTCCCAACCAGGCAGGGAAACAAACTCTACAGGCCAAACTGCGCTACTTTGGACAAAGTCTTCACTGCTGGCGCTGCTTCTTGAGCCATATGCCCTTACCTCAGGCTGGAGGCTTCTTGGTATCTGGACACGTTCCTCCTAGACGCGGTCACATGATCCAGAGTGGCTAGGGGCACAAGGAAAGAATTTAAGGGGAAGCATAATTGATTTTAAATGGACCTACACATTCAAAATCAAATAAAAATAGCACCTTCCTTTACCAGTAACTGTGTCCTAGAGTTTTGTTTTTTTGTTTTTTGTTTTTTTTTTTTTTAGTGAAAGTTTTTGAAACCTGCTTCATATCCCTTTGGAACCTGGATTTCAACATCAGGAAGTACATGGACATGAAGAACCTGTGGCGGGGGTGTTAGGGGAAGGATGAAGAGAGTGGGGGGCATATGGTCCATGGAGGTGCGGTGAGGCCTGAGGGCAAGGGAGATGCCTCTGGGGGGGCCCATGTTGCGAATCCCTTCCCTGAGGGACCAGCCACACAACAGTATAGTACGGAATAGAGTTTATTCAGGTCATGGGAGAGTTAAGAGAGTGGTAGAGACAGAGAGAGAGAGAGAGAGAGAGAGAGAGAGAGAGAGAGAGAGAGAGAGAGAGAGAAGTAGAGGAGTAGAGGCCAGCCATGAGCACGTGGGACAGAGGGGCAAGGCTGCAAGAGCACAAGGCCAAGAGAGGCCAAGAGAGAGAGGAGGGGTCAAGCAGCTCCTTTTATAGTGTCAGGTCACTGGGGCGGAGCATACCTGGCCACTGCTGGGTAATTGAGGGGTGGGGTATACCTGGCTGTTGCTAGGTAACTGAGAGGTGGGGTTTACAAAATCCCAACAGGGGGTATGCGTGGGCATGGCCTACTCTTCAGAATAGGTCTGAGGTAGAGTTAGGAGAAGCACACTTAGGAAAACCTTCTCACTGCCAGGCTAAACCACTTCTCTGCATCTGGTGTGGTGGTGCACATCTGTAATTCTAGCACCAGGGAAATTGAGGCAGGGGCATTGCCTTAGGCCAGCCTGGGCAACCTGATGAAACCTTGTCTTAAAACAATAAATCAGACAACATCTCCCCCTCCAAGCAACCCTCCTAAGCTGCATAAATGTGTAAACAGAAACAGAGTTAAGTTTTTTGATACAGTGACTTTCTTCATTGTCCTCTCTGCTCACGCTACATTAGTTTCTGCATCTTGGTGAATGTAAAGATTTTTATTCATTTGGTGTGACCTCTGAACTTTGTGCTAGTTAGTTTTTGTCACCTTGATACAAACTAGAGTCACCTGGGAAGAGGAACCTGAATTGAGGAACAATTTTTTCCATCAGATTAGCCCAGGGACATGCCTGTGGGCCCTTTTCCTGGCTGCTGATTGGGCTGGGAGGGGCCTAGCCCACTGTGGGCAGTGCCACCCCTGGGCAACTGGTATTGGGTTGTATAAGAATTCAAGCTGAGCAAGCCATGTTGAACAAGGTGGTAGGAAGCATTCCACCATGACTCCTGCTTGAGCTCCTGCCCTGACTGCCCTCACCAATGGATTGCGATGGGGAAACTGTCAGCCAAAGAACTCTTTCCCTTAATGAGCTTGTGTTGGTCAGTTTTAACACAGTGATAGAAAACAAGTTAAGGCAGCCCCTTTTCTATTTTTGGTGGATTCCGCACCTTATGAGTCTTGGTCCGGCAGGCTGAGTCTGTTATCTCAGTGCTGACAGTGGGTACAGAGGATACAGGATTCCTGGAGCCTTCCAGAATTGGTGAGCTCCAAAAACAAAAAAAAAAAAAAAAAAAAAAAAAAAAAAAAAAAAGGTTCAAGTTGTTGGTCTGACCTCTTGGCCAGCACACACCCACATCCACATAAATATCACCCCTCCATGACCGTATACACACACACACACACACACACACACACACACACACATACACACACACACAAGGGAAGTGGGGAGGTCACACTAAACACTTTAGAATCTCTATTCCCAAGCATCCCTTCAAGCCACTGGTCATAATTTAAGAATAAGGATCTGGACGCGTGTCTCAGTGGTTAAGAGTTCATACTGCTCTTTCATAGGACTGAGATCCAGCTCCCAGAACCTATATTCAGCCATTCATAACCTCTGGAAACTGCATCTCCAGGGTGGGGTTGTGGCTCTAGGGAGGTGAAGTTTCCATGGCAGCAGCGGGGAATGAAGAGCTAGGTTCTGGTGGTGGTGATGGTTCCTTCAGCAGAGCAGTTCTAAGCAGGCTTCGGGCACTGTTTCTGGCCTTAGTGGAGCTCCAACTTTCCAGCAATCTTAATCTTTGAAACCATCTAAAAAGCTCTTTTAATAAATCCCTTTTCTGTCTAAATTAGTAAGAGTTGGCTCCTACGCCTTCCCCAGGACTAACCATTCTGGTGCAGAAATGTAGGCTTAGGTTATTTAAAACCTACTTTTAATAAGGGCTTACAAACGTTTCAACCCCTTCTATCCCATCATCCAAAGGTAGGGGAAAAATATGGTAAACAGGACAAGGGGATGTTGACCTGTTTAGAGGTAGTTCTTCGGGGGGTGATTTTAATCTGTCAGGATCCCAGAAGTCCAATTCAGTAGTGTCAGGATAGTAAACACGAATCAGCAGTGGTCCATGGTGTAGCAGAAACTGCTAGCCTCTGCCGAATCGGTTAGCAGGATCCACTAGGACTAGCCAGGATGCCAGAAGTTCTCTGCTGTGCCTCTCTCAACACAGCAAAGCTCAGTGAAGACTAAGACCCGAGACAAGACCAGTGAAGCGTTGCAAAGCTAGCTATGTAAGTGCACTGTACGCTGAGTCTTCTTTATACTCTCTCCAAACATCACATGTCCTCCCATGGGTCTTGCCTCAGCAAAACACCACGTGAGTCTGTATCACCCGACATATCCAGACACTTCCACTTCATAGAAATCCCGAGAGACTGATAAAAGGCACGAACCACTTTTCTGTGCTGCAGACCTATACATCCTATGACAGTTGCACACTCACTCATATGTCCCAGTGTCACCTAACACACTAGCCCTCCCCTTAACATATTCTTCTGTCTTCTTGCCATGGCAGCCAGGCGGGGGTGGGGTGGGGGGAAGGTAGGGTGTGGTGTCGGGTGACAGAGCTCATGCTTTTAACGGGTTTTAGTTCCACGTGAGGCCTGGATCTCAGCCTTTCCTCTCCCAGCCCTGTGCGAGTGCCTGATACGTCTCTCTTTCCTGCGTTGTTCATGAAATAGAACGTCTCTATTTCGTTCTCATTTCATGCTTATTTCTCTAGGTCCCTAGGACAGTGAGCCTTTGCCCGATGACTCTTGGTTCCACGGCAAGCTTCTAGCCGTGTCCTCTCTTGCCCCAGCACACCAGCCTGCAGCATGCCCTCTGCCTCTAGACCTGAGGATTATTTTACGTGATAAGCATAGTACCCAAGAATGAGAGAGCTTTTCAGGGACCAAAAAGTCCCGAAAAAACAATAATTAGAAGAACAAAGGCTGGTGAAATGACTCAGTGAGTAAAAAGGCTTGTCCTGAGTTCAGTCCTCTGGACCCACGTGGTGGCAAAAACTGGTCCCAAAAGTTGTCTCCTGGCTTCCACATGCATGCTATGACATGTATGTACTACTCACATACATGCCCGCACACACTAAATAAATGTAATTTTAAAATGGAAAACCGTAAGTATCCTAAAACTTCATGGTAGTGTTGGACTATAATTCAGCCTCATTACACAGGAGTCTGCAGTCTCTTCTTTCAAAATGTCTGAGACTGAAATTGTTCCTGAGCCTCACATCAGGCAGGTGTGATAAAGTTCTCCGTTCATAGCCCTGTTGCAGTGTGACAGCAGACCCGTAGATGGCGCCCGCGACACTTTTCCGCTTCCCTGAAAGGCAAGGAATGTTTGGTAGGGTATTTCTAGGGAGAGACTGAGAAGCCAGCAGCAGCGCATTAGCATAATCTTAAATTGGCGCCCCATGACTCTTCATTAGTTTCCAGGAAGGGAAAATTACAGAGTGGATAAATCAGATAACACCTCGACTGTGTGCTCAAAACTGCATTACCAATCAGTAACAGGTGGACACACTGTGCACCCAGATGTGTTTCCCACACGGGAATGTAGGGAGTCTTGTGGCTGAGAATAAGTGACCTGAATTTGACCATAGAGAAGCATCGGAAAAAGAAATGGCATATTAAATGAAGGCAGGAGGCAGGGCTCTTTTAGAAAATGTTCTATTTTTTACAATTTTTCGTCACGCACGTGTGTCTGCGTGTGGGTATGTGAGAGTGTGCACATCCTTGAGGAGGCCAGAGGTGTTGGATCTCCCAGCTGTTAGGGGCTGGAAATGGAACTCTGGTTCTCTGGAAGAGCAGAACCTGATCTTAACTACATGTCATCTCTCTTAGTCAAATTATTCCTGTCGTCAGGGTCAGAGAAAAGTCGGAAAATGTTCAGGCCTAATGGAGGATAGAGAGACATGTTGGCTGTTGTCAGTTTTTGTCAACTTGATACAAACTAGTGTCGCCCAGGGAAGATGGAACCCTTTGGCAGGTGGTCCTGGGTTGTATAAGAAACCAAGCAATGGCTGCTTAAGCAGTGGAGAGCAAGCTGGCAAACAGCACTCCTCCGTGCTCTCTGCTGTGGCGCCTGCCCTCACTGCCCTAGGTGATGGGCTGTGACAGGGAAATATAAGGCAAACAAACCCCTTTCTCCTCAGTTGGTTTTGGCCAGCGTTTTTTCACAGCAGTAGAAAGCAAATATAACAACTGAATGTAATATCCGACTCCAGACTGGCTCCTCTAATGCAGGGGGAAAACTACCCTCAAGGATGTTATTGGGTCAGCTGATGAAAAACATGATTCTTCCCTCCACTGTCTTGGCGCCTTGACCACTCAACAAAACTGCTTCGACTTTACCTCTACGTTCTCTCTCACTGACTGATATGTCTGGCTTTGTACCAACACGACCCAGTCCTGACAGCCTAGAGTTTTATAGTTAGCTGTGAGTTTGAGGAGTGCGAATCTTCCAGCTTCCTCTTAAGAGCCTACTAGAAATTTTAAAAAAGTTCCATTAGGAAAAACTTACATTTTAAGTTGCATATTTTCCAAATACAAGTGCCATGGGAAAAAGCCTAAGCATCTCTGAATTTGTTACAGCAGAGAAATCCAGTGGTTCGTTGTAATATGAAGGCTCAAGCATCTGTTGTTGTTGTGTTTTGTTTTTGTGCAGGGCTAAGTTCTTTAGCAATCTGCTAAGATATTTTGAATAAAAGATAAAGTGTAATGCATAAATCAATTAGGATTTGTGATTATAGTCTTAGTACGTGGATAGCTGAGGCAGGAGCATTAGGAAGAGTTAAAGGCTAGCCTCAATTACATAGCGTGAGCCAGTCTGGCCTATAGGAGATCTCCATCTCAAATAAAACAAAAACTGGACACACACACACACACACACACACAGAGAGAGAGAGAGAGAGAGAGAGAGAGACAGAGATAGAGACAGAGAGAGACTTCTAAAACAGTAACACAAAGCAACCGTTCCTTGACTTCAGAGATTACCTCTCTGCCCAGCCCAAACTCTGGCACGTTTACCCACAGGGTTGACAAAGGCTGGAACAAGCTGTGCTAGTTGCTCCTGTGTTTGTCCTCTTGCCACGCTTCAATTCTGACCTCTCTTAAATGTCAGCAATTTGATACCCCACAGTAGCTGGCACTACCCTGGAGTGGTTACGTAAATGCATATCATACTTGCTGCCAATGGTGACGTTAATCATCACAGGACCAGGAGGAGAGCATATTGTAGTGTTGAGGTGACCCCTGGAATAGAGTGAGGTCCTTGGCAATGTCTAGAGTTTGTTGTTAATGGTTATGGTGTTGCAATTCTTTACTGGGGACCTTGGCTCTGGTAACTAACCATATTTAATGTGGCTGCTTCGAGCTACTTGAATATTCTGAAAAACGCATGCCAGGAACAACACCAAGGTTTCCTAAGAAGATCTAGGATGTCTCTGTGTGGGTTTCACGGACTTTCCTGTGCACCACTTTCCTGTGTAGCTTCGTTGGTTTCTCCCTAAATGCGAGTGACATTTACGCATTGGACATGAATATTTGTTTATTTATCAATTTATCTACATTTTACCATACTCTATAAAATACTCCCTTCCCCCCTTTCACTTTCTTCTGTTATAAAGAAATGGCATATTGAAGTCAGGTTCTTTAATATCTTGCTACTTCTAGTGAGGGCAGAAATTGAGACTGGCCTTAAACTCCTGATCCGCTTGCCTAAGCCTCCCAAGTGCTGAGATTACAAACCTATGCCACCAGGCCCACTGATTTATACATTAAATTTTATCTGTTATTCAAAAAACATTTTAGTAAAGTGCTAAATACCCCTAGCATTGAACAACCAGAAAAAAAATAGCTAAAAGATTCCATATCACACAAAACATACCATTCAATTTACTGTTCTTTAAGACAAATGCAGAGGTGTTTAGATTATGTTGTATTAAGACGTGTTTTTGAATGGGCATGGGAACTTACATGAAAAGCATGTATTGGTTTGATTTCTGTTAGGCTCTGCCACTTTAGATGGTGTTCGTGCTGGCAGGCTGTGAAACAGGGTAGGATGACAGACTGGTGATGGATGAAATCCTTTAGGGAGGGGGTTCGTGTGGACTTTCTGAGGAGGAGGCAACCGAACTGTCTGAATTACGAGAAAGCGGCAGCCTTGGGGGACTATGGGAGCGGAGCCTTAGAAGCAGAAAGGACAGCAAGTGCAATGTGTGAAGTTTTATAAGGTAAACATCAATGCAACAGACAATAAAACACCCAAGCGGAATGAGGGGAACATGGAAGAGAAGAAAGGAGAGCTGTAGACATGAGAGCTGCTAAGTTTAACCAAGTTATTAAAACTGAACTGCAAATCTGAGCCCCAGCTCCTGGAATCCATGCTAAAAAGGTAAATGAGCCTCCATAGGGTTAAGGCATGACTTTTTCCCCCTAACTGAATTGCAAGTTTCTTGCATGGAACTTACTATAAGGACATAGGGTATTAGTGTGGCCAGGGTTCTCTACCCACAGCTATGTCTTTAGAGAGGTGGGGGATTATCCTGGAGTTTTGGATGGGCCTAGTCTAATATGGGTTGTTTATTTATTTTGTATTTCTGGGACCAAACCCAGGGCCTTCTACATTCTAGGCAAGTCCTCTAGCTGAACAACACCCTCAGCACGCACACTGGTCCTGTAGAGCCTAAAACATTCTCCAGATGGAATTAGAGGCCAGAAAAATCTCAGAAGTGTTTCTGTTATTAAATACATACATAGTGGGTGGCAATATAAAAATTAATTTTAGTGGCTTACGAACCACCATCACCACCACCACCACCACCACCACCACAACACAGAGAGATCCTGGTTTAGATAAGCTGGGAAGATTCTGTTACAGGGTTGGAATAATTACTCTTAAAGCTGCTTTAAAGCCAGGCAGAGTGGTGCTTTGCCTTATATCCTAGCACTCAGCAGGCAAGTGGATCTCTGGGAGCTTGAGGCCAGCCTGGTCTACACAGTGAATTCTAGGACACCTAGAGTTGTATAGTGATCCTTCTCTCAAACAAAACAAAACAAAATAAAACAAAACCCCGCCAACAACTATAAATCAAACCCTCTAACAAATGCGGAGATGTCATGAATATCTTGCTTACTGTTAGGGAAAAAGCTCCATTCTTATTTCAAGTTTATTTTTATTATTGGGTCTGCACTTGTGTGTATGTGTGCTTGTGCCATGGTGTGTATGGGGGTCAGAGAACAACAGACAGGTCTTGGCTTTCTTTCCTTACCGTAGGTTCTGGGAATGGAACAGGTTGTCAGGCTTGGCATTTTTATCTACTGAGCCATGCTTGCTGGCCCCTAATAGCATAAAGTGGTACATTCAGTTTTAAAAATCCTGGAGGGTGGCAGGCGGTGAGATGGCTCAGCGGGTAGAGGTTGCATATATGCGGGCCTGAACTTGTTTGAAAGTCCCACACGGTGGCAGGAGAGAACTGAGCCCCAAGAGTTGTCCTCTGGTCTCCATAGAAACACTATAGCAGAGATGCATGTTCATATGCACACAAACAAACAAACAAACAGACGTGTGTGTGTGTGTGTGTGTGTGTGTTCAAGATAGAAGTCAGCTTTAGGTGTTGTTATTCCAAGGGACGGTCTACCTTGGTTTTTGACCCAGGGTCCCTCGTGGCTCACTGGCCTGAAAGCTATCAATTAGTCTATGACAGCTGGCCAACAAGCCTCAGGAACCCTCCGTCTCTGCCTCCTTAGTGCTGGGATAATTAGCATGTGCCTCCATGCCCAGTTTTCTTTAAATTTTATTTTATTTTTCCTTGGGTTCTGGGGATCAACTTCAGGTACTCATGCTTGAAGTAAGTATTTTACCAACGGAACTATCTTCTCAGACAACAAACACAGTGTTTCGAAGGTCTGATCCAATTCAGAATAAAAACTGGTTCCCAACACACACACACACACACACACACACACATCCCTTCAAAACTGAGATCTATTTAATCAGAATCTCTGAGTGTATAACTTGTCAATCTACATTTAAACACAAAATGAAGCAAAAACAAAAGGAACTCCCTGCAGATGTCTCTGGTGTTGAACAAGTCTGGACAGCACTGTCACACTGCAGGGGAGGAGCACTGCCACACTGCAGGGGAGGACTCACCTGCAGGCCTTTCCAACAATTCTTCCTACCAGTGTTGTCCCTTAAGCGGGCTTTGTCAGATGTTTGAAGTTGTCTTTTAGAAGGGTCTGGAGGATAAAAGGCTTCCTAGTGGTCTGTTAAAGGCATACATTGGTATACTACAGTTCAGCGAGCAAAAGCTAGCTTATGTTGTGATTTATGCTTGGATACATCGTGCCATCTTCCTATAGGGGCAGGGGCATACAGAGTGCAAATTCTCACATCTCTTCCGGACTCTTGTTAGACAATAGTTCTATAATTTTCCAGAACATTGCTTGGCCAAGATTCCAAAGTTCTATTAATATAGTACATGGCAGGGAGCATTTGTTATTGAAAAAAACGCTTTCTAAAACTAAGTTACCAACTACTCATGACCATTTTGAGCACTTTTTTTTTCCTCCCATGAAAGCAGCAGGATTAAGTAGTTGCCAAATGTACACCTGTAAGCAATAAAATTAATTGCTCTGCTGTACTGTTACTGGCTATCAATCACCTTAATTTTAGAAGACATCTGCCTTGAATAATTATGCTAGTCCAAGTAGAGTAGAATTTCTTCCCGACAGCTGCTGGAGAGCTGGACCCCGCCCACAGAAGCCATTCCTAGTTCAGGTCAATAATAGAACATTAGCATACAGCTGGAGCCAGCTTTTCACGGCTCCATTGCTTGCGACATACACTGGAGATGGTCCCACAGAGGCTTGGGACAAGTCTAGAGATATGTTATTTGACTCGTCACGGGCCACTTCAGCCTTTCTGTGAAGACACACACACCCACTTCTCAGCAGAGACGCTCGGACTCCGTTCCTGTAGTATTACCCACCCTGGACGGGCGAGCAGCACTAGCACCGGGCCATCTGGGCCAAGACTGAGAATAAGTCGGAACGTCCCGTCACGATAGCGACAGTGCTGTTGAAAAGCGTTTTATTTAACACCGCGGCCGCTCTGTTCTCGAGGCAGGCTTCCCGGCTCGGTTCCTGGGGTGCGGCCCGCGGAGAGCAGGCTCCGGGGCACGTGGGCGCCGTTGTGCCCCACCCCACACCTTAGGCTTCCCTTGCGCGTGGAAAGCAGGGGGCTTCGCGTTCGCTGTCGCGCTTTGTCCCGGTGCAGACGCCGTCCACCTCCTGGGTCTGCATCCCGGGCCTGAGAAAAGTTCAGCTTCTTTTGGCGTGGCGTTCGGGGCCGGGCGACCACTCACACTGGTCGAGTGTGCGCCTCTGTCAGGGGCAGCCCGGCGGCCCGCGGTGAGTGGCCTCACAGCGCACCTAGTCGCCGGGCCCTGAGGGAAGGTGGGCGGGAGGGTTAGGCAGTGGCCAAGCCCCGTTGCTATGGCAACCACAGGCAAACCGGCCTCAGGGCCTTCAGCTGCCGGCGGGCCAGGCGTCCAGTGCGGAGGAGGGACCTGGGGATGACCACGGACCCTTTAGGAGTCTCCAGAGGGCCTAAGCAGCTGGGACCTCATTTCCCCTGGTCTGGTGTTTGGGGTGGTCCCTTGCTGCTTGGGTCCACCTACACCTCATTCCTATCCCATGTTCGCTACAGGAAACAGTTTTGAAAGTTTAATGTGAACTCACTAAGGGTAAGTGTGTGTGGGGGGGGAAAAGTCCTTAAAAGCTGTGGAGTTGTAAGGGCTTGGTTTCTTCTTAATTTCCTAAGTCTGACATCTAGTAGGACTTCCTTATGTGGTAGCTTCTTAAGAGTGGATGCTCAGGAGGTAGGGTGATGGTAAGAACAGTCCCCTGCTGATTCTGAGGATGGGGAATTTAAACCTGCTGCCTCCGCTTCCTTGGTGCACTTTAAAATTTCTCACACAGTTATGGGGTGAATGACAAAGAAGAGTGGTTATGTTAGCTGTAGGGGATAATCGCACATTTGGGGATCTCTTCATTCCTCACCACAGCTGAGGGAGTCACCCCCTCCCCCCTTTTGGTCTGACCACTCACCTTCAGAGCAAGATCCAGGCAGCATATGTAGAAGGAAGGATCTGCGAATAGGGTGAAAAATCTACAGGGTTTGGAGTTAAACTCACACTCCTGGTTCTCCAGGTCCTGTTCAAATTGTGAGCACTACACACAGATACTACACGCTTAAAATTCTAGTCTGAGTAAGACACCAGTGTTTTCTTCCTAACAAATCATATATTTATTTTGTTTTCAAACCAGGAATCTTACCTTCATCAGTGCTTGACATGAGTTTGATCCCCAGGACCCACATGGTAGAAAGAGAGAACAGACTCCACAAGTTGTACTCTGACCCCAACACATGCACACATAGAACAAACAAACAAACAAACAAAGCACAAAGGGGTCCTTGGATTCAATCCTAGCACATTAATTAATTAATCAGTGCTAGGCCTGGTACTTAGCTTCTACTTGTTTTCTTCCTGATGCAATCTCTCAAAGCTGGGATTACAAGCATGAGCCATTGTGCTTGGGGATACATAGTTTTCCATCATAACTTTTTGTCTCATTTCAGGACCTTTGCACATGTTCCTGTCCCTCCGCTGCTCTACTCTATAATTAATTCTTGCTCACCCTTAATCTCCCAAGGCCAAGTGTTTCTTCAAAGTAATCGCTACATTTGATCACTTTGTCTGGAACAAACCTCCTCAGCATTGGCTCTTCTGGCGAGGTTATCTCTCTTCGGTAGCATTTGTGCGTCTGGCACATACTGGGGAGCATTAATAACTAGCTGGATGTTTGAGTTATAACCTTTCCCATGGCATTCAGTAATATATGAAAATATCATGCTGGGCTTAGAAGCACAGACTATAGAAACAGACAGATGGTTTATATGCTAATTTTAGTTCTATCGCAGCTCCGTACCTGAAACCTGTGGGGCTGATGTTTCATTTCATTGAAGGGTGATAATGGTGTATGTAGTGTATCACTTCTGGGACCCAGACTGTGTATATATCATATCCTTGGGGTTTGAATAAAAATGGCACCCATAGGCTTCTATCTCTGAATGCTTGGTTATCAGGAAGTGGCAAAATTGAAGAGGGATTAGGAGGTGTGGCCTTGGAGGAGGTGTGTCACTGGTGGGTGGGCTTTGGGGTTTTAAAAGCTCAAGCTAGGCCCAGTGAGTCTCTCAGCTACTTCTCCAGCACCTTCGAGTAACCACCCTCGTTCTCTGCCATACCATCACGATAAAGGACTAAACCTGAAACTGTAAGTCGGTCACAATTTAATGCTTTCCTTCCCGAGACTTGCAGTGGTCATGGTGTCTCTTCATAGCAACAGAACACTGAGTAAGCGAACCCTGAATGCTATCAAGTACATTAACTTTTCTTTAGTAAACTGAATCCACTCTTACTTGGGATAAAGGTGAAACCTAGGTTGACATCAGTTTATGGCAAGGTTTAGCAACAAATAACTTACCAAAAATTTATGAGAACACATTTTGTTTCCATAGCGTTTTGGATCTTTGAATCTCAGTTTAGAATGTCAGAGTTTGTTTTAGTGTAACCTCAATTTGATCACCTTCTCAGCGTCTCACTGGGAAGTCAGACAATGACAGTAGCACTGGCCTGCCTGTAGTTCAATGTCATATTGCTTTGAGAAGTAAGTGAATTACTCCATGTGACTGACCCTGCCTCAAAGAAAAAAGGTAGAGTTCAATAGAGCGGAGCACCTGACATCCTCCTCTGGCCCCTGTGAGTGTGCTAACAAGCACACATATATGGAGTGTGTGCACACACTCCACACCTCCCCACGTCCACACCCCCAACACACACAGAGCTGAACAGTGTACTTCCTCATAAAACAATTTTTAAAAAATAAAGGATGCCACAAAGGCTGGTGCTCAGGCCATCTTTATGTTTGACTGAAGAGGGAAGGAGCGAGCCGGGCTGCATAGTGGAGGACAAGGAGGGCTTTCTGAAGTGGCTGCCAGATGCTGCAAACCTGTAGAATTGTTTCTTATCTGTGAGACTCTGAGAAGTGGCTTCCGAAAGAGAAGATGTAATCCTGGAGGCATTTTCCACTTTTATCAATGTGAGGATCTTTCTTAGTGTTTCACACACTCAGAGCTGCTACACACTGAGAAATAATGTCTATGTTAAAACAGAAGCTTAAATATGGAAAATGTGACCAAGCTAATTTCTGCCTTTCTGGTGTACTTATAGGAGGTGTTTCTCTCCCCCTCTGAATTCCACTACATATCAATGAAGCTAATTATGTTTTGCTTGGATTTATCTTTAAGGTTCTAGAATGTGAATAATGGGCACACTGTTGTTAAGCTATATTAATATATCTGCTGTAAATTTACTAACTAAATTGTACAGTGCATAAGAAATGAGCCACCTCCTAAGTCTTTGTGGTTTTATTGGCTCCATGTTGTTTTTAAAAATGTTTATAAAGTGGCAGTAATGATTTTAATAACTAATTAAAATACCCTTTCTAAGTATTGAAGACTACATAAAATTACCTTTTAAAATACTGATTGATTATTGACACGGAATTAGAGGCAAGATGATTGGGGTGGGGGACAGGACCAGTGAGAGGCTGGGGGGGGCAGGACCAGTGAGAGGCTGGGGGGGACAGGACCAGTGAGAGGCTGGGGGGGCAGGACCAGTGAGAGGCTGGGGGGGCAGGACCAGTGAGAGGCTGGGGGGGACAGGACCAGTGAGAGGCTGGGGGGGGACAGGACCAGTGAGAGGCTGGGGGGGACAGGACCAGTGAGAGGCTGGGGGGGCAGGACCAGTGAGAGGCTGGGGGGACAGGACCAGTGAGAGGCTGGGGACAGGACCAGTGAGAGGCTGGGGGAGGGGACAGGACCAGTGAGAGGCTGGGGGGGACAGGACCAGTGAGAGGCTGGGGGGGACAGGACCAGTGAGAGGCTGGGGGGCGCAGGGAAAGCACCACTGAGAAGCTGGGGCAAGAGGGGGGACAGGACCAGTGAGAGGCTGGGAGGGAGAGGCTGGGGCAGGGGGGAGGGGACAGGACCAGTGAGAGGCTGGGGGGGGGCAGGGAAAGCAATGGGTATGGGGGGGAATAATGTAAGTGAACATGTGTAAAACTATCAGAAGGAAAACATTTCTTTGTACACTTACCAGAAAAATGAACAAAACCAAAAGAAAACCATTGATGTTATCACTTTGAATTTTAGTCAGGATGAATAATAAATTAGGAATAAAATAAGAAGAAAAAAAAACTCTTCGAGCTTTTTGAGTGGTTTTTACTGTTGAAGATAGGTTTGATACTGCTAACAAAGTTTAGTGTGGTACTGCACAACTATGATCACAACACTTGAGAGGCTGAGGCAGGAGGATTGAAAGTTTGAGGCCAGCCTGGGCTTGTCTCAAAAAATTGTTACCATTGCCTTATTTTTGGACATGAATTCTTTAGAAAGCAATATAAATGATTATAGACATTTATTCAGCAGGTATTTGATGGGTGCTAATGATGTGCTAGACTCAGTTTCTAAAATGTTGAACTGAATTCACATTTGCATTGCATGTGTAAAATGTTTGCATATAGCTCAGTATTTTTAGCATGAGTTGGTAATTATTGTGAAAAACTGATCATCTCAACCTATAAATAGGAATTCATAGATTCATAACAAAAGCATTGTAGGAAGTGCATCTAATCTGGAAGGCTGCTGGCCACTGAGGTTCTGGGCATTGTGTGATGGTCATTTATCACCTACCTGTGAGTACCTGTGAGGCTCAGGTTCCTGAGGCTGGCTTGATTCTCCCCAGTTTCTCTGCTGTTAGCAGGTATTACCTAGGATGACTTCTGTGAGTTCCAGGGGACTTTGATCTTTACTGCCTGAGATTTTGGGGAGTAATTTTTTAATAATTTTTTTGTGGAATTTCAAGTAATTTTCTTTTCAAACTTCTTTTAAAAAACATTTATTGATTGATTGCGTGCGTGCATGCATACGTGCATGCATGTGTGTGTGTGTGTGTGTGTATGTGTGTGTGTGTGTGTGTATGTGTGTGCGCACAAACATGCACATGTGTGGTGTGTACATGCATATATCATTGTACATTGTTGTGTGAACCCATTCTTTGGAGATATGAACAAACCTTTACTTACCAAGTTGGGGAAGTGCTGACAGACCACATAAGGATACTACCAGAGTCCAACTGGTCGAATCAATGAACTTGTATTGTGTTACTAACAGGAGTATGCTGAGGGTTACTTGCAGGAACTGCACTGATTCAAAAGCATCTGCAACACCAGAAGCCCACCCCAGTGGGAGATAGCTTCTTAAAGCTGGAACCTGGAGCTCATTGTATGACTTTCAGGCAGCTCAGCTGGTCTCTGCCTCCTTAGCTGTCCTTACTGCTTGGAGGTAGGGGCGAGGCCTGGTGCATTTGGGCAGATTCTGGGATTTCCAGAATCCCTGGAGTTGTTTACCTTTTGGATCTTAATGAGCTTTCCCTCCGAATGTTCTACACTGGAGAACATTCTCAGCTGGTCTCTGCCTCCTTAACTGTCCTTACTTCTTGGAGGTAGGGGCGAGGCCTAGTGCATTTGGGCAGATTCTGGGAATTCCAGAGTCCCTGGAGTTGTTTACCTCCTGGATCTTAATGAGCTTTCCCTCCGAATGTTCTACACACGTCCATGTGGAACTCAGAGAACAACATGTGGGATCAAATTCTTTCATTCCGTAATGTAGGTCCTGGGGATGAAACTCAGGTCTTCAGGCTAGGCAGTACCTTTACCTGCTGATCTGTCTCACTTCCTCTCAAACAACTTTCTTAATTAAAAAAAAAAAAAAAAAAAAAAAAAAAAAACCTTTATTTTACGAATAGCAACACAACCCGTGTATCATTTACCAGGCTGTCTTCAGGGTTCATTTCTGTTGTAGGGTCTGTGGCCTCTCACTTAGAACCATGACCATTAGTTAACGGCCACTTGTGTTCCCTCTTGAATATTGTGACTACTGCTGCTGTGACGGCGTGTGCACAAGCATTTTCAGATCTCCAGGGCATGCACCGTATGCTTGGGTAGAGTTGCTGGTCTTCTGGGAACTCGGTCAGCTTTTTTGAGGGAGTGTGGAGCCCTATCCCAAAGTCATCCCACCACCTTAGAGGCTTCTAGCCCCTCGAAAGGACCCCCTTTTCTCAGAGGAAGCTGATAGCGACACAAGAATGGGAAATGATGACGGGCTAGGCAAGCGGTGCCGGCCTGTGGAGTCTGCTGTGTTGTGTTCGGATGGAGAGTCCGGTGAGATGGGGAATACAGAAGCGCAGTTTGTATTTAAGGGCCAATATCTGTTTCGACGGATGCTTTTTATTCAAAGCCTGTCTCTAGAAAACAAACAAACAAACAAACTCTTTTCTGTTATTTTTAGCATCCCCCCCGCCATGCATCTGCTCTTTTACGTGTTTGTCTCCTTGATTTCCTGGATGTTACAACTCCACTTTACCCCTGGCCTGAGTAACTTGCATATTTCCTTTGGTGTCAGGAAGCTGTCAGAGAGGACCTATTTTCTGTATATGCAGGCCTTAGCCACAGGGGAGACTTAGCATGTTGACCATGGCCTGACCGACACAGCTTTCGGAGAAGGATCCTGAGCAGGAGGTTTGCTGCCTGCCCTGATGGTGGCCTCCCTTTAGTCATCTCTACCCTCACCATGCTGGCTCGAGGCTTAAAAGAGTGACTCAGGACTGAGGTATGGCCCAGCAATCCAGTTTTAGTCTGATTGGGGGTGGTCAATGTCCATATAATCAGTTATTAATCCCCTCGAGGCACAGCCCAAGCTGGCTCTACAGACAGAAAGGAGCCTGTCTAAGTCCCAGAGGCAGCTTACATAGAAGTCTGACCTAGAATTGTTGAGGGAGCAAGGTATTGCAGGGTATAGCTATAATGCCAGCACTTAGAAGCAGAGGCAAAGGATAGCTGTGATTTCCAGGCCAGGCTGGTCTGGTTAGGAAGGTCCAGGCCCTCCAGGATGCACAGTGACAAGACCCGGCCTCAAAACCAGACAGTCACTGAAGGAACCTTCCTGACGGGAGATTGACTAGCTGTGGGAAGAGAGGGCAAGGCAGCTGTTTTATTGGAATATTTGAAGAGCAGAGGCCCATATTTTGGTCTCATGTTCTGACCCTATCCCGAGTACCTCTGTCTTTTTAAGTCTACATTCCTTTCAGCCTAAAATAATTGTGCGCTGCAGAAACGTAACATGCAGAGCCTGTGCTGAGATGTGGATTCCTGAGCAGATTGGGCAGCAGCATGGTAGCTTTTTGAGTTCAGCCATCAGTGGATTGAAACTGTAATAGCGGTATTTATTATACTCAGTTCTGAATGAGTTATTAACAAGCCTTTCCTTAGTCCCATGTTATCTCTGGTTTACAGGCTAATTTGTTTTTAGTAGAATTTCCTTAACTCCTATTGGATGTTTTATTACTAGAATGTTTAAAATGGCTGATTGCTAGAATCTTCAGGGAAACTAAAGCCTTAATCACATCTACTATTTTTATTATGGTTGATTCTTTAGATGAGTTCAAAAGTAACTTATTTAGAGAAATGAATTGCCTGGTATTGGTTTATAGTTTCATTCTCCCGGCACTTTTCACAGTGCTTATTAAGCCCTACCATATTGGAAGTGGGGATCCTGAGCTTGAGACTTCTCCATGGGACCATTCACTTGTGAGTAAATGTTGAACCAGTTTGTAACATTTAGTCCTAGGTACCAGTTTTCAGTGACTGTATTGACAAATTGAGCTTTATCTGTAGAATTAAAAGATGTGTGTGTGTGTGTGTGTGTGTGTGTGTGTGTGTGTGTGTGTGTGTGTGAGAGAGAGAGAGAGAGAGAGAGAGAGAGAGAGAGAGAGAGAGAGAGAGAGAGAACACAAGCTCTGGAACTGTGTTTAGCACCACATCTGGTGTTAAACATGTGCTCTTATAGGGATATATTTGTTTAATGTATTGACTTTTGTTTTTATCTTTGTTATCTATTTCTGTTGTTATAAAGGGATATTGATAGGCTACTGAGCTCTCTGAGTATCATAGAAAATGCCTTTTATTTTATTGATCACATTGATTTTCTTAAAAAAAAAATAGCACATTTGCTAAGTCTTCAAAATGGAGCTCTCCAATAACTGTGGTAGGAGTAGCAATTGAAAACTGCTAGTTTACTATGAGGTGGTCTCAGAAAGATCTATAACTGAAATAGTATGGACATTCAATTAGTGCCTTTGATATTCAAGACTAGGGAGCAGGAGTGCCGCAGTCACTTTTGAAATTGTGTTTTCAGAGTCAGTTACTAATTGGATTGTAGAGTACTGTACTAGAGCTTTAAGTGGCACCACAATTCACTGCAGTGCTGACCAGGGGTAATAAATGTGCAGGTAGAATGAAATCCATCTTCATGAAGAATGACTGGTTACAAAATGATTCAATCTGATTTTAAAATAAAGCAGTAAGTGAAACCAGTAAGGATTCAAAAAATACTTAGGGCCCCAGGAAAGAAGATTTAGTGCATTTAGCTTTCAAACAGTTTCTCCCTGTAGATGAATGTCTTTAAATTGATTCAAGTTATCAAGCCATTAAATTAATAAAGCAAGGGAAGATTTCTATTTTCTCGTTGGTAAGGACCCAGACTTCAGGGACAGAGAACTCTCTTTCTTCCTTCTTAAGTGGTAAGCCTCTATCTAAATCTCTGGCTCTCTTCCTAAATCAGTGGAAAACTGTTTTCTAAGCTGAGCCTGAGCTCAGCATGAGTGCTATTAAAGATTTAAGATTAAGATGATGGCTAAGAATGGTGGCTGAGGCCCGCAATCCAGCATCTGGAGCGCTGGGTGGAGGCTGGAAGATACAGAGTTCAAGGCCAGCTTGGGCTACATAACACATGTGGCCAGTCTAGGCTACTTGAAGCCCTATTTTTTTTTTTTTAAATTAATGCTTTGATTTGATATTGTGAAAAAAGAAGACAAACTGGGAGATTCCCTAGCGACAAGGATATGAGTTTTATATAACACCTCTGTATCCCAGGATATTAGAAAATATGAGAAATATCTTCTAGTTCACTGGAGAGTGAAACAAATGCTTGTCTACCTTAGAGAGTGAACAGATTGATTAATTGATTCGTTCATTCTTTATCTTTGCTAAAATACCTTTAATCTTTCATGGATAATCTTCAAATTCCAGCCTGAATATTGGGTAATGTAAGCAGTAATTTTTAAATGTTGAAAGAATGATATTTCCAAATATTTGGATATTTGATGTGTATACTAAGCAGACGGTTTTGTCACTTTATGACTAAACATTTCAATAACAGTATGAAGTAAAAATATGACAAAGACTGTTTTGTTGAAAATATCCAAGATCTTTTATTTCTTGCACATATTTTTTTTTTCTGAAACTATAGTAAGATTGATTCTGGCGCAGTAGGTTTTCTGAGTATTCATGGCTTAGGCACCTGACTAGGGTGTGGAACCAATCTCATTCCTCCCACCACTTAGTGGCCTCTGCTTTTCCAGAGATTGTATGCAAACTTTACAGAGCTCCTTGCCTTGTGGGCTTTTCATAGAGTGTAGGGGTGGGGGATGGGACTGGATGCCCATTATCTCTGTTACTAACTCATATTAACGTAGCGTTTCTGGATCTTCATAAAGCATTAACATAAAGTACCTTATTTTCAGCAATTTTGTTAGATTTATTTTTGTTGAATGGGAGCTCTGCTCTAGTCTCTTAGTGACTCTTTAGTCAGAGGGCTGGTGTAGGAAGTCTCAATCTGCTTACCTGCTAACTTCTGACTCATTTGTATAAATAGATTATACACTGTTTTCCCTTTCAGTGAACAGCAAACACGGATCACCTAGTGTATGCATTGTCCCAAGAGTCAGGTGGGGAGCTGTGCTGAGTAATGTGACTGAGTATGACAAATTAACAGTGGAGAAAGGCATGAGGTAATTACGGTCAACCCAGAGGAACAGAGGAACTGATTTGTGTATGAGGCAGGAGAAACAAGGGAGCTGGGAATTGACTATTCAAATGCAGGTGGAATTTAATATTTAATTAATATTTCGATGCCTGTCAGTCTGTATGAATTTTGGGCATTGATTTTTCATTGCAGTGTGGCACTATGTATAGCCATGTGGGAGTTTGCAATAACATTTTCTGTCTTTAAAGGATCTCATCAGAGTTTTCTATGTTTGTCTCCAGAGGCTTGGATGGAGACGCCATTGCTCACAGAATCTCTTCTCCATATTGACAGAAACTTCTCTGTCTCTCTGCCCATTTGCCCATTTCGGCGGGAAGCTGACCTGGCTGCTGGACAGTTGTTATGATTAGATTCTGTGTCACTTTGATTGTTTTTCTAAGGTTTTTGACATCTGTGTTTATCATAATGCCATTTACTTTCCATTTTGGAACATCTTATGCTGGTGAGATGGCGTAGTGGGTGAAGGTACTTGCTGAGCTGGAGTCCAGGGTCCAGCATGGTAGAAGGAGAGGACCAGTGTTTCATCCTTGCCAACTGCCCACCTCCTTCCCTATACATTTGCCTATTCTTGACAGTTTACATCACTGAAACCTTACAGCATTTATTCTTTTTACCTAGACTATTTTACATATTGTGATTTTGGTCTTAAACAAGTGCCCATCAGCCAGAGGCTCATGTGGACCTTTTATTTTTTATATTTTTGCAGATCTTAGTTTCTGTGCTCTCTTTCCTCAACCAGGCTAGACTTCTGGGGGGAAAGGATCAAGACTCATAGGAAACTGTTTCTTGGTGTTAGTTTAGCTAGTATGGTAGGATGCTGCATGTTTCTTTTCCCTCTCTCCTTGTTGTCTGCCAGTAATGCTGGAAACCATTGTATTTTATCCATTGTCTATTTATGTGCTACCATGTAAACAGAATTAGACTAGCAGATACTTTTCAGATCTTTGCCGTTTCATTAACCCATTTGCATATCTTTGGTAGAATTGAATTATTGTCCCAGTTGTAGGCTGTGCAATTGGTAGGCTCTAAGTGTTGATTTAGTACAAGAAAACAGCGAGGTCATCACACTTGTTGTTTTGATCATTGATCAAGTCTGCCTGCGAATGACGCGCAGGAGAGCATCTTTCCTCCGTGGTCACATCTGCCTTGCTTCCACCTACTGGAGTTCCTAGGTAGGGACTCGGGAGGTATTGATGGCTGTAGTTTATCAGCACTGCACTTAGTGAAATACTAAATCCCACAATCATGGGTTTATTGTTTTTATACTTCCAAATACAAATGAATTTTCCAGAATCTTTTCTGCTATTAAGTTGAAATACATGTTTGAGCACTACTGTATTTGTTAGTGGATATTGATGGCAGAGGGGATTATATCATAGTCTGTATATCCTCTGGAATCTGTCTCACCGTATTGTAGTATTTTTGTAATTGTTTTTGAGTTGTAGTTTAATATATATAGCATATCATCCACAATTTACAATCACATTTACATAAGTCTCTCCTTTTTCTTGTACTGAGCATGTGTAAATGTTATGAGTAAGATTTGAGAGGAACTTTTATGTCATTTTAATGGGCTTATGCATATATTGGATAGCTGAATTGCAACTTTTAATTTCAGCTTGGAATAAAGAATTTGAAATAGAGAAATGAATCAGGATGTGTCAAGACAGTGATGTGTCAGGACAGAATTAAATGCTGCTCATTTTATTTGAGTGATCATATTGTTTTATGGTAAAAAGCAGACTGTTTTGCTATAAATGACAATTATTTTGTAGCGAAGAAATATCTTGAAATTATAGGTCATTTTTCAATTTTATATGCACTTTTGTCAGCTTAAAATAATTGCTGATTTGGACTTTCCCCGGGAAAAGAGGTGACGATTACATTATTAACTTTGTAAGAAACCATTTTTAGGTCATTGATCAGATATATTGCTTAGAAGCAGCGGAATATTATAAAGTTTAAATCCTATAATACAAGCTCAGGCAAGGGATAAATAATTGTAAAGTGCTGGGTGCAGCAGTGCCAGCCTAGTGTTCCCATGCTTGGGCGTTGGAGGCAGGAACACTGGGAATCTGAGGCTAACCTGGGCTATTTGTTAACAAAAAACAGACAGACAGACATTCTGAACACTAAACTTCAAACTAAGATAGAGTAAAAAAGCCCCAGAGAGGTAAGTTAATTGTAGAAAAACCTAAGTCTCTGTTGCATGACTCACATAACCAGGACGGTGTGCTGTACAGTGAACACTAATCGTGTATGCTGGCATGTATCTGCTGGGGCAACATATAAACTGCCCAGTGTTTCCTACACAGTGCCACTCAGATATAGAACTCTGTTCTGTTCCTGTTCTGTTACAAAGAGGTATAGCTCATATACTTTTGGAAATGGGAAAGCTAACTGAACTGGTTCTATCTGGCTTTGCTATAGCTGAAGCTCTAAGAACTGTATTCCTACTCTTGCTATTTCTAAGATCTTCTGAAATTACCATCTTCCTTTGGGCATACTTTCTTATAGCCAGAAGTAATAATGGTTTTATGGCACCAGCGTCTGTGCCATATGGTGTTAAGGGCTCTTTTCACATTTGGACTCATTGGGTCTTCACACGGATCTCACGAAGTCTGTCATACAAGTTTTCATACATTTTATAGACAGTTGCCTAACTAATATCGCACAGCTAGATGGTGAGCGAGGGAGGTAAGTTACATAGCAGAACCTCTGCTTTAATTCTCTAGTTTGTGTTACTTGGTGTAGATTGAAGAGTTAAATGTTTTTTTTGTTTGTTTAGCTGCTGAGGATTGAATCTGGAGTCTCACACACACCGGATGAGCTGTCTACTACTGAGGTGTATCTCCCTGCCACCTCTTTAACTTTGTCTTTTGAGGCAGACTCATTAAGTTACTCAGGCTGGGCTTTGATTCACTCAGTAGCTCAGACAGGCCTTGGCCTTTAAGTCCTCTTGCTTCAGCCCTAGACAGGCTGAGCTCCCAGACCCAGTGCTTTCAGTGCTGCAGACTTTGTTTCAACAATGTAAAGGCTACACTAACTGTGACGGTTTAACCAGAAATCTTGTTCGGTAATTTAAAAAAAATTCCACTAGAGGTCAGTCTATCACCTGGGAATATAAATATTGTTGCTTTCTCTTTTTGAAAGTGAAATTTCTGTTTATTTAAGCAATGTGTTATGGAAGAGACTAATGTAGCTGAATAAATTTTGAATTATAAACATTGTCAAGGAATCATTTTTCATGTGTGGTGCTTGCTGGGGATCAAGCTTTACAAATGCTCTGCCACTGAGCTGTACCCTGAGACCTCAGAGTCATCTTTACAGAAGCAAAAGCCTGCATGACCATTACAGGATCCAATATTGGCTCAATAGATTATATTTGCAGAATTCAATCAAGATACCCTGGTGAGATGACAGATAGACAGACTACTTATTGACCTTGATCTTTGTTTTCTATAAATTACTCACATTAAATATTAAACCAGTTTTTTCATTACTAGTATTTCAAATTGCTTTTCTTGACTCATTTAATTCAGCAAAGGTTGTAGGACATTCCCAGAGGGTAACAAAGCAGTGAAATTAGTTGGTGCTCACTGAAAGATACTCTGATAATTTTAGGGCAATATGAATATAAGCTTTTTTTTCTTAAAAATTGAATAGAGAATTTTATTTCTCATCACCTGCGTTTAAAAGTAATATGGTGTTGGATTAAGAAGTTAACAGTGTTATTTTTTGAAGCAACATTTTGGCTTACCTCTGTGCTTGTGAAAGCAGTGTTTTATTGTGGAGGCATTACACATAGTTATTTGTAAGGTCTAGTTGGTACAGAGTAATTACCCACTTATGCATGTTGTAAGTAACGGTTCTGGCTACTGTAGGTTAAATAAAGCCTTTTAGTCAGCCTTCAAAGTAACTGAAACAATCTCACTTGACTCCAGATTTGTCACACTGTAATGAATGACATCACACAGAAGAGGTTAGAACAAGGAGGGGAGCACAGGCTGTAGTACTGGATGGTCAGTGAGTTAGAGCCAAGGCATCTTGAGTGGAGTAGGAATGAGGGGTCTTATACACAGAGGTCTGCAGAGCAGGCAGGATGGTAGAGCTACAGACAAACAAGTTGCCTCTAAGACCAAGAAGTCTCCAGAGGCAGCAGAGAACACATGAGGAGGAAGGCAAGAGCTAGTGATTTCTCAGCGGACTTACCCCTGCTCTGCCACCACCGTATGCCCGCTGCCACGGCAGGAGCTTTAGTGCACTCCCCCTTTCTCCAGCAGTAACCATACGGTAGGCAAATCCCTCTTTACAGACTAGGTGGTTGAGGCTCAAAGGAGTTTCAGGACTTGCTAAACTGAGATTTGAACCCAGGGCTTGTGACCCATCTATGAAACGCTGTCTCCTTGTCCCCCTTTTCTTTTGCTTCTGCTTTCCCCCTCTCCTGTCTGCATTAAAGATAGCTGTAGGCTTCCATCCAGTGTGAAATTAACCCCACAGGTAAACCCCAATTACAACAAAAGCAGAGGGTTATAACTTCTGCAGGGAGGCAGATTGGGGATATTTTTGTTAAAAACTGGAAGTTTCTCCCCACGGGGCCCCGCGTGCTCTGATTAGAGGGACGGCCATGGACCTGTTGCCTGCACTTCTTACTGCTTTGTTGTTTCCCTTCCTCTTAAATCCTCTAATTATCTTACCAGGTGTTCCCTCTGTTGGCTTCGTTTTTTCATATATGACACCCTTGGAGGTGCCTCTCAAGGACTTTGCAGAGTCTTAATAGGCAGCGCAGTGGGCCAGCCGACAGGGCAGTGGAGGGATCGGGGTTGGGCTGTGTGGACTTTTGTGGCTTTACTTTTACACCTGCAGGCAGGAGTGCTTCTGAGACCTTTCCGTCTTTTAAAGACAGCTTTGATCCTAGATCTCTTTCTGCTTGGCATATGTTTTTGAAGAGGTGAGGACAGGATGTCAGCTTTCTTCTCCCAAAGGCACTGGTCGCTGAATTTCCCCTGTAATCCAGGACTTTCATCATCCCCTCCATGTTGATGGTTACACTAGACCTGGTGAATAGCATTGATCTTTTGTTTTTTGACCCAAGTGACTGGTTAATGGTAAAAGGTCCATCAGCTGAGAATGCTTTAATCAGGCCTTCTTTCTTTTGTGTGTGGTTGAGGTAAGGTCTATCTTTGGTCAACTGCAAAAAGTCTTTCCCAAGGTTTTATTTTTTTCTCCCACTTTTTTTCTCCTGAAGTTGCTTGATGGGGAGACGAGAAGGAATACATCCGGGTTACACCAGGGCAAGCAAGTGGAAAGTTCTTCTCTTTAAATGGATTTTACTCTCTTGGGCAAAACTTTGATTTGTTTTGACAAAATAGCACAAAATTCCTACCTTGAAATGTAAGGTAGCACCAGCTATCCAAGTACCTCTGCAGCAAAGGCCCAGAGGAAGCCGAAAAGGCCGGAAGGCCTTCTCTCTTCTGGGAGGAGTTGGGGGTGAAGTGACTTATATCTCTTTTTAATCTGCAAGTGCCCAAACATTTTTATTTAAACCCCTTTGCTATTTTACAAAGCAAGAAGCAGTTAGACACGAAATACCTAAGTACCCTACAACTGATCTGAAACTCACTTCCACCAGCAGCCGTCCTCCTCACAAGCTTTCTAGCTGCCGCCATGCGTTCTTTACTTCCGTTCTGCAGCTAAGGCCAGATCAGAAGCGTAGGTACAGCCATGCCGCCCATTGCCCAGAGCTGACTGCCATTTTACAGTGCTCTTCCAGGAGAGCTGCACATCTTTAGTTTATGAGCCCCACAGATCTGGTCCTCCTGTCTTTCCAACAACGGTGTACTCTGTAGTGCCTCTTCATAGGCTAAATGGGAACGCTGACATCCTCTGATCCACACTCCTTTACAAAATGTTTTTTCTTTTCTGAAGAGAACTTATTACTGTCCTTTGCACCACTGCTTGAATAGGCTTTTTGTAAATTCAAGTGTAATCGTATCTTCAATGATCAGGATCATTGAGTTATTCTTACACCCTTTATTTTACTTTTTCCTTTTATTGAAAATAGCTTTTTATCCTCTCACATTCTTTTAAACAGTAGCATTTGGTTTTACCCTAGGACCCTGGGCTATCTAGTTTCAGGCTCTTGGTTATCTAAGCAGTGTTGATCTCATGGAGTGGGCCTTAAGTCAGATCAGACGGTGGTTGGTTGCTCCCACAGCTCTGTGCCACTATTGCACCAGTGTAGGTCAGAGGGTTTGTGGCTATGTTGGTGTTTACATTTCTCCTCTGTTAGCATACAGAGCACCTTTCTATACCAAAGATGCTAGCCCACTGGGGTGAAGGCTCTATGTAGACTTCAATGACCTTCTTCATGTTCAGTGATTTATGTATGTGCTGTCTTCAGCAATGGGGCCTTGCTTCTTGGCAACATTCTGGGTGGTTTGGGATCCGTTTGGCCAACAACTTTCTTAGATATAACCCAGTCTTCATACTGGAAGACTCATTTGGTGACAAGAGATGTCTAGTTGGGGTTATGACTATCTCATTAGTTGATTATTTCATTTAGATCCCCTTCATATGTATGTATATTTTGTAAACCTTCATTCGATTTTCATACTACCCCTCAACTAACCTTTAGTTTTAGCGTCCTCTCCCCATATTTCCTCCTCTGTCCTATGCCCTCCCCATTTGGTCCTCCTGTTTCAGTCATCCCCTCATCTACTCATAACTACTTATTTCCCGTTCCTAGGGAGCTCTGTCTGACATCTTCCCCCTCCCTCCAGTCCCTTATCCTATACCTAAGTTCTATAGTGCTCTGCACTGTGGCTTGGTTATCATTGACTTAACAGCTGATATGCACATATAAGTGAATACACACCATATTTGTCTTTTTGGGTCTGGTTACCTCACTCAGGATGATTTTTTAAGTTCCATCTATTTACCTGTGAATTTTATGATTTATTTTTAAATGGCTGATAAATATTTCATTGTGTAAATGTACCACATTTTCCAAATCCCTTCATCTGTTGAGGGACATCTGGGTTGTTTCCAGTTTCTGCCTTTTATGAATAGAGCAGCAGTGAACACGGTTGATCTGTGTCTCTGTGGTAGGGTGGAGAAACCTCTTTTGCATATATACCCAAGTGTGATCTAGTGGGTTTGCTGTTGTTGTTTGTTGCTTTGTTTTCCAAGACAGGATTTCTCTGTGTATTCCTAGCTGTCTTAGAACTAGCTCTGTAGACCAGGCTGGCCTTGAACCCACCTGCCTCTGCCTCCCAAGACCTGTCACCACAGCCTGGTGGTATTGCTGGATCTTGAGGTAGATCAGTTCCCATCTTCCTGAGGAACTGCCACATGGATTTACATAGAGGCCGTGCAAGTTTGCCGTCGCACCAGCAATGGATGAGTGTTTCCTTTATCCCACATCCTTGACAGCATGATCTGTCATCTGTTTTATTGGTCTCAGCCATTCTGATGGGTGTAAGATGAAATCTCAAAGTAGTTTTGCTTTATATTTCATTAATTACTAAGGATGTTGAACATTTCTTTAACTGTTAAGTATTTCTCAGCCATTTGAGTATCTCTTTTGAGAATTCTGTTTAGATCTGTACCCCATTCTTAGTTGGATTGTTTTCTTGATTTTTTGAGTTCTTTATGCATTTTGGGTATTAATTCTCTATCACATGTGTAGTTAGTAACATTTTTTCCCTCTTTCTGTAGGCTATTGCTTTGTTGGAACAATGGTATTCTTTGGTGTACAAAAGTTTTTCAGTTTCATGAGGTACTTATCCATTAGTTGTTGATTACTGCCTATACTGTGGTATTCTGTTCAGGGCACATTTTCCTGAGCTAGTGAATTCCAGGCTACAGTAATTTTCTCTTTTATTAGGCTTAGTGTATTTGCTTTTTTAAAAAATTCACTTTACATCCTGATCTCCCCTTCTGGTTCCCCCTTCCAGAGTCCATCCCCCTTTCCTCTTCTGAGAGAATGGAGGCTTCCTCCCAAATATTTCCCCATCCTAGCACATCAAGTCTCTGCAGGGCTAGATGCTTCTCCCACTGAGGCCAGACAAAAAGCCGAGTTAGGAGAATGGATTTCACAGACAGGTAACAGCGTTAGGGACCCACATGAAGACCGACTGCACATGTACTACATATATGTTGGGGGGCCTAGGTTCGGCTAGTTTATGCTAACTGGTTGGAAGTTCAGTCTCTGAGAGTCCCCAAAAAGTCCAGGTTAGTTAACTCTGTTGGTCTTCCTGTGGCATTTCTCTCCCCTTCACAGTCCTTCCCCCATCTCTTCCATAAGAGCCCCCGGGGTTCCGTCCGCTGTTTGACTGTGGTTCTCTGCATCTGTTTGAGTCAGCTGTTGGGCAGAGTCTCTCAGAGGACAGCTCTGCTAGTATCCTTTCTGCAAGCATAACACTATCATTAGTAATGTCAGGGACTGGTGCTCACGCACGGGATGGGTCTCTAGTTGAGCTGCTTATTGGCTGGCCATTCCCTCAGTCTCTGCTCCATTCTTCCTCCCTGCATTTCTTGTAGGCAGGATACATTTTGGGTCAAAAATTTTGTGGGTAGGTTGGCATCCTTATTGCTCCACTGGGGTTCTTGACTGGCTACAGGAGGTGGCTTCTTCAGGTCCTATATCCCCACTGTTGTGAATCTCAGCTAAGGTCACCTCCATTGATTTGTGGGAGCCTCTCCTATCCCACGTCTCTGGTATGTCCTCAAGATGCACCCCACTTTCAGCTGCAGGTTTCATTTGTTCTCATGGCCATCTGGACATCTCCCCTATCTCGCCCCACACCTGATCTCACACCCCTCATTCTACTCTACATTTTGTCTCCGACCCAGTTCCCTTCCTCCATCTGCTTTCTACAACTGTTTTATTCCCCATTTTGAGTGAGATTCAAGCATCTTTCCTAGGGCCTTCCTTCTTGTTTATTTATCTTCCTTGGATCTGTGGAGTGTAGTGTTGGAATCCTGTATTTTATGGCCAATAGCCACTTATAAGTAAATACATACCATGCATGTCCTTTTGGCTTACCTCACTCAGGATGATATTCTCAAGCTCCATACATTTGCCTGTATGGCAAATTCATAATGTCTTTGTTTTTAATTGATGAATAGTATTCCATTGTGTAGATTACCACATTTTTTAAATCTATTCCTCAAGTTGAAGGACATCTAGGTTGTTCCTCGTTTCTGACTCTGAGATTCCATCTTATACTGGTCAGAATGGCTAAGATAAAAAAAAAAATCAAGTGATAGCACATGGTGCTGAGGATGTGGAACAATGGTAGCACTCTTCCATTGCTGGCGGGGTGCAAACCTGCACAACCATTTTGGAAATCAACTGGGCATTTTTTCAGAAAACTGGGAATAGTTCTACCTCCAGATTCAGCTATACCACTCCTGGGCATATATCCAAAAGATGGTGCACCATACCATAGGGACACTTGCTCACCTGTGATCATAGCAGCTTTATTCATAATACCAGTGGATCTGGTTTTATGCTTAGGTCTTTAGTTCATTTGGAGTTGAATTTTGTGAAGGAATGATCTATGTAAGTATGGATCTGTTTGGGTTGTTCTACATGGAGCCATCTGATTTGGCCAGTACCATTTGTCCCATATGCTTATAATGACAGTAAATTCAGTATTTATCTTTTGAGGACTCTCACTCTGTTGTGCTGTGTAAGAGCCTGGAGATACCAAGAACGGTAAGTTTGTGTGCCGTTTGGAGAGTGAACTAGAAACGCAGTAGATTCAATTAACATGCTGGGGAAGGTTGGGTTTCTATTGCTGTGAAGAAACACTATAATCACAGCAACTCTTATGAAGGAAAACATTTAATTGGGGCTGGCTTACAGTTTCAGAGGTTCAGTCCATTAATCTCATGGCAGGAAGTATGATGACATGTAAGCAGACATGGTGCTGGAGAAGGACCTGAGAGTTCTACATGTTGATCTGAAGGAAATAAACTGAGACACTTTCTCTAACAATGCCATACCTACAGCAACGAGGCCCTTCTAATAGTTACTTTTCCAAGGTGTGACCTGAAACATGGGAGTTACATTCTTAGAGTTCCTTATGAGCACTTGGGCTGGTTTAAAATCAGACGTAGTGATAACTTAATGCCATTTGTATCTCTTGCCCCAAATCACTGGTCTGGGCCATGCCAGGTTTATCTGAGTGGATTCTCTAGCTTTGAATCCCAAGAGCATTCTCAGAAGGCTAATTGGTGATGGATCCCAAGAATGAATATAGTTATTACTGGGTTGGACACAGGTGACATTCAGAGTCAGGGTCCTTTCTCAATTTTCAGTCTGTCACCCAAGGTGGGGAAGTCATGTAAATGTCTCTTTACAAAATAAAGAAAATGAATTTCAGAAAGACTTTCCTCTCCTGGAACTGAGAAAAGCAGCTCAGGGACGTTCCACCCAAATCATCTCATTTCTTGAGTACTGTAATCTCTGCTTAAACCACCACTCTGTATTCACTGTCCTGATAGCCTTGTGATCTCGTTTGCATATAAGGGCATTTGTATCTGCCATCACAATATTGGATCTCAGAATATGGGGACTAATCTCCACTGTTGTGCCTTCAGTGCATCCCAGAGCGCCTAGTGCAGAGTTAACAGGCCAGTTATGTTTGATAATGAGCAGGTTCTAAGTTTCAGAGTAGATAATATAAGATTTTGGAAGATATTCAGAAAAGTAAAGGTTGGCCTGCCATATTTCCTGTTATGAAACCAATACAAAATCAGCAGAGAAAATAAATATGTATTTCATTTTGTTTCACAGAAAAGAATAATCCATGAGACTAGCAAGTAGTTGAGTTCAAACTATGGACTGGTACATTAGGAGTCTATAAAATGTAGATCAAATCCGTGGAAGAGGCTAGGAACTGATGCTTCTTTAGATTGTAAACAGTGCAAATTTTACTGAAACCAAGTGAGAAGACTCTCATCCCTTGAGGTATGAGTTGAGGCAGATCTCAGGGAAAACTGGAAAAGCCTCAAGACAGTCAGTGTGGTGTCTCAGCAGTGAGAGGTGAGGCCACGGGGCGGTATTTTTCTATTTCTGACTTACACGGAGAGGAAGAAAGAACGTGACAGTGAGCACTACACAACTTGACCTGACTCAGATGAATAGAAACGATAGAACAAGAAATCAACACGCCTATGTTGGGTAACCTATTATTATTCTAAGCAGGAAGAGGGCACACACTTCAGACTAAGAGTCCTCCTGGACTGGAAGTGACGTACACTTGCAATCTCGGCAGCTCAGGAGAGAGAGGCCCAGCAGTTCAAGGTCATTCTTGGCTACATAAGGAGTTTGAGGCCATTTAATGATAAATTAGACTCTCTCTTCCCCCCTCCCCTTCTCTCTCTCTCTCTCTCTCTCTCTCTCTCTCTCTCTCTCTCTCTCTCTCTCTCTCTCTCCCTCTCTCTCTCTCTCACACACACACACAAAACTAAAACAGAAAAGAAAAAAAGAAAACCATTAAAAAAGAAAAAACCCACAAGGTTCTGGGAATATAGCACAGTTGACGGTGCTTGCCTAGCAAGCATAAAGCCCGGGTTTGATCTCTAGCACTTCTAAACCAGGCATGATGGTGTGTGCCTGTAATATTAACACTGAGGAGGCAGAGTGTTCCAAGTCCACTTCAGTATGTAAGGACTTGGAGGTCACCATAAACTAGAGACCCTGCTGTAAAGAAACCAAACTAAACCAAAAAGCAAAATAAAGCTACTCAATAAAAAATGCACTCCAGCAAAACAAACCGCACAACCACCAGTACCAATAATAAAACAGTAAAAACAGATTACAAATTATATTAGAAAACATTTCAGAAAAAATATTTAATTAAAGAAATTGAAAGTAAACATGATTTTAATAAATAAATTAAGTAGAAAATTAATTAAAAACTGTTATGAAGACTCTAACTAAGCAAGTGAAGGACCTGTATGACAAGAACTTCAAACCTCTAAAGAAGGAAATTGAGGATGATCTCAGAAAATGGAAAGATCTCCCATGCTCATGGATTGGAAAGATTAACATTTTAAACATGCCCATCCTACCAAAAGCAATCTACAGATTCAATGCAATCCCCATCAAAATTCCAACCCAGTTCTTCATGGAATTGGAAAGATCAATGTGCAATTTTATATGGAATAACAAAAGACCTAGAATAGCGAAATCCATCCTCAACAACAAGAAAATATCTGCGGGAATCACTATCCCTGACCTCAAGCTATATTACAAGGCAATTGTGCTGAAAACTGCATGGTACTGGTACAGAAATAGGCATGTGGATCAATGGAATAGAATAGAAGATCCAGAAATGAGCCCTCATGTATATGGTCACCTGATTTTTGACAAAGGAGCTGTAAACAATCAATGGAAAAAGGACAGCCTATTCAACAAATGGTGCTGATCCAACTGGCACTCAGCATGCAGAAGAATGAAAATAGACCCTTTCTTATCTCCTTGTACAAAGCTCAAGTGTAAGTGGATCAAAGATCTCCACATTAAACCAGATACACTGAAACTATTAGATGAGAAAGTAAAGAAAACCTTAGAACACATAGGCACAGGAGAAAATTTTCTGAACAAAACACCAATGGCTCAAGCTCTAAGGTCAAAGATTAACAAACGGGACTTAATGAGATTGCAAAGTTTCTGTAAGGCTAAGGACATTGTCAAGAAAACAAAACGGCAGCCAACAGAATGGGAGAAGATCTTTACCAACTCCAAATCAGATAGAGGCCTAATATCCAAGGTATACAAAGAACTCAAAAAGCTAGACACCAGAGAATCAAATAACCCTATTTAAAAATGGGGTACAGAGCTAAACAAAAACTGTTATGAAGCATTAAATACAGAGGGGGAGTGTAGTGAAGGGTAAAGGAAAGAATGTTGGAGGGACAACTACCACTAAAGCCCATGTGCAAAACCACACAGAAGCCTATCACTTCCTCAAATAGATGCACATATGAAAGGAATTTAAATGAGTCAACTAATAATAGGGAGACAGTGCCCCAACTAGACATCTTAGATTACCAAGTAAAACCTCCTCTATCAGGAATGGGTTATGTTTTGTTGAGTTGTTGGCCAAAGAGGTCCCATGGAAACTCCACAACTGCAAGGATATTTCCAAGGCTACTGGTCACTTTCCACAACCTAATGATAAGGTCTTTTTTCTGAAGACAACGCTTACTTACTTTCAACACAGAACAGCTGAGTTGGTGTCTAGCTAGAAGCTTCACCCTTTGTGACTAGTGTTCATGATATTGGAAGGTACATAAAAGGTACTGGAGAAGAAAGGGAGTTATATCTTCTAGTTGTAAACCCCGTGACCTACACCAGCAACATACCTGTAAGGTATACTGGCACAACCATGTCACAAATGTAATGGGAGTAATCAAACATTTTGTGACTGAATTGAAGTCTTCTAGATGAGATGGAACCCATACCTGACATTACTAAAGTGGCCAAGAACCTGAGACTAGATAGGTCATGTGCCTAGGGGAAAACCCAATACTGTTCTTCTTCTTCAGGAGCATAGCAATAAAATGACTTCTAATAAGATTTTCTATAAATATAGAGTCAGTGTCTTAGTCAGTCATCATCAGAGAAGCTTCTTGAAGTAGATAGGAACCAACACAGGGACCCATAATTGGACTTTGTGCAGAGAATGAACTCTCAGTCTTTTTTAAAAAAAGATTTATTTATTTTATGTGAGTACACTTTAGTCATCTTCAGACACACTAGAAGAGGGCATTGGATCCCATTACACGTGGTTGTTGGTAATTGAACTCAGGATCTTTAGAAGAGCAATCAGTGCTCTTAACTGCTGAACTATCTCTCTAGCCCCCCAGGAACATGCAGTCTTAAATGGAATGTCTTTATCAAAGCTCTGCCCTCAAGGCTCAGGGATCTGTGCTGAAGAGGCCGTAAAAGGACTGTAAGAGCCATATGTGATGGACGACTATTCCAAGAAAACCGTGTCTTCCAGATACAAAAGGACTGATGCATACATGAACTTGCAGAGACTGTGGCAGCATATAGAGGTTCAAGCTAGATGGGGTCCCAGTAATGTGAGGGGGGAGTAGACATGGGTTACCAACCCTAACCAAGGCTATCTGCAGTTGATACCTATGGCAAAGGAAAAGTTAGTTTTCTCCAATGGAGTCTTTCCTGGTATAACCTACAATTCAGGGCAGGCCAACCCAAAATAAACTCATTGGTATTTTTGTAAACTTTCTCTCTTGGGGAGGGGGGCTTGGGATATTTTCTAATCTTTCTATTAATTTGCTTATTCATTTTTTATTTGTGTTTTTGTGGTTTTGTGAGTAATTTTGTTTTTCAATTTTTATTTATTTTTTTGAGCATAAAGTGTGATGGGTAGGGAGATGGGAAGGAACTGGGAAGAACTGGGAAACCTGAAAAAACATGGTCAAAATAAATCGTATGAGAAACTTTTTTTTTTGTGTGTGTGTGTGTGTGGAGGGATTGGTTCTTTATTCAAAATGTCACTTGTCAATATTCAATATCAAAACAGCTGCACTACAGGGTTCTCTTTCTCTGATATGAGAGAATAAAAACAAGCCAAGAATCTGCAGGGTGTCCACCAAACAGGCTGAGAAGAAACCACCTGAACATGGCAATTGGATAGGGACACTTCAAAGATGATCATACCACTTGCCCATAGACTGCAAAAGATAAAACCAACAGACACTAGAATCAAGGACAGCCAAGTGCTGAGAATCATGGGATTTGAGGGGTCAGAACTGTTGGAAGCCACATGCCATGCGTCATGGAGGAAGGAAGTTCATCTGCAGTAGTGAGATCCAAATCAACATAGCAGTGCAGACATCAGAGCTAAATGCCTCTGCTTGATGATCTTCATGTTGAATCTCTCATTACCCCCAAGGCCAGCTGCCCTTTTGTATTTCCTAGAGTTTTATGAGACACTCAGCTATCTTTCCAAATAGTCCTTAACACGAGTTTAAGTTAGGCTTCGGCCATAGGTATAGCTAAGAGTTCTACTTATATGTAACAGAGCATTATATATAGTAGATCATAGATATACAACATAAAGATAAACACGGGCAGAGAAAATCCAATGTAAGTGCTATGAAACCCATACCTGACACTTAGAGCAGCCAAGAACAAAGAGCAGAGCAAATGGACAGCAAGGCTTCAGACATGATGGAGGAGAAAAATCTTCAGAAATTAAAGCAATAGTGTCCAGGGCAAAAGGACAGCGTGTTCTAGAAAAACTGAATTTTGACAAAGAAAAGTAAACTGAAATTCCAGAATCTTGTAGGTATGCAGGCAGAAAAATCTTGGAAATCAGACTGGCTTCGTACATCATTTTGACAAAGCCAGGAGTCAATGAATCAGTAAAGTGTCTCCAGTGTTGCTCTCTCATTCTCTTCCCTCTCCTTTTCCCTCTCTCCCACCCTCCCTCCCTCCCTCCCTTCCTCCCTCCCTCCTTCCCCCCTCTCTCTCCCCTTTTCTTTGTCAGTCTCTCCCCTTTCCACCTCTCTCTGTCGTGCATGTGCGAGTGCGTGTGCGTGTGCGTGTGCGTGTGTGTGTGTGTGTGTGTGTGTGTGTGTGTAGGTACGGTGTATGGGCAAAGAGAAGTCTCACAGATTTGATATCTAGTCAATCCATTGTTTAGCACAAAAGCAGCAAGCATTGTTCCCAAGCATTCAAAAACTGATCCCTGAGAAAACCACTTTCCTGAATAAGGAATAAGAAGAGAAGCTTGGAAATGGAGGAGCAGAGTGTGAAAGGACTGTCTGGGCACCTGGAATTGATTTAGGTGTTGACTAACTCAAGGAAAACTACCCTCAGTGAAAACATCAATGTGTAAAATCTCTAAACTTAACAATGAGGAAAGGGTTTATACAACTGGATAAAAAGTGGGGGAAACAGAACAGCTTGAGATTTGGTCATGGTAAACTCTTCATTATGGTAATGGAGTCAGTAGATGCAGCCCAGTGATGGTGAATTTGATGTGTGGAAATCATGGCCTGGCCACAGACTAGGCTGTGAATCCTGTGAGGCTTGTGTAACTACAGACTCTGCACCTTGTAGAGTTGTTTGGAGGATTAGATTCAGGAATAAATGTATGTGAGGTGTTTAGAACAGCGCTCCCAGCAACCAACGACAAATTATTGCTTAGTATTTTTATTTTAAGAATTAAACATGGATTAATAGTTTTGTGATCTTGGGACAGAGAAGACCTTTGTAAGTTTAACACTAAACCCAGTAAGGAAGAAATAGAGGGAAAGATTAATAATTTGACTTTATAAAAATGAAAAGAGTTTACATGGTAAAATCACCATGATAAAAATCAATGAGCAATAGTCCATAGGGGAAGAACAGTTGCAATGTATTTGACAGAGTAGCAGTTGGTGTCATTAGTACTGAGGGATCACTGATAAGTTGACAAGAAGACGAGCAAAAATCAATGGGAATAAATGTTTTACAGAAAATGAAAAGTTGAAAAAGTAGTCTCACTTGTGGTGAAGGAGATAGAAATTTAAGAAGGGTAAAGTTAAGGAGGTGCTATTTTTCATTTCTCACATTGATAAGTATGAACATGCTTGGGTAGGTCTAATAGTGCTATGAAAGAGACACTTGTATCCATTCTTATCTCTATTTAAAGATGGAGGCATGGTTTAAGCCTAAGGCCTCCTACATGCTACTCTACTGCTGGTAAGTGCTTTACTGCTGGTCCGTAGCCCTAGCATTCTTCCTTTTTATTTTGAGGCAGGGTATCACTAAGTTGTCCAGGCTGGCTTTGAATTCACCCTGCTTCAGTCTCCTAAGTGGATGGTATTACATGCCTGCAGCACCAGCAATGGCTTCCTATCCTTTGTTGAGGGCAATTTTGCACTTGCCAAAATTGTGAGTGCTTATTATTTTCTTCTATTTATGCAATGCTACTGCTAAGAATAAATTCTCCAAATACATTTATCTTAATGTACAAATATGTAGGTAAAGGATCATTAGTAATAAGCAAATTGGAAACAATTTACTTGACCATTGAGATGACTTGTTAGAGATCCTGTACACCTTAAAACATGTGTAAGTATATTCAGTTGGCCCTCTCTGTATCTTATACATCTGTGAATCTGTGTCTATGAACTTAATCAAATATGGATGGAAAGTATTTGAGAAAAGTCACATTTGTAGTAACTACATTGAGACTTTGTCATTATTCCTCAATCAACATAGTGTACAACATGAACTCATACCCTAAAAAGAATACGTAATTTATATGTTTATATTGTATAGAAAATTTCTAGAATGTTAGAGAAAGTAGTGGTCTCTGAGGCGTGAAAAGGAGTGGAGATGGAGATACTGTGCACTTCCATTTTTATTGGATGTGCTCTGGACTTTCTCTCTCTCTCTCTCTCTCTCTCTCTCTCTCTCTCTCTCTCTCTCTCTCGTGTGTGTGTGTGTGTGTGTGTGTGTGTGTGTGTGTGTGTGTGTGTGTGTTTAGTTGCTAGTGTGAGTATGCAGGGTGTGTGTGCATGTACATGTAGAATCCAGAAGTTGACGTCCGGTGTCTCCATCAGTCATCTTTCACCTTATGTTCTGAGACACAGCTCTTACTGAATCTGGCGCTCACCAACTCAGCCAGGCAGGTTGGCTAGGGAGCTCTAGGGATCCATCTGTCTCTGCCCTTCCAGCTCCAGCATTCTAGACGTGTGTTGCCACGCTCAGCCTTTTCTTTTATGTGGGTGTGGGGGATCAAACTCTGGTCCTCATAGTTTCAAGACAAGCACTTTATCTACCAAGCCATCTTCTAAGTCCTGACTATTGTAACTTTTATTATACAAATTCTAATTTTTAAGGCAGTTTGAACCAAATAAAAATAATATTGCAGTTGGTATCTGTGCTTTGAAAATTGAATTTAATATTTAGGGAATGAAATTATTAAAATATCAAAATAAATCAATTGAATAAGACCCTATATTGTATGACACATCAGGTAACATCTTAAAGCTTGTGCTACAGATTGCAGCTCATAATTCTGTGAACAGGTGTAGGTATGTCTCCTAATTAAAACCAAATAAAGTGAGATCTAGTGACCAGTATACTCACTGCTTGTCCACTGCCAGGATACTACATCAGCAACTACCACCAAGGGCAGGAAAAGCTGTTGCTAAAGTTTGTGAGTTTGGTATCAGTACTTGTTGGCTATGTGCTTGGTTTATCATGACAGTGATGGCTGAAAGTGTTAGAAATATTTGGTCAGGTATGTTGGTGATGACACAGAGAGTCCCAGGGAAGGATCATTCCTGGGCAGAAGTTAACTTGAGACTATGTACTTGCTTGTGCACAGGCAGACTTTAGCATTTTCTAGAATTTTCGAATATAATCTATATAAATCTATTTAGGAATTGGCTTTTTCCCATATAGAGAACCTCTTATTTTTCAAAACTTGGTGATTTCACTGGGAGCAACATCAGAACACAGGCAGGATTATGGTGTCTACTTAGAATCATCAGTTTGAATCTGAAACTCTTCAAACATTTTTAAGAATGGTAACTTTGTTGGGATGCATCTGACATGAGGAAACAATTAGAACATTAAATGAACTTCAGGTTTGCTTATATGCAGTTCCTTCATTGAGGAAACTCTAGATGAACACACAATACTGGGCCCAGTAGAACCCAACAGCCCGAAAACAAGACCCACACCTACAAGGACATATGTAGTATCATCAAGGGACCTCAGTTTACCACTGAGCGTTGTAAGCCACGTGGTCTCCTTCTTTGGTATTAGGCCTTTCCTTTGATTTCAAATACTCCCTTCTAACACTTCACAATATACTCACTCACCCCACACTCAACATTAACTTCACATTCTTGTAAAAGTACGGAGCTGTGTATTTTTTATTGTTTCCCAACCATTTAATATGTTTGAAGTTGTGGTATTATATTTATTCACTTCCTATATAGTATTCATGCTCCCAACATTAGCCTGTGCTCCTAACTTCTCCAGCCACAAGTCCTATATTTCTGTTGTGTGAGTTTTGAAGTGTAATGATATTTGGAACTAGGTATCTGTTTTCAGCAAAGCTAACTATTTTCTTGAACAATTTTATGTTGGTTCCTCCCTTCTGGCATTTTTATTTTTTTAAATCAAATATTTTATGTATTTACATTTCAAATGTTATCTCTTTTCCCGGTTCCCACCTCTTCTATCCTCTCCCCCCTGCTTCCATGAGGATGCTCCCCTCCCACCCACCTCCTCTCACCTCACCGCCCTGACATTCCCCTACACTGGGGAATCCAGCCTTCACAGAACCAAGGGTTTCTTCTCCTATTGATGCCAGACTGATTTCCACAGTGGTTGTACCAGCTTGCAATCCCTCCAACAATGGAGGAGTGTTTCTCTTTCTCCACATCCTCCTCAGCATCTGCTATCACTTGGGTTTTTGATCATAGCCATTCTGACTGGTGTGAGGTGGAATCTCAGGGTTGTTTTGATTTGCATTTCCCTGATGACTAAGGATGTTGAACATTTCTTTAGGTACTTCTCAGCCATTCAATATTCCTTAGTTGAGAATTCTTTGTTTAGCTCTGTACCCCATTTTTTAATAGGCTTATTTGGTTCTCTGGAGTCTTAATTTCTTGACTTCTTCATATATATTAGATATTAGCCCTTTATCAGATATAGGTTCTTTTCCTAATCTGTTGGTTGCTGTTTTGTCCTTTTGACCATGTTCTTTGCATTACAGAAGCTTTGCAATTTTATGAGGTCCCATTTGTCCATTCTTGATCTTAGAGCATAAGCCATTGGTGTTCTATTCAGGAAAAAAATTCTCCTGTGCCTATGTATTCTAAGCTCTTTCCTACTTTCTCTTCTATTACTTTCAGGGTATCTGGTTTTATGTGGAGGTCTTTGATCTGCTTGGACTGGAGCTTTGTACAAGGAGATAAAATGGGTCAATTTGAATCCTTCTACATGCTGACTACCAGTTGAACCAGCACTGTTGTTGAAAATGTTGTCTTTTTTTCCCCACTGGATGGTTTTAGTTCCTTTGTCAAGGTGACCATGGGTGTGTGGGTTAATTTTTGGGTCTGCAATTCTACTCTATTTTTCTACCTGCCTGTCTCTGTACCAATAACATGCAGTTTTTATGACTATTGCTCTGTAATTCAACTTGAGGTCAGGGATGGTGATTTCCCCCAGAAGTTCTTTTATTGCTGAGAATAGTTTTTGCTATCCTTGGATTTTGGTTATTATAAATGAATTTGCAAATTACTCTTTATAACTCTATGAAGAATTGAATTGCATTGAATCTCTAGATTGTTTTTGGCAAGATGGCCATTTTTACTATATTAATCCTGCCAGTCCATGAGCATAGGCTATCTTTCCACCTTCTGAGAGCTTCTTAAATTTTTTTCTTCAGAGATTTGACGTCCTTGTCATACAGGTCCTTCACTTGGTTAGTTAGAGTTAGACCAAGGTATTTCATGTTGTTTGTGACTATTGTAAAGGGTATCTTTTCCCTAATTTCTTTCTCAGCATGTTTGTCCTTTGAGTAGAGGAGGGCTACTGATTTGTTTGAGTCTGTTTTATATCCAGCCACTTTACTGAAGGTGTTTATCAGCTTTAGGAGTTCTCTGGTGGAATTTTTTGGGTCACTTAAATATACTATCATGTCATCAGCAAATAGTGATATTTTGACTTCTTCCTTTCTAATTTGTATCCCTTTGACTTATTTTTGTTGTCTAATTGATCTGGCTATACTTCCAGTACTATATTGAATAGGTAGGGGGAGAGTGGATAGCCTTTTCTAGTCTGTGGTTTTAGTGGAATTGCTTCAAATTTCTCTCCATTTAGTTTGATGTTGGCTACTGATTTGATGTATATTGCTTTTACTATGTTTTGGTATGAGCCTTGTATTCCTGATTTTTTTTTTCAGGATTTTTAACATGAAGGGGTGTTGGATTGTGTCAAATGCTTTTTTTAGTATCTAATTAGATGATCATGTGATTTTTTTTCTTTGAGTTTGTTTATATAGTGGATCACATTGATGGATTTCCATATATTGAACCATCCCTGCATCCCTGGGATGAAGCCTACTTTATCATGGTGAATGATTCTTTTTTATGTGTTCTTGGATTCGGTATGCAATCATTTTGTTGAGTACTTTTACATTGATGTTCATGAGAGAAATTGGTCTGAAGTTCTCTTTCTTTGTAGTGTCTTTGTGTGATTTAGGTATAAGTGTAATTTTGGCTTCAAAGAACAATTTGGGTATTGGGTTTTTTTTTCTTCTGTTTCTGTTTTGTGGAATAGTTTAAAAAGTTTTGGTATTAAGTCTTTGAATGTCTGAGAATTTTGCACTAAATCCATCTGTTCCGTTTTTTTTTTTTTTTTTTGGGGGGGGGTGGGTTGGAAGACTTTTGATGACTGCTTCTAATTTTTTAGGGGCTATGGACTGTTTAGATGGTTTATCTGATCCTGATTTAACTTTGGTACCAGGTATTTGTCTAGAAATTTGTTCATTTCCCCTAGATTTTTTCAGTTTTGTTGAGTATAGGTTTTTTTTTTTTGTAGGATCTGATGTTTTTTTTGAATTTTCTTGGTTTCTGTTGTTACATTTTCCTTTTCATTTATGAATTTATTAATTTGGATACCGTCTCTGTGCCTTCTGGTTAGTCTGGCCAAGGGTTTGTCTATTTTGTTGATTTTCTCAAAGAACCAGCTCCTGGTTTTCTTGATTCTTTGTATAGTTCATTTGTTTCTACTTTGTTGATTTCAGCCCTGAGTTTGATTATTTCCTGCGGTTTACTTGGGTGTATCTGCTTCTTTTTGTTCTAGAGTTTTCAGCTGTGCTGTCAAGATGCTAGTGTATGCTCTCTCCAGTTTCTTTTTGGAGGTACTCAGAGCTATGAGTTTTCCTTTTAGCACTGCTTTCATTGTGTCCCATAAGTCTGGGTATGTTGTGCCTTCATTTTCATTAAATTCTAAAATGTCTTTAATTTCTTTCTTTATTTCTTCCTTGACCAAATTATCACTGAGTAGAGCATTGTTCAGCTTCCATGTGTATGTGGGCTTTCTGTTGTTTTTGTTGTTACTGAAGATCAGACTTAGTCCATGGTGATGTAATAGGATGCATGGGATTATTTCAGTCTTCTTGTATCTGTTGAGATCTCTTTTATGACTGACTACATGGCCAGTTTTGGAGAATGTACCATGAGGTGCGGAGAAGAAGGAATATTCTTTTGTTTTAGGATAAAATGTATAGATACCTGTTAAATCCATTTGGTTCATAAGTTCTGTAAGTTTCAATGTGTCTCTGTTTAGTTTCTGTTTCCACGATCTGTCCATTGATGAGAGTGGGGTATTGAAGTCTCCCACTATTATTGTGTGTGGTGCAATGTGTGCTTTAAGCTTTAGTAAAGTTTTTTTTATAAATTTGGGTGCTCTTGCATTTGGAGCATAGATGTTCAGAATTGAGAGTTTATCTTGGTAGATTTACCCTTTGATAAGTATGAAATGTCCTTCCTTATCTTTTTTGATAACTTTTGACTGAAAGTTGATTTTATTAGATATTAAAATGGCTACTCTAACTTGTTTCTTGGGACCATTTGCTTGGAAAATTGTTTTCCAGCTTTTACTCCAAGGTAGTGTCTGTCTCTGTCACTGAGATGTGTTTCCAGTTTGCAGCAAAATGCTGGGTCCTGTTTACATTTCCAGTCAGTCTATGTCTTTTCATTGGGGAATGGAGTCCTTTGATGTTAGGAGATAGTAAGGAAAAGTGATTGTTTCTTCCTGTTATTTCTGTTGTTAGAGCTGGAATTATGTTTGTGTGGCTATCTTCTTTTGGGTTTGTTGAAAGATTACTTTCTTGCTTTTTCTAGGGTGTAGTTTCCCTACTTGTGTTGGAGTTTTCCATTTATTATCCTCTGTAGGGCTGTATTTGTAGGAAGATATTGTGTAAATTTGGCCTTGTCCTGAAAGTATCTTGGTTTCTCCATTTATGGTAATTGAGAGTTTTGCTGGATATAGTAGCCTGGGCTGGCATTTGTGTTCTCTTAGGGTTCTCTGTATGACATCTGCCCAGGATCTTCTAGCTTTCATAGTTTCTGTTGAGAAGTCTGGTCTAATTCTGTTAAGTCATTTTTTATATAGTTATTTGATCCTTTCCCCTTACTGCTTTTTAATATTCTTTATTTGTTTTGTGCATTTGGTGTTTTGCTATTATGTGTCAGGAAGAATTTTTTTTTCTGGTCCAATCTATTTAAAGTTCTGTAGGCTTCTTGTATGTTCATGGTCAATTCTTTCTTTAGGTTAGAGAAGTTTTCTTTTATAATTTGGTTGAAGATGTTTACTGGCCATTTAAGTTGGGAATCTTTACTTCACTCTCCTCTATACCTATTATCCTTAGGTTTGGTCTTCTCATTCTGTCTTGGCTTTCCTGGATGTTTTGGGTTGGGAGCTTTTTGCTTTTTGCATGTTCTTTGACTATTATGTCAATGTTTTCTATGGTGTCTTCTGCCCCGAAGATTCTGTCTTCTATCTCTTGTATTCTGTTGGTCATGCTTGGGTCTATGACTCCTGATCTCTTTCCTATGTTTTCTCTCCAGGGTTGTCTCCCTTTGTGATTTCTTTCTTTCTTTCTTTCTTTCTTTCTTTCTTTTTTGAGAATGAATTTGTTTATCGAGTACACATGATAATGGATGACACACAAGCTTCATTCCCATCTGTTATTTTATCTGATACTGTATTCAATTTTGATATTGCATTTTATAACCAAATTGTGACCTTGCTTGGATGACCCTTTCAATGGTGAAACTCATTAAGTTACAACAGTAACTGGCAGTTTAACAATACTAAGGTTTTTGAAGACAATGGCTTCTCTACCCAAGCATCCATAAATAAATTCCAAATGGAACATGGCACTACCCTGAAGGAATTCCAACTTCACACTGTTGGGGAAGTTTACCAAGATGGCTTCAGAGTAGACTAACTTTACTCAGCACATTAAAAAAAAAAAAAGACACATGGTCAGACTATTACATTTAGCAATCAACAGCATGGGTAAGAAAAAGGTTTACAATAAAACCTTTTGTTGGAATGCTTTACACTTTCCACAGAACAGAAACTAAAATAACATGTAACTAATAAATACAATTAGTCACAAATACAGTCCTGGAGTTCTTGCCCCCACACATGAGTATTGTTTAAAACATGTCTTTTTTGTAGCAGCTAGGCCCTGCCACCACGTGCTTGGCTGAGTTCACAAATCTTCTGTAACCTGTAGCTTCCCTGTCGCTTCTCTGGCTCTCCTCTCCTGCTAAACTTTGTTTCCTGACTGTGATTAGAACCTCCTTCCAGTGCCATAGCTACTGCTGCTGCTGGAACCACCATAGCTACCTTGGTTTTGTGGTTTATCAAAGTACTGGCCTCCGCCACCATAAGGGCCAGAGCTCCTGCCTTCAAGGTTTCCTCCTTTCATCGGACCAAAATTTGAAGGCTGGTTGTTGTAACTTTCAAATCATTGTAGCTTCTACCACCTCCAAAACTGCTTCCGTCATTGCCCAATCCATTATAGCTATCCCATTGTCACCATATCCACCACCACCATGGCTGCCACCAAAGCCACCACACCCACTGAAGTTCCCTCCTTGACCAAAATTGTCATTTCCACCAAAACTGCCTCCACCACTGCCACCAAAATTTCCAGAACCACTTCTACCCCTCTGGCTGGATGAAGCACGAGCCATCTTACATCACAGTTGTGGCCATTCACAGAATGGTATTTCTGAATAAGCAGAGTCATGGTCATCAAAGTGACAAAAGCAAAGCCCCTCTTTTTCTCACTGCCTCTGTCAGTCATAATTTCAATCACTTCAATTTCCCATACTGCTCAAAATAATCTTGTAGGTGATGTTCTTCAGTGTCTGCTTTAGTACTACCAACAGAGATCTTTTTCCACTTAAGTGGGCACCTGGTCTCTGAGAATCTTCCTTGGCGCAGCTCTCTTGGGTACCACAACTCTTCCGTCCATCGTGTGTGGTCTTGCATTCATGGCAGCATCCACTTCCTCCACAGTGGCGTGTGTGACAAACCCAAAGCCCCGGGATCTCCTGGTGTTTGGATCTCTCATTACCACACAATCGGTGAGTGTTCCCCATTTCTCAAAATGGCTGCTCAGCCCTCCGATGAAGAGCTTCCGCAGCTGTCCGGGTCCTTGGGAGACTCTGACTTAGACATGACAGCAGAGAGATGAGAGCCTTCTGCGATGCTTCCTCGGCAGCGCGACAGAGCAGAAAGGCTTCTTTATTGTTTCTATTTCCAGCTTTAGATCCTGGATGGTTTTGTTCAATTCCTTCACCTATTTGGTTGTGTTTTCCTGTAATTCTTTAAGAGATTTTTGTGTTTCCTTTTTAAGTACTTCTCGTTTACCTGTGTTCTGTATTTCTTTAAGGCGTTATTTATTTCCTTCTTGATGTCCTCTATTATCATCATGAGATGTGATTTCAAATCTAAATCTTGCTTTCCCAGTGTGTTGGGGAATCCAGGACTTGCTGTGGTGGGAGAACTGGGTTCTGATGATGCCAAGTAGCCTTGGTTTCTGTTGTTTAGGTTCTTGCCCTTGCCTCTTGCTAACTGCTTGTCTCTGTTGTTAGCTGGTCTTGCTGTCTCTGACTGTAGCTGTCCCTCCTGTGGGCCTGTGGGCTTTTCCCCTTTCAATTGAAGTTTATGTATTCAACCTGATGTATAAAATCCAGTTGCATAAAACAACCGTAAATGAGTGATGGAAATTGCATTTCCCCTTGGTGCAGGCGCTCTGTTGTGCCAAGTGAGCTCAGCATTTCCAATTTTATACCGACTTCTCTAGATCCTTACTGACAGCTGGTTTGGCCTTCTAAGTTCATGTGTACCAGCAAATTGAGTGATTTTTCTAAATTACAGTTTTGGGAAGGGCAGCACCTTGAAATAAGGCTTTGGATGGTTCAGGCTGAACTTTGTGGACTCTTCTAGACTTTTGTGACTTAAAGGAATCATGTTGCTAGTCTTCTCCATGCTTACCACACAAGGAAAGCTTCATGCCAGGTTTGTGGCACATGCTACACAAGCACCATGTGACGGAACCCGGATTCATTTGAATTCTTTGTGAAGAATCTGGGTCTGAGTCGGCTCCCCACTTCCTCTTACCCTCTCTTCCAGTGATGATTTAGGTTAAATAAAATCAAATTGAATGTTGAATTTCTTGTAACAGGTCTGACCTGGTATTCACGGATCAAGACTCCATAACCTGTAATCACCGTCTGTATAGCAAACCCACAATGCTCGCTTTCTACCCCCGTCTGTTCCTCATCCTAGCGCATGCTAGTTGCACCGAGTCATCTCCATCAAGAGCTGAATGACAGAAAAGCACACTGTGCTATGAACATTTGCTTTACTGTTTCCTCTGTGGAAGTGCAGGAGTTCACTCTTCCTTCAGCACGTAGGGATTTGGCTTTGAGTTGAAATGCAAAGTTTCTGTAAGTTTTTTCTTTGAAATGAACTATCTTCACTCAAGCACACACATTAAAGGGGAACCATATCTCTTCCCTGTTCATCCCCCCACCCCAGGAGGATCTCACTATTTAGTCAAGGTTGGCCTCCACCTCTCGATCTTCCTCCATATCTACCCATTTATTCATTGTTAGTAGAACAAATATTTATTAAGTCCCTGCTAAATCTTACATCATTTTAGACTCTGGAGAGCACCATGATGAGCGAAAACACACTCCTCTCCATAATCTAGCAAAGGACACTGGTTTCAATTAATTAGTGACCAAATTATCTAACTACAAACTGTATACGTGCCTTGCAGAGAAGTGAAGGCTTCTTTGGAAGAGAGAAATGGGGGCTTGGTTTGGATAAATGATTTAAAAAGGCCTTTCTGAGGAAGTGACATTTAAGCTGAGACCTACAGGATGAAGGGTTTACCGGAAGGGAAAGGGGGTGGAAGGATTTCCAGGCAGAGGCAAGAGGCTTTGTGATATCATTTTATAGTACTTATGACCTTTTTAGATGCTTATATAATTAGGTACTAGTCTATGAGTGAGACAGTTTATAGAGCTGTGTTACTGAAAAGATGCATATAAATTACATTTTTATAAATGAATTCCTGAATTCCTGCAGGCTTAGATTATATTCACTGTGCTGTATCATCTGCATTTGATTGATGTTCAGTTACTTCAATTACTGCTAGATTGATCTAACTAAAGCACAGCTTTGATGATGCTTTTTCTTGCTTAGAAATCTTTACCAGCTCCCCAATTACCCAATAAAATCTAGACTTCTCAGTTCCTGGTCAAGTCCTCCCAAATTGGCTCTGGTCTCTATAACCCGCTTCAGCTTTAATTACCCCGTCTCCGCTGTGTGACTTCTGAATGAAGAGGGCTGCTTTCTCATGCCCGCCTTTGCCCACAGCCCTTCCAGCTCACTTCCCTTGTAAGAACGTCCAAATCCTGTGGCTATTCCAAGGACACCTCCCCTGATTCCATCTGCAGGTCCCTTCTCATCACTTAACCAGAAATCACCTTTTCCTTCTCATCGAATCACTGTTTTTCAGTGCTTTTATGCACTTCTTTCTGCTTTTGTTAAACTGATAAATCATAATCTTACACATTTAAAGAGTGCAGTGCTTGTTTTGATATGTCGTAGAATGGTAAAATCAAGCTAATAAAGAAATCTGCTATCTTGCCTATCTATTTTTTTTGTGTGAAACAATGAAATTTACCCCAATATTGAAGTCCCCACCACAGTATTACTTCCTGTAGTTACATCTCTAAACTTACTCTGGTGTGACACTTTGGTAACTAACTCCCCATTACTTTCTCCTTCATCTTACCCCGCCCCCAGTCTCTGCTAATCGTCATTCTGTTTTCTTCTTCTGTGAGTTGGACTTTTTCAGATTCACAATTTAGTAAGATTATTTAGGTTTTAAAAACAGTTTTGTGTGTGCCTCTCTCTCTCTCTCTCTCTCTCTCTCTCTCTCTCTCTGTTGTACATGTGCCAACTGCATATGGTGGTTAGAGGAGTACAACGTGAACCTGTCAGTTTCCTTACACAAGTTATCAGGCTTGGTGGCAAGTGCATTTGTGTGTGGAACCGTCTTGCTGGCCTTGAGAGATCGTGCAGTTCTTGCATTCCTGTGAATTGCTTATTTCACTTAGTACATTGTCCTCCTAATATAGCAATGTTGTAAATGACAGCATTTGTTCGAAGTTTAAATAGTGTGATGTTTTGTATATGCTCATCCCAGGGAATAGCACTTTTAGAAGGTGTGGCCCTGTTGGAGTGAGTGTGTCACTGTGGGTGTGGGTTTGAGGACCCTCATCCTAGCTGCATGGAAGTCAGGCATCAAGATGGCACCGTGCCTGCCTGGTTGCTGCCATGTTCCCACCTTGATTGTAATAGACTAAATCAGAGAAACTGGCCTATTCTTTCCTTTTTTTTCTGTTGAGTCTTTATCAGGGTAATGCTGGCCCCATGAAAAGTATTTGATTTTTTTTACCATTTTATAAAATGATTTAAGGAGATTAGCATTAGTTATTCTTTGAAACTCTAGAATTGGAGGTAAGACCTTTGGCCATGTTTTAGTTGAAAGATTTTTATTTACTGTTTCCATCTTATTAGCAGTCATGGATCTGTTTAAATTATTTAGTCCATCTTGATTTAATCTGGTAGGTTATATACATCTAGAAACTAATACATTTATTTTGAGTTCCAGTTTGCTGGACTATAGATTTTGAAGTATGTTTTTATATCAAATTTCCTCAGTATCTGCTGTACTGTCTACCTATTTCTCTCAAGTTTATGAATTTAAGACTCCCCCTCTATTATGTTTAATTTGACTAAAGGTGCCAGTCTTGTTAATATAGTTTATGCCTTCCAAAAATTCTTGGGTGTATGAACATCCATTGAGATGCAGTTAACTTACCAGTGCTTAAAAAATAAAAAACATTCTCCCTTTACCAGAAGCTGTCAGCTATCAATAACGTTGTAGTTAAGGAGGTTCATGCTCTTTTGGTTACATTAACTTTATAATGTATTTTGAAATAAAGATTATGATATATCTGGCTCTTATCTTCCCCTTCATTCACATTGTTTTTTCTTTCTTCCTGTTTTGACATTATTACACGCATGTTTTATATTTCCAACTAGATTAATGTTTAAGGCCAAAGCCCTGGCTGAACCATTGCTTCTCCCACTATGCTTAAAGCAGTCTCTTGCATGTGGTAGGCTCTAAATAAAAATCTGTGGGGTGAATTTGTAAGCTGATTATCTATGACTAGATTGTTCTTCTAAAGTGGTTGCTGATGTTTAAACAAAATCAATTTTAACCATGAGCCTGATTATGTACACAACTTCTTTGTGATATTAATGATTAGAAATTACTATTTTAAAATATAGAGATATTCCTTTACTGGGAATCCATGTGTCTTCTTGATTCATTTCTGTGACCCTTTCTCTTAGAGCTTACTTTTGATTTGTAAGTGGTGCTGTCATTTCTGTTGTTGCCTCTCTGTGGAAGGTTCACATGCTCATTTAGCAGGAACAAATCAGTGTCCTCTCTGCCAGTTGGTCCCCGTGGGGAGAAATAGATGCGAAAGCACATCTTGGTAACGTATTTACTCTGATTGTTTTGGCTTTTCTAGTAGTCTAGATGGGCTTAGAATAACCCCACACTGATTTCCTTATTCAGTGGTTCATCTGGACTTGTGCTTCAGATAGACAACTTTTTATTTGTAAGTTTTATTAAAAACTGCTTTCCTTTAGAAGTTGTGCCCTTTCCTTTTGTCTGAATAAACATTTGAATGGCTTTTAGATTGCTCTTCAGTTTAAAGGACATAGGTAGGACCAGGATGTGGTTTCAGATAATTTACTTCTTGGGATATTTCTTATTGAAATAATGTTATTTCAGACAGTATTTAACCATACAGGGCAATGATATGTTTTTCATGGAAGTAGTTTTCTCTAAGAATAACTAAATTGAAGTATATAACAAAACAGTGCATAAACATTTACGATGAATTTGTTATTTATAATTCATGTAATATTTTTGTCTTGGCTAGAAGCCTTTCTTTTTAAGTCTCTTTTAGATTCATTGTTTCCCCATTGTGTACACAATAAAATCTTTAAAAAGAAAATTGCTCAGAATTTTTTTATCTTTATGATTGGATCTATTCTTTTAAAAATATTTGTTATATTTTTTTAAGTTCTAATCTAATGGCATTGTTTTGCCATCTGTCTCCCTTGCCCAATCCTTCCATATACCCATCATTGCTCTCTTCATATTTATAGGCTCTATTAATTATTGTTATATACTTATATTTGTATACATATATGTTCCTAAATATGATCTTCTCAGTTAGTATAATGCTGCTTGTATGTATGTTCTCAGGACTGACCATTTGGCATTATATGATCAACTGATGTGCTTCTTCCTGGGAAAGACTGTTTCTCCTGTTTTCAGGATTCTCTAATTGTATGTAGTTTGTTGTTGTTTTGTTTGCTTTTCGTGTGTGTGCATGTGTGTGTGGTCTCTGTGTGTGTGTGTATGTGTGTGTGTGTATGTGTGTGTGCATGTGTATGGTCTCTCTCTCTCTCTCTCTCTCTTTCTGTGTGTGTGTGTGTGTGTGTGTGTGTGTGTGTGTGTGTGTTGTGGTTGAGGTCTAGTGAACTTTTCCCTGCCCACATTAGCATTCTGTTGTTCTTGTTTAGCTCATGTTTAGGCAGTCATATTGGTGAGATTTTATGGGTGTAGCTTCTGACATTTGTAGGAGAGACATTCCCACAGCAAACTCCCCATTCTGCTGTCTCTTACAATCTTCTCTGCCTCTTTTCCACAATGATCTTTGAGCCTTAGGTGCAGGATTGTAGATTTATTTTTGTAATTGAACTCTACAATTCTGAATTTTGGTTGGTTGTGATTTTATGTAATGGCTTCTTCTGGGAAAAAGTTGTAAAAGTCTTCAGTTAAAGACAGTGATTATACTTATCTGGGTATTAGGATAAATGTTTAGAATGTAGTTAGAGACTATTCTGGTTCAGTAAAGTTGTGGTTGTAAATTCTTCTCCATGGTCCATGACTTCACTAGCCCTGGGTGGTTGCCTAGCTTTCCAGAATTAGGCATGATTTCCTCTAGTTGAGTAGGTCTTAAGTCTAACCAGAGAGCTGTTGGTTATTGCCAAGATAGGTGTACTACTAGTACACACAGTGGGTTGTTGTGATGCTGGTCATTGTGGTTCATAGATGTTGCTTCATTCCTTTGGAAGCTTGCATGGTGCTTCTGGTTTCCTGAAAGCTAATCCTCATGGAGGAGACTTTCAGGTCAGTACCAGCTGAGGAGTCTTTGCTGTTCTTAAAATTAGTCCTAAAATAATATATGGTTCTATATAAGCTAATGAATGAATGTAAATCATGAGAGGCTTTTCTCTATGAATAATTAATTTTTCTCTGAAAATTATTATAATGCATATAGCAAAACAGTTGAAAAATTTAAGAAGCTGTAAAGGAAAAATAAAAATAAAAAATAATGGTTAAAAAGATAGCAAAATTAGGCTTCTATTTTGGGGGGAAATTTGAAATAGGATTTAACTGGGAACATCAGAATTAAAATTTTTCTTTAGGATTATTCTGAACAGAAAATTGCAAATTACTTTAACGAATAACAGAAAGACCCTCTGGGGCTCTTAAACCTTTTTCAGGTACAATGTGCACACAATTAATATTGTTTAGAGTATTTCAGTTTTAGTTACTTGGTCTTAACTTGTGAATTTGAAAAAAATCCACTTACCAACAAATGAACCCAAATAAAATTATAGCATTTTAATTATATTCTTAAAAAGTATATATTTTTAGCAAGGTATAATGGCACATGACCATAATACATGCACTTAAGAGACTGAGGCAGGAGAACTGCAAATTTAAAGTTACACTGGGACTTGGGCAGACACACACACACACACACACACACACACACACCAAACAAAACAAAGAGCTGTTTTAAAAGCATATATTTTGAACTTTTAATCACTGGAGCATTCAAAATATTGTCATCTGCTAACCTGAATGTCACTTAAATGGCCAACATCCTGTCTCTCTTCTGCATTCCTTGGATTCATATAGAACCATGTGGCTATTGTCCATGTGACATTCTACCTGTTTGGCCCTACTCAGCATCATAGGAGAATTTGATGGGTGACAACTTAGAACCTTGAGAATAGAAATAGTCTTTATTAAGCAGCTTCAAAAGGACATGAGTAGTAAGATCCTATAGATGATGGAAATCACAGGTTTTATTTGTTAAAATTCATCAGAAAATACTTGCTCGTTGTTTAAGCATTCTCAATGATGTGCTTGTATTGTATTAGGCTGAACTCTCTTGACCTTGGTACTATCTGTATTCTGGTCTGGATAATTCTTTGTTACAAGGTTTTTCTGTATATTGTAGGTATTGAACAATGCCCTTGATCTTTATCATTTAGATGATAGTATTATTTCCCCAGTTGTGATAGCTAAAAATGTCCCTAGCCATTTCCAAATGTCTCCTGGAAGACAAAAGGACCTCTGTTTGTAAACCTGTTTTAGATGGCACACTTTATTTATTTACTGTTTTTAGATATCATGCAAAGTAAGAAGGATTCCTATGGCATTTTCACACTCCCCCTCCTGTTTTCCCTTGTCTCCCACATTTCCCTGCCTGCTTCCCACTCATGCCCTTCTGCCCCCTTCCCACGCTCATAGATGATACACATTTGAAAAGAGAGAAAATTGAAGTGTATTTTGCATTGTTTTCCTGTTTCAGATTTGGACATGTTCTTGTGACTTCTGTCAATATTTCCTGTGAATCACCTCTCTGAAAGTAACTTCAGTTTATAATGGCATATGAAACCTGCCATATTTACCACAGACATACTGAAATTAATAATTGATTTAAGTACGATCCAATAACATTAATAACACTTTGAATCAAAGACTTACTATTTCTTGATCTTTTGAAAGGTCTTTGTACCTAAGAACAAATTCTTATAAAAGGCCCTTTGAATGAATGTTACTTTTCTCCTTTAGGAATGATCCTATTCATCTTTTGTTTTAAAGGCTCTGTAACTTATCAGCACTGAATAGAAATTCCATTATTGTAGAGTATGTTCTCTTTGCGCCTCCGCTGCATCCTTTCCTGAAGTTATGAGAGATGTGAAACATATTCTGAAAATTCATTCCCAGCTTTAAAGCTTATTATATCCAGGAGAGACAGACTGAAGATTGCTGAGGTTTCTGGTTGAAGTACCTCAAGCAGAAATCCATACTCCATTAGGCTTTCTAACACCATGACCTTAATTTTCCACATATTTTGCCCTTTAAATTGAAAGTAGTGTTTTAATACTATTTAAGTTTGTTGAAGGGGCTTGTAATATCACAGACTTTAGTTGCGAAACATCTGAAACAAATGAAAAGTAAAATAGCAACTGACTCAGGACTTAGAATTGTGTGTTTTTAAGTTGAAGGTACCTGATGATATAGTGATATGCACGAAACGCACTTGGCTGGTGAGAAAAGCTATTTCATAAGGAGTTTCTTATGCTGCACACAACGTCGTCTTTCATTGGGTTCTCTTAGAGCAGCTGAAGATTTTCTGATTAGGAGTAGCTGTTAAGTTCTCTGTGATAGCAAATTTCCTTTGTATAAAAGTGTGGTTTGGGTGAATTGAATCTCTCCCTGGACAAGAGGTGTGGAGTTATCTTCCTTTAGCAGATAAAGCACAAGGTATGCTACTGCATCAAAACACTGAATGCAGAAACCCAGGATTCATATTTATAAGTGGAGTTAGGGAGAAGGCTCAGTAAGTGGTTGCTTTGCAAAGGTGAGGACCTGAGTTTGGGTCCCCAGAACCTATGTAAAAAGCTAGGCATGATGGAGTGGTGGGAGGGGGAATGAAGCACAGCCCTGCAGCTTGCTAGCTAGGCTGGTGTAGCCTACACAAAAGGTGGACGGTATCCAAGGAATGACACTAAGGTCGTCTGACATCACACACACACACACACACACACACACACACACACACACACACACAGAGAGAGAGAGAGAGAGAGAGAGAGAGAGAGAGAAACACATGTTCATGGTTGCACCCATGCATGAAACACACATACACACACAAATGCACCCATGCACACATGCACACACGGGCATACTTACACATTTCTATGTAAAGTCAGGATGAAAGTCTGTTTTGTTCTTTCATAAGTAAATTGGGTTAATTTAAAAATAGTGTGCTCATTGAAAATGTACAGTTTTTAAAGTAACCAATATAATTTAATCCAATTAATATCTTAAAGGTGTAATAATAGAATTGAATTTATCTTTTTTCTACTGTAAAATGTTAGACCCTAAATTAGTCATATACTCTTTTAGTTTAAGGTTCATGGAAGGATGATACATCAAATATTATTTATTAATTTTAACTTTTAACTAGAATGCAATTATATATTATTGTAGTTATGAGTTAGGTCATATTATAACTTTAGCATTTCCTTTACATGGTAGTTCAATGTCAGCAAAGTCACATGTCTGTCTTTTAAAAATTAATTGTATTTTATGTATATGAATGTTCTACTTACATATTTGGCTACAGGCTAGAAGAGGGCATCAGACTCTATTACAGATGGTTGTGAGCCACCATGTGGTCACTAGGAACTGAACTTAGGACCTCTGGGACAGCAGCTAATGCTCTGAACTGCTGAGCCATCTCTCCAGCCCCACAAGTCTGTTTTAATATAAATAGCTCTTGTCTGAGTTGCTAAGGGGAATTCTTTAACATAAGGAAGCAATTTTAGGGGCTGGAAGATGGCTCAGGTCATGCTCTTCCAGAGGACCCAGGTTTGATTTCAGAATCCATATGGGGCCTCATATATGTCTATAATTCAAGTTCCAAGAGTTGATGCTGCCTCTGGTCTCCATGTGCACTGCATGCATGTGGTACACAGACTTGCAGGTGTGTGTGTGTGTGTGTGTGTGTGTGTGTGTGTGTGTGTGTGCGTGCATGTGCGCAAAACACCCATACACATAATAAAATAAAATAAAGCATGATAATTAAAAAGAAGCAGTAGCCAGGTGTCTTTAATCGTAGCAATTAGGAAGCAGACACTGGTGTGTTTGAGGCCAGTGTGCAGCTTGGTCTACAGAATGGGTTCCAGGCCTGCCAGGGTTATATGTAGTGAGACCCTATCTCAAAACAAAATGAAATACAATGAAGTGATATGAGAATACTATCCAAAGCTCTTGCTGTCTCATAGGAAAATGATCAAATAGCTTACTCTTACTGCTGTTGGTGATTTCAGGTGCTCCACTACTTTAGGCTGACAGTGAGAAGGTTCTTGTTTTAGGGTGTCACCTGTTTTGCTGAGTTTGTGTTTAAAGTGAGTTTTCAGGTCAGTGGTTCTTTGTTTTGTTTTATGTTAGTATATGTTTGAGGTGGGCTCTCACTCTGTAGTCCTCCTTCCTCAGGCTTCTGATGCTCAGTATCAACATGAGTCACCATGAGGCTTTGTAATTTCCACATTGGTTCACTTACACTGTCACTCAAGTAACACTCAGGGCCTGGCCAGACCAGCACCGGAGAGCCCAGCACCTCTGTTGAGAGAACAGCCCTGAGACGCTATACGGTGCCAGGAGGCTCCTGTCATACCTAAGGAGCTGGGCTTGATAGCAGTGCCAGTCTCTGTGGGAAGGGCTGGGGGGAGGGTCTGAACTTTCACTTGGATTTACATGTGTATTATTAGCCAAGATAGCTAACATTTTATTTGTGCAGATGTCATTTCTGATTTTTCCCCCTCAAGACTTTTCTGTAAGCTAAGTCATTGAGTAGTAAAATCCTTCTGGCTAGACCTGATGCATCCTGGGTGTATATGGAGGGAGAAGAGCCCCTTGGCAAGCACACCCATTTATCTGTCAGCGTACTGGAGTGTTGCTTTCTTAGGGCTTAGTGTCATGCTGTGGTCACACACCGGTGCTTCACAGCTCAGAGATTATCTGAGACAGCAAACTCCTGAGCCCCGATGTTTGAGGAACTCTTCCTGAGAGTAGTGCTCACTGGTCCCCCCTCTTGGTATCTTTATAACGAGGAGACATTGACCCTCTTTCAAAGTCTGCAGAGACAGGCAGAAGTGTGTTCACTCACTCGCTCTCTCACTCTTTTTTGTGCACCAGAAACTGCCACGGGAGGAAACATATCAGGCTTCCCGTTGTAAAAATTATGGGAAACTGTCAGTGTTTCTAAGAAAAAATGCCTGTTTTTAGCTGTTTTCTTTGGTGGGTTACCACAATACAGTCCATACTTAGGACTATACTACAATGACAAGATTCACCCTTACTTATGGCTATATGCAGGAAACAAGGAGCAAATGCCTGCAGACATGACATGGCAACTTCAGGAGCATGGGTTTCAGAGCAGATTGTTTGGGTTCACAATCTAGAACTACTGATGTTTGCCATTCCTGGTTGTGTGATAGTGGCAAAGCGTTATTTGTAAAATTCAGGTATGTTGTGTACTTCATAGGATTGCTTTATCAAGTTAGTCAACACATATAAGATTCGTATTGTGTTGCCTGGTTCATAGGAAGCAATTTGTTAGTATTGCTTTTGTCATTATCATGCTAATATATAAGTCTTATATATATTACTTATGAAAAATACACCTAATTCATCAATTGCATGTCTATTATTGGCTTTTTTGTTTTTCTTAATATGTACACATTAAACATATAATATATACATATGCATTCTTTTTATTCATTAAAACTACCTCTGAGGCCAGGGATGTAGCTCAGTTGATAAAGTATTTGTACAAAATTCTAGGTTCAACTCACAGTACTGCATAAACAGGGCATGTAGCTTATGTCCGTTATTCCAGCACTTGGGGGTAGAGACAGGAGGATAGTTCAGTGTACATTGTGGGTTTGAGGCCAGCCTGGCCTACAGAAGACCCTGTATCAAAACCCCTGAAAATGAGCAAAACCTTAACAAACAAACAAAACTGTCCTAATCATCCGTTGCCCAGCTCCCCATCAATTGTATTTTTTATCAACTACATATTCATCCGTTTCACGTCAGTTTTCCTCACTAGGCAGTAATATCCAGTATACCACAGAAAGTAACTCATTGTACCAAAAGTCAAAACACCTCAGGTTTCATGAAAAAAAGGCAGCAGCAGACACCCACACTTGATTACATAGATGTTGGAATTACTGATGGTAATTTTTAGGAAGTCAAGATAAAATGCTTTGATGAGTAGTTGAGAATACACCGTAAACAAAAGAAGACCTGCAAATGTCTCAGCAGAGAAACGCGAGGAAGAAGCACACGGAGTGGAGACACTGAATGATGGCTGCATCAGAGTAAAACGGAGCATGCGCCAGGCTTGATGGATTCTGGCTCAGTAGTTAAGAGGGCACGTCACTGCTGGTGTGCTCTGCTGCCTCTCGGGTCACGTCCAGAGCACAGGACAGTGTCTTCCCTAACTTTGTGACTTTTGTCTCTTTTTTCCCTGGTGTTCTACAACTATAAATAGTTATTGATGTGTATCCAATTTCATTACTATGCCATCAAATCTGTGGGTCTTTTCTTTTTGTAAATTCATTTTCTTTATTCTCAGGAAGGTCTAGTTGTATTATTTTTTTCATAATTTTTTCCTTCTCAGTTTTTCTGTTTATTTCAACTCTAGTAAGACAAATGTTAGACAGTCTGGACCAATTCCTTTACTTATGTATTCACTCTCGTTTTCTATCTTTTGTTGTTTGTTCTGTTTTTGAAAATCATCTTCTAGCTCTTTAGCCTTCTAGTTTTAAATGTAAGAGATCACTACGCGTAGGAGAAGTAAATTTCAGTCGTCTGTGGTACAGAGGGCGGCTCTAGTTAGTCATAATGTGCTTGTCATGAAACAATTATGGCAGGTGCAGAAGAGAGTATGGTGTTCAAAAATTCATCCCCAGTGACCACTTCCAACAGCCAGAAGATTCCATACCTCCAGTGCCTACTAGTCAAGGAATAAACATTGAGAACATGAGCCTATGGGAGGACATGGCAGATTCGAACGGTGTAAAGCCCAGTAACTCACTACCTGGTCCTTGTATGTTTCTCGTATGGAGTTGAACCTCAGAAGGGAACACATGACATCAAAGACACTGCCTTACAGTGTGACTGGAATGACACTCCTATGAAGCAGTAATGGCAGAATTCCCATGCTCTACCCTCTCTCTGTGTAAAGGATAAAGAAAATGTTACTTTTTCTAAAGCTCATAGTTGCACAGGTTTAGAAATGAGTTGGCATGTTTTCTTTTCCCTCTAAGGTGCTTAAAGAAACTTGATTCATTACTCCAAGGAAGTATTTACTCTTTTTAAATTCCTAAACATTTACCTGGTATTTTCCATTTTTCCAGAGAAACGTTAGTGTGTCACATCTTTCCAGTGGTAGCATCTGCACAGAACTGGTCTTCAGTTGCTGAACATGACCGCACCGAGATGCTCTTTTGTTTCTGATGACTGTAGACAGTTCTTCTCTGGTAATAGCGACTTCATTTTGGAAGATCGAATGTCTCCCAGAGCAGCACAGTGTTATGCCCACTGGCACCTCAGTTATCTGATTGTTCTTGATGATAATTTCACTTGTCAGAAAGTTAAAATCTTGGAAACTCACTGAATATAATCAGTTTTATACATTCTAGCAGATATTTCCAATTTTTTTCCATCCAGACTTAACAGTGTGAAAAATTACCTTGTTTCACACACACACACACACACACACACACACACACACACACACACACACACCTACCTACCTACCTACCTACCTACCTACGTTAAGCAAGTTTGAAGAAATAACATCCTATCCTATGGCTGGTGTTATACTCTTAAATTTCTATTTAATCTTAAATCATATACCCCACAAATAACCTAGTGTTCATAAGGCACTACGGTATGATTCTTTATATTCTGGGACACTTGGGTGTAGTTTAACCCTTTGTAGATTCTAAGGAAAGTACTAGAATCTCTCTGTAGAAGAATATGGGTCCACACATTTATATACATTTTCAGGAGATTCACAGTTTCTAGGCATAAACATAGTTCCCTAGTTCTAAAGCTTCTTGGAATTATCTTGCATTGCTGACATATTTCACTCAGCATGCTTGGACAAATATCATCAACTGCACAGCAGATATCCTGCTCTTCATCTTGCTAAGTAGAATTGATAAAAGGTTGCTAGAAAAAGCATGCAATAAATAAAACCCATAAATAAAGCCACAGATGAAACTGTGAAATAAATGCAACCACAGCTTGGGTATCAGGGTTAAAAGTTGTGAGAGGTGGGGGTGGCAAGATGGCTCAGCAGGTGAAGGAGTAGCTGCTAAGCCTGATAATTTGAGTTTGAACCCTGAACCCGCATGGTGAAAGGTGAGAAAGGAACCCCAAAAGTTGCTAGGGTATAGACCTCTCCATGTGTGCTGTGGTCTACACATGCACACATGAACTAAATCAATGATTATTAGGGTTACAATGATCAGTTTTCTGTTCTTCCTTGCTGGGTGGTTGTGTTTATAGTCAGCACAGTGGACTGGGAGAAATGGATTCGCTTCTGGTGTGTGAGGAGCCATTGTCACCCAGAGCTGCCACAGTCCTTAACAAGGTAGCCCATTAGCAGAAGCTGTGAAGCTTTGGCCGCCTTCGTTTCTGGAAGAGAGCCTTATTTTCCTAGGTTATCTTGCCCCTCTGTTCTGTTACAAATGCCATTTGGTAGTGAGACCCAATCCACAACCTTGCAGGAAGGTCTAGAACACTCTGACTTTTTGGTGTGAACTCCAGCATCCCCTCCCTTTATCCTGCTGTGCTTTTTCTCTTTATATCCATCAGTGATAATTAAGTTCTTTCTGAGTCAGGCTTTGCTCATGTGGGGAACACACTGGTGGAAAAGCTTCCATGACTATGTGCAGTTGGCCCCATTCTTCTAGGTCCTTCCTCTAAGGTGCCTCACTATTCAGTGGCACCACCAGTGCCCTCAGCAGCAACCCTGCTACTGTTTCTGATTCTTCTTTAATGTTAACTGTTTCTTATCCACCTTTGAAATGATCATCTGCAGTTTTCCTTCTGCCCAGGACAACAATTGCAAACATAAATTTTCTTGTGCAATTTTTCTTTTGCCTGGAACAACCAATTTTTTTCTTCTTAAGTAATCATATAAATATGTAAATCATAAGGAACAATTTATGTTGTTGATATGTTTTGGGCCACTGTTTTGGAGCTAACATCATGGGAAAATAGCGTTAATGTGCAAAAACCACCCCAAAGTTTAGACTTAGGATCTTTGAAAGATGTCTTAATACTGGGGACAATTTCAATAGATAAAATATAGGCTCATGCATTCAAAATGCTATTAGTGTTCAAGAGCAGACATCAATCTCAGAAATCTTGTGTACAAACATGACAAAATTGGTCTGTCTTACACTTTGATAAAATCACAAAGAGTTTATTTTCTTTACATTTTTATGAATGTGTAACATTTCCATATTATTACAATAACTTGCACAGCCATTGAAACAAAAGCTATATATTGTTAATGGTGCGGTTAAAAATGGATGCTGCACTTCCATATTTTGTGGGAGCTGTCCAACTATCTATTGAAAAACAAGCCTTAAGCCTTGTGTATTTTACAGTTGGCTCAGTGAGTGCAGTCTACCTACTGCCAGCCACCATTCTCAAGGCCAGTGGGAGACACCTTTAACTTACCACAACTTCCTCTCTGGCGGTGGGCAGCCTCACACCCTCTTAAGACAACATAGTGTTCCCGGTTATTGCTAAAATTGAATATAGATTCTAGATAAAAGTTCCTTGCTGTTTAAACTTTAACCATTAGAATTGTGTGTGTGTGTGTGTGTGTGTGTGTGTGTGTGTGTCAGTAGAAGATGCAAAGACTTTGGAAGACGGAATACGGTGAGGGCTGTGGCAAGGGATGGTAGCCTTCCTTTTGGTGAAGGCCAGATGGTAAACACTCTAGGTTCTGTGGCAGTTCAGTCTCTGTTGTCCCTGCTTTACCACTGTAGAGTAAAGGTTGGCATAGGTATGAATGAGCATGGTTCTGTAACGTAAAACCTGGTTTGTAATCATGGACCAGACTTGGGTCCTGGACCACAGTTTATAAACTCTTGGTTTAATTCTTGGAGTAAATCGTTGTCACTCTAAGCATCTTCTAAACACAGGGCTAGCAAAATTACTCATATGCTTAGAAGTATAGAATCTTGATTCACACTTTACAGTTTCAGAATCTGGGAGTGGAATCTGGTGCCCTTCATGTTTACTAGTTGATAAGATGATGCTGGTGCCTTGTTGTGGTAAATAATAAAGCGGATAGGCAGCTACTGGTTCCCAAGCATTCTCACTCCGCTCGGGCCATTGAGCCGGATCCGTGAGGAGCCGCGTGCTCTGGCTGTCGTCTCTCTGCATTTGCTTTCATACACTGTCTCCTGTAGCCTGGTAAAATCAAGGTTCCAAAACCTTGTAATTTAGCAATTAGATTTATATGTTAAATTCTCAATCCACAATACATCCACGCAATAAATTCATTGCCAATTAATAAAGATACAAACCTCCTACCTTTACAAGATAAAATTGACCTAGTTCCCTGAATCATCCTCCTGTCTCTCCATCTTCCTCCTCTCGCTCCTCCTCCTTTCTCGTTCCTAGAATTTTTCCCTGCCTACCTTCCTTCTCAATTCAATGGTAGGCTGGACCTGCCTAGCTGCACGATGTCATCATCCTACAGTGCCTAGTGAAGTGAGAGAGCATTGTCTTTCTACTGTTGAAACTCGCAGAACTCAGCTGTGAAACTGCCGAGTTATTTCTCTTACAGTCGATCTTGAATCGTTTTCCTATCCTAAGTTTTTTGTGGGTCACATTTGGAAATTTAAGTTTTGTTACACAATTATTATAAAGATTATTTATAATACAATGTATCATGAGATATGATAATAGTTAAAAATAATTTCACAGCCATTTTTATAGTTCACAAATCAACCAATCACTTCTGTAGCATTAAAAAGGAAGGAAATTATTTGCTGTTAGCATTAATCTTATTTCTGGGGTGTTTTCACATTTCTATAAAACCGTGAACACCTTGTATCAAAACACAGGGTTGGGGCCATTCTTCTTGAATGTAAACTCTTAATAAAATATGGCAGAACAGTGCTGTGTAACTCCCAAAGATGGCTCAGGAAAGGTCATTCCTGCTTTTACCCCACGTGGGGTGCTGACTCTGGAGGAGACTGTGGCCACGCTGGAGATTTATCTGGAACTGCTGTGCTGCAACTCCTGAGAAATCATCTTGTTGGCCTCAGCTATTGAGCAGCTTTGGTTCTTTCTTTTGTTTTGTTTTTAGCTTCTCTCAGCCAACTTCTCTCAGCCAACTTCGAGTGCCATCTTGGATAGGCTTCTAGCCTGTATCTTCAGATAACTGCAGCCCAGGTGTTAACTCTGCAGCCATGTTGGAGACCTGAGCACAAGACTTCTCCAGGGCGCTGACAAACAGCATGTGTGAAAATATAGGGGCAGTGGGTGTCTTAAGCTTCTTTTAAGCAGCAGTTGTAACTGGGATTTTTGGGTCTCTCTCTCTGTCTCTCTCTGTCTCTCTCTCTGTCTCTCTCTGTCTCTCTCTCTGTCTCTGTCTCTCTCTGTCTCTCTCTCTCTCTCTCTCTCTCTGGGTATCACTTTCCTTCATCCTCTCTAATCTTGTAGGCATTTTGTTCTTAGTATTCTTTTTATCAGAATTAAAGAAGAAACAACATTTTCAAAGAATCAGTCTTTAGGTTTATTTCTTGTTACCTTCTGAGACTTTTAGGTTCACTAAGGGCAGTTTTAAGTTTTGCCTTTATTCATTCTTCCTTCTACTTTCTACTATTGAATCGTCCTCACCCCATTGCCAGAGGTGAACAATGGGCTAATTTTCCTTCTCAGCTTCTTTACCGGAAATGCCTTTGAAGTAACTTCCCCTGGGGATAGCTCACACTTGTCCTACACATTTCTTAGACACATGTTCTTCATTGACTTTTTTAGCAGTGATCATTTTAATTTCAGTTTTAATTTTATTTTTATCAGAGCATTTTAAAAAGTATTTATAAGTTTTCAAATAGTACATCTTTCTTTTTTCTTGGAAGTAGTGATGGGGCTTTTACAACTCTTGAGAGAGTAAGACTAGTATGCATTTATCTACTATGATACAAAACTTAAATTCCAATTATTTTCCTATCAAGACTTTCTTACTAGTTCATTTTTATTTTACACCAGGGGACTTTGATTTTCCTGGATCCTCAGCATGTGACCTTTGAGGATTTTTGCACTTACTGTTTTCTCATGTCTGATCTTAATACTTATGATCTGTTTCCTAACATCTGTGGGATGTTCCCCATGTTCTTGTTGCTAAGGTGCAGAGTCTCTCTTCAGCTCTAGGCAGAGGGGACTTAGCACATTTCTCAGCCCTACTCTCACAGTTTATCTGTGGCCAGAGAGAGCAGCATGTCCGCAGAGCGTCTCCCAGCTCTGCCACTCTTCTTGATTAATGGACCAGCATACCCTCTTGCCATTAATAACAGATCACCACAAACTTAAATCGATATCAACTTATTACCAAACAGTTTTGGAGGTCAGAAATCTGAAATCAATTTTATTATTTTATTGGGCTAAAGACAAGGTGTAAGCAAGGTCCAGGTTCCTTCTGGAGGCTCTCTGGACCAATCAGCTGCTCTTGCTTCTGCAGCTTCTGAAGCTATGTAATTCCTGAGGCCAAGTTCGCTCTAGAGCCTTAACAGGCCTGACACTGTTGTCATATCTCCTGCTTGTTCTCTTACGTTACTTCTTCTAAGGACCTCTATGGTCCCCCAGGGCCTACCCAGACCCCAGGGTGACCACTATTCACCAAGAGCATTAGCAGCCTCTTCTGTGGCCATGAGCTTCTCATAGAATGTATGAAGCTTGCGTTCGTCATCCACTTCAATGAGCTTCTGACAGCCAGTGGCAGGGAAGGAGATATTGAACCTCATCTTGATGCAGCCGACTGCCTAGGAGGCATTATGAAAGAAAAGAGCTATTTATTATTATTAATTATTTTATTTATTTACATTTCAAATGATATCCCCCTTCTCAGTTTCCCCTCCACAAATCCCCCACCACATTCCCCTTCCCCCCATCCCCTTTGGTCTATGAGGGTGCTCCTCCACCCACTCACCTACTCCTGCCTCACTGCTCTAGCATCCCCCTACACTGGGACATCAAGCCTCCTCTCCCACTGATGCCATATAAGATCATCCTCTGCTATATATGTATCCAGAGTCAGGGATCCCTCTGTGAGTACTCTTTGGTTAGTGGTTTAGTCCCTAGGAACTCTGGGGCGGGGAGTCTGGTTAGTTGATATTGTTCTTCCTATGGGGTTACATCCCCTTTGGCTCCTCTTCCACTGAGGTCCCTGAGCTCAGTCCCATGCTGGCCGTGAGTGTCTGCATCTGTATTACTCAGGTGCTGGAACCTCTCAGGGAACCAGGCTACTGTCAGCAAATGCTTCTTGGGTGGAGCTCATGTATGACATGGGGCATTACTCCTGGGGATTAGAGGGTGACTTGAGAGAACTGATTCCCTCTTTATATTATATGATCCCCAGGGGACTAAACTTTGTCCTGAGTTTTGACAGCAGGCACTTTTACCTCTCAAAGCCATCCTACTTCTAGCCAAGATTAATTACTTATAATGAGGATTTAGACAATGGCCTGCCATTTGTTATTTCTATAAGTAGACTAGAATGGGATTATATACAAAAGTTTCAGGTTTTTGTTTCCCATTTATTTTGGGGTGGGGTGTGGAATAGAGCCAGCATCTCACTGGCCTCAAACTCATGCTCCTTTTGATTTAGCTTCCCAGATGTTGGAATTACAGGTGTGTAACACAACAGATGCTGGGATTACAGACGTGTAACACAACACCTAGCTTGTGTTTATCTACCCCTCTGCATATAGTCATGTCACAGAACTTCATGGGCTCCTGGTCTGCCCACCTCAGGGCATGGCTGCTTGGGAGTGTGACGGTGCTTATACCACTGGGTTTGTGCTGGGCTTCAGGGAAACGCTGTTGCTTTCTTGCTCTGGGGGTGGGAAAGCACAGTTTGAAATGTGGGAAAGCTGAAACTGGTTTAGGGGTCCCCCTGGGCCTTTGATGAGACCAGGGTTATGGGGTTCTCAGCTACTTGGACATCCAGGCACAGCTGGGAATCTCAGAAGAGCCAAGAATGGAGTTGGGCGCTCAGGCTGGAGACTGGAATCTAGCCCGGGAGATGGGGGTTGGGTAGCTCCAACTTAGCTCAGCAGTGATTGTCCTTAGCTTTGCAGCAGTCGTCTGGGAGCAGAGAAGCCTTCTATGAAAGTATTAAACTGAGGCTCTGTAAGACAAAGGACTTTTCCTCCTTTTCCATAGAGGTGGTAAATGAAAGAGACAGTCCATGTTTATCTATATTGTTTATTGGTTGTTCATCATGGAAAATTCGAGCATATCTACTTCTCAGGGTCTGACCCAAAATTAAATACCTTTTGCAGGGAAGAATGTCTGGGAAGAGAAGCTCATTGGCTAAGTCCTCAGGACCTCTAGGTACCTCATTAACATGAAGAACTCTGTTCTGGGCCTACATGACCTCAATCATGTTTCCTTATGTGGGGAGTGTGACACATGTTCCAGGCCAGGAATCAGGCAGGGAATGAGTCACCTAAGTCTCAGGTGTGTAACCCACTGAGTCTCTGGTCTCAAACCCATTCTACCTTATCAAGATTCTTGGCATAGTTTTATTGTCTCACAGAACTTCCTACAGATGTTTCGAGTTGAATCAAGTATCTATCATAGGGTAACTCAGATAGATTAGATGCCTTATTCATTATCTTGGTGATGGACTTATGTGCTGAGTTCAGCTTGGCCATGAAAAGGGATGGTGTGGCATGGGTCCTGCCCCTGGAATAGAGCCAGCAGGGCATGGACCTCCCTGAGTGTTGATGGTTGCTGTGGGTGTAAGGTTTGTTTTTTTATATATATATATATCTTTGGGACATATTCTCTCTGCTGCCAAGGATAATGACTTCATGACAGCAGGAACCCAGGAGCCAAAGGTGTGTCTATGTCTCAACAAAATGGTAAATGCTGAGACCTTCATGACAGCCCTTAAGGCTATGGGAAAGAACTCTGAAAACACGAGTTCAAAAATATATAATTTCCACTTTGCAAAATATATGGATGCAATATGAATTGTATAAAGAGCATCACAGATCTAAAAGAACAGAGGCACCTTACACTTTGAGCAAGCTTGTTAGAAAAATGCTAAAGAGGGAGATAGAGAGATTTAGAGAGTGGTGATTGCAGGGCAAGATCCCATCCAGCTCAGTTTTTGTTTGTTTGTTTTATTTGTTTGCACTTACAAAGGCTGGCGGATTCCCAGATTCAAGACCATCTTGGGACAGAGGGAGTTTATGTCCAGGCCCAGGCATAGTAGGAATGGTTATTTCTGGGTAGGGTCCTACCTAGCAAGCTTATTGTTTGTGCTTAACAAAGATAGGTAGATCTCTGAATTCTTTTTCAGTGTTAAAAAAATACGCTTATTGTCTCTTTCTAAGAATCAAGGGGTTGGGATCATGGGATGCTGATTCATGGGATAATAAAAAAGAACCTGGGATAATGACTGATTTGATCTGTAAATAAATGAATGCCTTTTTGATCTGCAATCGAAGAGCTATTCAGAGAGTTTTTAGAATAGCAAGAAAAAGTTGTCTTGAGCAGAGCACAGAGCAATCTGGAAAGCTGGTTTGAGCAGAGCATAGGCTGTCAGCGTGTAGCCCACTATTTGACTTGAAGTCATTCTTTTTGCTGCCCAGACACCCCTTCCTCAGAGCCTCTCTCCAAGCTGAGGTGGGTCCTTAGGTTTTAGGCTCTGGCTTTAGTCATGAAGGATCCTAAATATAATATCTGGAGCCTAGGACAGTTTTGATTCAAGTTTATAGATGAATATCATACTAAGCTCATAAGAAACTCATATGTAAGACAGACTAGGACTTGGTATGCTTTAATTCATACCTCCTTGTTTCTCTCACCCCAATATTGTATTCTTTTTTCCTTTGGTTTGCCTATTTTGGATTTTTTAATATAAATTGTATCATATTTTTATCCTGTGCTTAAGCATCAATGGAGATATTCCTGTGATTGTGATTTTTATCCTTACTTTTGTTAATGTGCTTTATCATGTAACTTAATTTTTATTTAATTATTTCTTTCTATGTTTTATGTACATTGGTGTTTTGACTGCATGAATGTATGTGTGAAGGTGTCAAATCCCCTGGAAAAGGAGTTAGAGATACTTGTGAACTGCCATGTGGGTGCTGGGAATTGAATTTAGGTCTTCTGGAAGAACAGCCAGTGTTCTTAATTTCTGAGCTGTCCCTCCAGCCCTCATATGTGTTTATTTTTAGTGTGTTGAACTATTCTTGCATTCCAAAGAAAAATTCACTTGGTTATATTGTGTTACCCTTTATTATCTGTTTGTTTATCTTGTTTTAAAGTTTGTGTGTGTGTGTGTGTGTGTGTGTGTGTGTGTGTGTGTATAGGTGCTCTTGAAGGCTAGAGACATTGAATGTTCTGGAGCTGGAATCACAGGAAGTTAGTCCTCTGCAAGAGCAGTACACACTCTCAACAACTGAGCCGTCTCTTCAACCAATGTTACTCCTTTAATGTACTCCTGAATTTAATATGTTAGTATTTTGTAGTTGAGTTCTTGTACCTATTTTATCTGGGTATTGGGGTACAGTTTTTTGTGTGGTGTATTTGACCTTATTATCAGAATAATATTGCCTTCCCATAATGAGTTTGAAAGTCTCCCTTTTACTACATTTTTGGAATGTTAGAAAGAGGCTGGAAACATTTGATAGAATTCTCCATGAAGCCTGATTTCGAACCTTTGTTGTTCAGAAGGTGACTTTCTAGTGATCAGCGACCCATGTCCTCAGTAGTTTTAGTTCTGACTTTTTGTTTCCTCAATATTTAGAATTGGTAAGTTATGTATTACTCATAATCTACCCATTTCTTCTGGGAGTCTTGTTTGTTCATTTGTTGACATGCAATATTCACTCTGGTCTTTTAGGTTTCTCTTCATTTTAGTGGCATTCTGATTTCATTTCTATGTTCATTCTTCTTAGTTTATTAAGAATCAAATCTCTTTATTTTACCTCCCCATCCTAGTATCTTTTGTTGTCTTTTTGATTCAGTCTGGAAAATTTTGTCGTGTGTGTGTGTGTGTGTGTGTGTGAGAGAGAGAGAGAGAGAGAGAGAGAGAGAGAGAGAGAGAGAGAGAGAGAGAGAGAGAGAAAGAGAGAGAGAGACAGACAGACAACGACAGAGACAGAGAGAATATGGGTTCACAAATACTGTAGTATGCATATGGAGGTCAGAGGACAACTTTATGGAGTGAGTTCTCTCTGTGGCTTCTGGGGATCAAACTTAAAATGCCAGGATTGGGTGGCAAGTGCCTTTACCCATGGAGACATCTGATGTTCCTGGATGAACTGTTTTGATAGGTCATTTTCCTAATTACAACTCAGCTGAGTTTTCTGGCTGTTAGGCTCATTCCTTTTTAGTGTTTGTAATCGAAATTCTCTGTTCCTGCATTCTTTTGTGAACTAAACTTTTGTGAAGTTTCTAGAAGGAAAAAAAGCCACCCCCAAGTTCAAGATTCCACTATGCTGATAGCACTTGAGGATTGTAGAGAGTTAGAATGTGGTAAGTCCAGAACAAAAAATTATTTTTGGTTATCTATGGTTTCCATAATAGCCACTCATTTCTTTCTTTAGCTTCATGCTTACAGCCTTTTGACTCTCATGCAAAGCCTTTGGAATGCATTGATAGAACACTTAGCTCTTCCCACCCTAAACCAGCAAGGCTCTCACCTGTCAAAGAGAATTGTAGGAGAGACTTCCTGCCTGCCTGAAGCTCCCACCAGTGCACTTGGGAAAGTCTCTTGACTTAGGACCTTCTTTCATTCTATAACTATGAAATCTTCAGAAAACTGTTCCCATGTTGGACTTGTTACTTGGGGCAGGTTGAATGTGTTTCTGGGCCACCTGTCAATCATTTTTATTGAATAATCATTCCATATTCCTTTTTGCAACCGTTTTATTACCAACCAAATTCTTTTTATCTGCTTGAGTCAAGGTCTGCTTCATAATTTAATGTCTGAAATCTCAGCTGAGTTTATATTTTGGGTTTTATTCTTGTTTGATTTTGTACTTGGTTTCTTATTTTAATGTCAGTTGTGTGTCAGATATACTTTGCAAAATTGAAGAAACAATCTGGGCTTATGCTCCTCTAGAGGAGGGTCATATTTATTTTTTGCTGTCACCTGGGGACACTACCAATCCAGGATCAATTTTATGGGACTGAAAGGATTTGATGCCCACTACTGTACGTTATAAATCCTTCTGAGTTCTACCTCAGTGTGGTGGGGCTTTCTGGAAGTTTTAGCCTTCGTAGGCTTTGGCCTGTGTTTAATTACTGGATTGTAGGTGGATATCAGACCGCAAGACTCCCAGCTGAGTCTTCAGGAAGTCACAGTGCTCTCCTCCCTGGACTGCCATTCTTTCCCACTTGTGGCCTAGTGACTCTGTCTTTTCTTGCTAGCTCTGTCATGCCTTCAAAGCTTTCCTCCTGGGTTGCCTTTTTAGTTGCTCTCAGTACACAGCTTAGTCTGAATTACATTGTAATGTACCACCCAAGTGTCATTGTCTGTGTGAAATATTTTGACACCCCCTCCTGATCAAATTAATCATGCTCCCCAAAGTCTTGTGGGAATTGTTTAGCATTTATTAGAAATGATGTCTGTGTTATAGTTCATTTATACTTCCTTTTTCTCCTGCCATTGCAAACAACCTTTCAAGATTGTGATCTTCTTAGTTGAATTTCATATTACGAAAGACATTCCAAACCCTTTTTAGAAGGCCTTACAAGTCATGAGGCTATTATTTTAGTTTACAGGTAGTTCCACATTTTCAAATAGAATCTATAGATTTGTTTTTTAAAAATAATCTTTATTGAATATTTTCTTTATTTACTTTTCAATTGTTATCCCCTTTCCTGGTTTCCCCTCTGGAATTCCCCTATCCCATCTCCCCTCTCTGCCTTTATGAGAGTGTTCCCCCACCCACTCACCCACCCACCCACTTCCTCCCACCTCCCCGCCCTGGCATTCCCCTACAATGGGGCACTAAGCCCTCACAGGGCCAAGGACCTCTCCTCTGCTACATGTGTGGCTGGAGCCATGGGTCCTGGGTGCTCTTGGTTGGTGGTTTAGTTTCTGGGAGCTCCTGGGGGGTCCAGTTGGTTAATATTGTTGTTCTTCCTGTGGGGTTGAAAGCCCCTTCAGCTTCTTCAGTTTTTTTTCTAACTCCTCTAATGTTTACAAGTCAATTCCCTCACCCCAACCCAGCCTATTTTTATTGATGGTTAAGTTTCTGCTTTAACCCACAAAGAAAAATTAATCTTCCATTAAATTAAAATGAAATGTTTAAAAGTTGCGTAAAATGTACTAGTAGTTATTTTAATAATTTATAAAAAAAAATCACAACTAAAGTAAGATTTAAAAATCTTGAGTATTTGATTTTAAAAAAGCAATCATAATTTCAGGATGCAGAAAAAACTAAATGGAGAGGTCATCAGGATTTTGAGGGAATGTCTTGGGTCTCCAGACACTTGTGGAGGCAGATAGCACTGTGTCTGCTGAAACTTGATTCTAGTTAGACTACCAGCTCCATCTTGGCAGGCAGTGTGGGTAGCACTATGGATAGGTTAGCACTCAGGAATAGGGACTTACTGAGACTGCAAGCACACATAGCAGGGAGTACTTCCTGTGTACTGTGTTGGATGTAAAGTCCAGGTATGTATGGGTGGTGCCCTCAGAAGTTAGAAGAGCGTCAAACTCTCTGGATTTGGAGTTACAGTTGGTTTTGAGATGGTCTAACACGGGTGTTGGGAACTGAACTAGGGTTCTCTGGAACATCAGAAAGCACCCTTATCAGTTCACTTACCCCTTCAGCCCCTGTTTAGCAAGTATCTTATATGTTAGATGGAAGGATATACATTTAAAAACCAGAAGATCTAGGAACTCTGAAGTGAGCATCCAACAACATTCTGAATGTTCAGCTGACTCTACAGCACACTTCGTGAGGGTCCTTTGTGGTGATTTAGAAAAAGCTTTTCCTTCTAGCCTTTGCCAGTGAAGGTACACCATCCTTCAAGATTTGGGTCATATACCACTTCCCTTATGAACTCATTTTTGCTGTTGTTTGATTATTTGAGACAGTGTCTTATTGTGTAGCCCTGGCTGTCCTGGAACTCACTGTGTAGACCAGACTGGCTTATAATTCACAGAAATCCTCCTGTCTCTGCCCTCCAAGTACACATATTGAAGGTGTGTGCCACCATGTGTGGCCCCTTAAGAACTTTTAATTTCCACAGTATTGAAAAATCATCGCTTATTTGAGAGATGGTAACATGGTGCATACTTTGCCTACTTCTCAGTGTTTGCCTTGGATTGTAGTTATGGGGATGTTGGCCACGGTTTTTGTATCTGTGCCCTCTATTTCTGCAAAGCCAAGAACAGATGCTTACATAAAATAGATGTCAAATAAGTTTGAACTATGAAGAAATGAACATGTATACTGCTGTATTAATCTTTGTGTTTTGGAAGAAGGTATGAGTCCAAGAAAAACATGAGAAGTCACTAGAAATAAAGGAGGCAATCTATAGGTTTTGGGCTGAACAAAAGGCTAATTTCTTATGAAATGCATTAGCTTATTGTATCTACAATGATTAGCTACTTGAGAGAGACGGCTCTTTTACCTTTATCCTCAAACTTTATTCAAAATAATAGGTGATTCGGAAAGACAAATGTGCATATTGCATTCTATATAAGCAACTTGCTTTGGCAACCTTTGTGGAATTATATTTTATAATTTATGTATTCTCATACATTGAGAAAACTATTTGAAATAATACTATTTTATAATAGTTGAAGATTATGAGGGCATTAATACATGATCATTTTCAGTCTCTGAATCTACTGGAAAATGTGTAAATTCTACTTCTAAATCTAGGCCCAGTGCATGTAACTGTAGTCCTGCCACAAAGGAGGCGGAGGTGGGAGGATTATTGTGAGTTTGAGACCAGCCTGGGCTATGTAGTGAGTTCCAGACCAACTTGAACTACAGAATATCATGTCTCAAAAAATTATATGACTCTATGTTATTTAGATAAACTTTCATGGGTGTAAGTGTTGTTCAAAGTGTTGATTCATTACAGATTTTTGGAAAGAATCAATACTATTTGTATAGAGTTATAAAAAGAAAATAAAGTAGAATTACATTGGAGGTTTTTCTCTAAAATATCTCTTTCTATGTATTGCTCCCAAATGATAAGATTTAATAATCAAATAGTAATTATTTAAATGAAAAATATTTTAAAATTTTAATTTAATTTTGCATGTGTGTACAAGTGTGTTGTGTTTGCACACACATTTGTGCTACTGTAAGAGCCTGTGAATATGCACAGGGGCCAGAGGGGTGGTGGTGGTGTCAGGCATCTATATTGCTTTCCACCTTATTCCCTTGAGAATGTTTTTCTTTTCTTAAAATAAGTGCCTTTGTACTTGCACAACCATGTTTATTGTTGTATTATTTACAATAACTAAGACATGGGGCCATTCTAGATGCCTACTAACAGATTAATGGATTGAGGATATATGCTTCTCTATATGCAGCCATAAAGGAAAATGTAATCATGGGCCAGTGAGATGGCTCTGCAGGTAAAGAAAGAAACTTGTTGCCAAGCCCGACCAGAGTCTGGTGCTCCAGACGCACATCTTAAGAACCACCTTTCGTGAATTAGTTTTTGGCCTACACATTTGCCCATGGCATTCCCCATTCTAGTAAATAAATACAAATTTAAAGACAAGTAAAAGTGAAATCATGGCAGAAAGATGGATGGAACTGGAAATTATTATGCTAAGTAAAATTATGTCAGAAAGACACACACGGCCTGCTTTCTCTCATATGTGGGTCCTAGATCTCAGTGGGAGTGGGGTATGAGACAAGAGACTGTGGAGGGGAAGATGATATCCCAAGGAAGAGGGAGATGTGACAGGAGGGAAGAAGGAAGTGCTCCTTAAGGAGAGGTAGGGCATCAGCAGGTGAGGTGAACGTCGTGGGTAAGGGAATAATGTGGATGAATAAGAGCAAGATATATATGAAACTCTCACAATGCAATTCATTATATTGTCTGCTAATTCAAAAAATACTAAGATAAAACCAATTTCTTAGAGATCTTTTTGATATGCTCATACTGTAAATAATTTTATTCCACAGCACAAATAAATTACGAACATTAACTTACCATCTCCTATAGGTAGTTTAGTTTCTACCTCCACATGTTACTATTTGAAACAATAGTTCAGTAAATGTCTGCATTTATGAGTATTTCTATAGTATTGATTCCAATAAGGGGAAGTACTGGCTACAGGAGATGAGCATTTATAATCTACATATAATTTTCCATTTGTTTTCTACAAATGCATAATTTTCCTTCCAGAAGTAGTGAGATGTCATCATTTTTAACACAGGCAGAAACCATGGCTACCTTTATGCCTACCTAGAATTGATTCCTCTTTTTCTGTTAACAGTTTCTGATTTCCTTGCAGGAAACCTCGTTTTCCTTGTGAGTTAGTAAGACTCACCTCAGAAGTAGAACGTACAACTCATACCTTAACATCGAGTATTGGATCTACTTATCAAAATGATCAAAGTGAGATAGGCAAGGACTTGACAAACTGGGTATTTCCTTTATTTTGTTTAAGCAACAGTTTCAGGAAGGCCTTGAAACCCAACCTGATTCCATTGCGATGAATCCAGAGACTTCTCAGTTACACTAGAAAGTGAGTCCAGGGGAGGTAGCGCCAAGGAATAACACCCCGGCCTTAAGTGAAATGCTTGTTTCCATCCTTTCTTCCATTTGTCTTCCTGCGCTCCTTCCTTCTTGGTGTCTTGGAAAGTTACCATTTCTGCTGTTCAGTTTATACACTTGCACAAGTCCTTACAGAAGAAGTTTTCCACCAGTGTGGGGCATGGATCTTGTTCTGTTCCTTCTTTTAATGCCATCTTGTTGATCTTATTTTCCACTGGATCCTTGAGCCATCCCAACCCTCACCACTTTGCTACTGTTAATCTTGATGAATTTTTAGGAACACCTTAAATTTAAAGGAATTAGGGAGAACTTACATTCTGTATACCTTACCTTCTTAAGTGTGCAATTCTGTGGTTATATTAATACAACTATCACTATGTTATAACAAATAATATTCTGTCCCCGCTCCAAAGCAGGCTTGTACCCATTAACAGTCACTTCCCCTCTGACATATCTACTGCTCCCCTTGTACCATACAGAAGTAGCTTCAGGGAGCAGAGTGGGGCATGCCACAGTGTTGTGTTGTAGTCTTTCAACTCTTTGTCCTCATGGATTTGCTTACTACTACACGAAGACTCACACTGCACATGTATGTGTGCCTATAATTCCACACTGGGGAAGTAGAGGCAAGGAGAACCCTAGAATTCAATGGCCAGATAGTCTAGCTAAATTACAAAGTTTTAATTTCATAATAAACAATTGTAGAAGACATCCAGTATCAAGCCTTTGGTCTCCATAGTTTCTCTCTGTATCTCTGTCTCTGTCCCTCTGTCTCAGTCTCTCTCTCTTCTCTCTCATTCTCTCATAAGCATGCACGCGTGCGCACACACACACACACACACACACACACACACACAAGATTTATCCCCATAGTTATTCTGAAGCTGTGGTTCTTACAGTAGGTCTTTGACTGTTTTGCATTGTAAGTGTGATTTAAGGTTGTCTTATATCTAGTTGTCTCGGTACTAATTGTTTAATCATCTGTATTTTCCTTATGGAATTGGTACCATGTTGAAAATTAATTCACTATAGATGTATAGGCATATTCCTGGAATTTCAGCTCCATTCTGTTGATTGACATGTCTGCCTGTGTCAGTGATCAGTACCACAGTACTGTTTGAATTACTAGGTTTTTTTTTTTTTTTTTTTTTTTTTTTTTTTTGAAGAGGTAAGCACCATTGATTCTTTTACCTTAACCTCCCAAGTAATTAGGATTATAGGTAAGCACCCCTATTCCCAGTTTAATTATTATAGTTTTGACATCATGAAGTATGGTGCCATTTTTTAAAAGAGCATCTCACTATGTTGCCCAGGCTAGCCTTAAGTTACCCTGCCCATTTTATCTTGTTTATTTTAAAGATTTGTATGACTTTTCTGGGTTTTTTTATATTTTTATAAATTTTAAGCTTACTCCATCAATTTCTGCTAAAAGATATTTGAAAATTTGGAATGGATCATGTTTTACTGATAGATCAATTTGGGAAATACTAAAATTTTCAGTATATAAAGACAAAACACCTTATTTGTTTGGTCAATTTATTTTCAGCAAAATTTATAGTTTTCAGCATTTCAGATTTAGATTTATTTGCTCATTCTTGCTTTTTAATACTGTTAGATTAAATAGTTTCTTAACTTCACTTTCTTCTTGTTTATTCTCAATATATAAAAATTGGTCTTCTGACATGAAACCCAATGCCATTTATTAGCTTGTGTATGTATATTCCTTAGGTTTTTCTATGTATACAAGATCATGCCATTTCTTAAAGATAGCGATGACTCTTTGCTTATTCTTTTATAATCTAGATGCTTTTTCTTTTGTCGACGAGTTACCTAGTGATAGAGATCTTAGCAGAGTGGTAAATAGACGTGGCCAGGGTAGGTAGGTTTGTCTCGTTTCTGACTATAAGGGAAGAGGCCAGTCTTTCAGCACTCAGCATGCTACCGTGAGGCACATAGCCGGGCCAGGTGCACAGCTGCCTGTGTCAATTTGAGAAAGCACGCTGTTGTTACCACCGTATTCATGAGAAGATACTGGTTTTATCTAGCGTTTTTCTGCATGTGTCAATATGGCCATGTTCATTTTACATGTTTATTTAATGTGGTGGTTACATTGAACTTTATATGTTGAATCAACTCTGTATTCCCAAATACACCTCACTTCAACACAGTATATAATCACTTTAAAATCCTGCTCAGTTCAATTTGAGTTTTCTTTTTTTAATTAATAAAAGGATATGTGTATGTGTGTGTGTGTGATATCTTTGACCCATTAGCATACTAGGCATCTTCCATTTTTGAGTGATAATTGCATTTAGAATTCTTTGTTGGCAATTTTTTTTTGTTTTTTCCTTTCAGAACCTTTCATATGTCATTTCATTTCCTTTTGACCTTTGTGGTTGCTATTGAGAATCTTATTAGGATATTGAGAAGCCCTTGTGTATGATAAGTTGCTTCTCTCCTGCTGCTTTTAAATTTTTGTTTTAATTTTTGACAGTTTGGTTTATACATATGTAGGATTATTTTTTTTCCTTTGAAAGTTCTTAGTACACACACACACACACACACACACACACACACACACACACACACACTCCAAACTGCTGACTGCTGAGTCCATTTTGTTGTTTGGTGTATACAGTTTAAAGGCTGACCACTCTGCATTGGACAGCCAATAAGGGGACTCATCTTCTGGAGATGCTAATTTTCCTCCTCTAGGCAGTCAAGAGTGGCCTGTAGTTCTTGCCTAGGGGTGAGACTCCAGGACATGGGGCCCTTGTTAACATGTCCATTGATATTTCTATTGTTCGGTTTTATTTAAATATTTCTAGAAGACACCATTTCACAGTAGACTTCTTAGTATTCTGGCTCTTAAATCACTTCCTGCTTCCTCTTGTAGAGAGGCCTATTTTAGTTTATGCTACTTGGAGCTAAGATTCCTTGATGTATAGATCAATTTCTCCATTAAATTTGAAAGTTTTGATAGTTCAAGCATTATTCATGCCCCTTATTTCTTTCTCCTCTTTTAGGAGCCCCACCCCTATGGTGCATATATTGGATACTTTATGGTATCCGTTGGTTACTTTTCTCATTGTACAAATGTAACAAAGTAACCTGACAGAGACAACTTCAGGGAGGAAGTTGTTTAGGCTCATGGTTTCTCTGCTCATGGTGGGGAAGGCGACTTGGACTTGGGGTGTTTCTGTGGCCATGTGTTTTGGTGTGGCAGCGGAGAAGGCTCATTTCAACTCCCTTAAACAACCACTGTGCATTTGGGTAAAGTTACCAAAGGTAGCCCTACAGCTCACACCAAATTCTTTGAATGGGAAGAGCTTGTTCAAAGTATATCATTCCATCATCAGCACATGGAAAACATGAGATTGATTAGTTCTAGGGACTCAGAGTTTTGGATTTTTATATTAATTTGTATGGGCCTTTTATAAATCTGTAATCCTTGTTTCCTAAAGAATTATTGTGTTTGTTAAAAAGACATGAAATTAGATAAAGATATGACAAACAAAAGTGGCTTTCAGCTTTAATTTTAATTAGGATTATCTTTTTTTTTTTCTTGAGATAGAGTCTTTGTGTGTTATTACCCAGACTGGCCTCAAATGATCCTTTTGTCTCGGCCTCTCAAATCACAGGGACTACAGACAGTTTTTAATATGCTTAACAGTTATTTCAGGAAGTAAAAGAAAATCAACTAACTTGGACCTTTGGAGGCTTCCAGAGACTGAACCACCAACCAAAGAACATACATGGGTTGGAGCTACCCTCCCCTCACATATGTCTCAGATGTGCGGATTGACCTTCATGTCAATGTCCCCACCCCAACAACTGGAATGCAGACTTACCCTGACTCTGTTGTCTGCCTGTGGATTCTGTTCCCCTAACTGGGCTGCCTTGTCTGATCTCAGTGAGAGAGGATATGCCTAGTCCTGCAGTGACTTAAGGTGCCAGCATAGGTTGGTACCCAGGTGGGACCTTCCTACTTCTCAGAGGAGAAAGGATGGAGGAGAGGGGCTGTGTGAGGGGAGGACTGGGAAGGGGGAGCTGTGGTCAGGATGGAAAGTGAATAAATACATTAATATAAAAAGAAGTGTAATATCAACATTAGCCTTCAAATGCTACAGAAGACATTTGAATCATCACAATAAAAGGACAATAATTATTTCCTTTTAATTGAAGAGAAAAATCCTTTGGGTCCAAAAGAGAAATCCTCTTTATTTTCAGTTGCATTTAAAAAATTTGAAGCTGTCAGTAAAATCATACAATCTACTAATAGCATGTGTAAGGTTTATTGCCTTTCCTTGGGCCACAGTGTCTGCAAATGGTGTGCTCTATTGATTTCAATCACGTGGTTTTCAGCACCATTGCAAGGCTTCAGGAGCTAGCCAGATAAATATATCTGGGGAGTGATGACTTCTTTCCCTGAAAACACAGTAATTTGCATAGTGCTTCTTCTCAATCAGAGGTTAAGTTACAATATACACTAGTATCATTTTTTTTATTTAATAAGCTGTGGTTTTAGCTAAGCTAAAATTTTACCCTTCATGTTGAACATTTATATATCTAAAACTTGGAATTCTTATAAATGTGAGATTTGTGTGCCTTGTGCATTTTTAATTTAGCATAAGACAAGTTGCTTGTGGGTTAGATCACCAAACCATTTCCTCTGCAGCTCAGCTGCACACAACCAGAGCAGACTCCCCTAAAGCTGTATTCCAAACTTGCTATTAGTTCATTACATGATGGTTTGTAAACCAGAATCCATGTAGAGCATAGGCTTAGAGATTAAAATTGGTTCAATATTTTTCTGCTGCTAGAATCCACTGGGTTTTAGTAGAGCTGCATGGTAGCACTAAATGCCTCCATTTATCAAGAACACAAACCGTGTCAGGATCTTACCTGTGTTATGCCTTTGTAACAGTTCTGCTGTGTGACCTATAGGTACTACCTGTGTATGCTGCAAATGAGGCAGCTGAGAATGTGTGAGTTAAGGGCCCATGAGCAATCTGAGTCTTGGTCAGTGCAGTGCTGAAGCTTGGTTTCTTCTTCCCTTACCAACGGCAAATGCTTTTCAATTTCTGTACATGTGACGTGGAATTATTGCCTCTGACAAGTTTGGGTATTTAATGTTCATGTTTGGTTTAAGAATTGTGGAGTTTTTACTCCCAAATGATAGTACGTTGCTTAGGATTGATGTGTCTTTATTGACAGTGATGCTGAATTTGAAATAGGGATGTGTATAAAAGAATGAAGTTAATATTTTATCATGAAAGATACAGGGGAATTCTTTCTTTGGTATTTTTTGTGTTATTTTGACACAAATTAGAAATAAGCCATGTATTTTATGTCACTGAAACATTGGCTTCAGTGAACTTGTCACTGAATAATAATGGATTTATATGGCGATAGATTTGGACTGATGGTGCTAGCTAGAGCCCAGTCTGCACCTTTGAATGTCTGTATTTTCAGAAGGCACTCTACCTCTGAGCTTCTTTTTGCTGAAGGTTACTGTAGGCAATCTGTAGCTACTCTGATCACTCATGCCTCATTGATTAGTGTCAGGACTGGACACTGCCTCAATGGCTCCTGTCACCATCTCTTCATGGCAGCTTTCTCAGAACGAGAGCCATATACCCAGTTTCGGTATTAACAGTGGTTGACACCTGTGCTGTGTGTTTCTAGGTTCTTGGCATCTTATTCAAGGAACTGAAATTAAAGTGCACACAAATTACAAAGTAATAAAGAAACTATTCAAAAGCAAAGCCATCGTACAGACCAGATATGTTGTCCAGAGTGATATCTGGCCACTTAGGCAAGAGACCATGCAAAGGTTAGAGATTATTGTGTAGGTTTTTATAGGCTGTAAAGGAAGGAGGACTTTGGTTGTTAAGAGGTATAGTAGGGCAGGTTTGTATTTTGACTGACAGGTTTGGGTTACAGAACTTTTGCTTTCTGTGTATATCCTTCCCATAATGTGTCTGATTTTAGTCATATGCATGTTTAATTATGCATAGGCTTAGGATGGTAAAGAGGGAATTGCCCTTAAATATTCACTCAGAGGACACAGCTTACCTTATTGTGCATGTGTATGCCTTACTTCATACCCAGACATAGGTCGAATATATTTGAATAGAAACTGTCCACAAAGGGGGTGTTTTTGACAATTGTTACAGGAAAGAAGAAATGCATTCTAAGGAGACAGGTGTGTGTAGCCCAAGTGTAGTCCCTGGCTGCTAAGTCATTCCCTATGCTTTCTTGCTTCACTATTACACCCTCTTTTTGTGCCCAGTATGATTTTTTGTCAGTGAAAATACCATTGTTTAACCTTTCTTAGAAATGCCTCCTTTTTATTTCAAACAAGACATAGATTCCCCCCCCTCTTCCCTTTGGATTTTGTTTTCAGATGAAAACTATTTTCTTTTACTTCTCTGCCCCTTGTTTGCTCTGTTGTCTGACTGAGGAGCCTCTCCTTGATTTGTTCACCAGGTGAACTCTAACTCATGACTTCAAGATATGCCTCATGGCTGGATACCAACCCAGGCACAAAACTTTTAACCAGCAGTTTGTCATGCCTGCAGGATGTGCTGGGACCAGAGCCTAGAACAATCCTCCTCAGAGAGACTTCATCCAGAAACTGGTGGAAACAAATGTCCTACAGCCAAACACTGCGCGGGGGGAGGGGGGACTTGGGGAGTCCTGTGGAGGGGGAGGAGGAAGGATTGGAGGAGCCAGAGGGATCAAGGACACCACAAGAACACAGTCCACAGAATTAACTGACTCAAGTGGGCTCATAGAGGTCAAAGAGACTCTGGGTCTGACCCAGGGCCTCTGTATATAGTTGTGGTTGTATAGCTCAGTGTTCTTGTGAGAGTCCTCACAGTGGTAACAGAGGTTGTCTCTACCTCTTTTGCCAGCCTTTTAAACTCTTTTCTTCCTACTGGGTTGCCTTGTTCAGCCTTGATGTAGAAATATGTGCCTGGTCTTATTGTAGTTTGCTATGCTGTATTTGGTGGTCGTCCCTGGAAGGCCTGCTCTTTTCCGAGGGGAGATGAGAAGGGGGCTGAGTCTGAGGGAAAAGGGGAGGTAGGGGAGAGAAGAGACTTGTAAGGAGGGGAAACTGGAGTCAGGATGTAATATACAAGAGAAGAATAAATAAAAAGAATGAATAAAATAAAAAAAACTACATATGTGTGTGTGTGTGTGTGTGTGTGTGTGTGTGTGAGCAGACCTGAAATCCAATCAGAAAACGTTGGATCTGCCCACCTCACTCCCTACCTCACCATCCCATAGCCAGGCCACTGTTAAACCTCTGGACACATATCAAAGCTCCCCTCTTTGAAGTTTTATTTTTATTGACATTTTTTTATACACTGTATTTTGATCATGTTTTCTCCCAGTTCCTCTCAGATTCTCCTCACCTCCCTACCCAACTTCATGTTCTTTATAACAAACAAACCCAGCAAAAAGCAAGGAAAAAAAAGGACAAGAAATGTTTCTCTTATGTTCTTCTAGATGCCTGAAAAACAAGTAAAAGCAAGTCTTGAGCAGGACTCTTAGAGTTATTCTGGGAATGTAGTGTGAGAGGAAACCCTCAGAACCAGGTGGGAATTCAACCCGACTGTAGCTTGGCTTCTGTAGAGTTTGGGTTGTGGCATTTTTTTTTTTTTTTTTGGAATACAATGTCAAATGAAGCAGAGGCTGGATTATGGTGCACTGTTCTTGGTGATTGGTTTTCACAGGTTCTGGTTTTGCATGTTGTAAAGCGGTGTTATGTATGTCATAATGTGTACTGTGTTTGCAAGCTCTGAACACGGTTCCTACCAGTGAATCACCGTCTCCGTCTGTATTGAGTGGGAGTGTCTTGCTGACAGGGTCATCAGACAATGAACTAAAGAGGAAGTGGTTTCTGTCTCGGAAGGGCTGATAGTTCAGAGAAGTAGTGTTTGCTTTTGGTCACATTTTATTAATGTTATTTTCCTAAAACTGGTTGTGGCGTCTGTTGGTGTCTGGTAGGCAGTTAGGTGTTCCCCATTTGTGGAGACTGACCCCTCTGAGCTATGCTTCTCATATTTGATCATGATATCGAGGGTCAGAATGCATTTCCTACATCTGAGTTGGGGACTTACATCACATATTTTCTTAGCCAACAAAGTAATTTCATGGAAAATTGCTGCCTTTTGGAAGTTCCTCTCTTGTGGTGCTCCTGAGAACATTCAAGATACAGATGATGGCAGAGACCACAAAATATATTGTATGTTTATATTAGAGTTATCTACATTATCTATCTAATAATATATTTGGATGTACTTTTTTAATATAATAAAATTAAAATTATTACATATGTATATAGTATATGTGTGTGTGGGTAGATGTGGGCATGCCACAGCATGTATGTGAAGGTCAAGAGTAAGGTTCTTGCTTTCCACCATGTGGGTGCTGGGATTCATCAGGCTTGGTAGCAAGTGCCTTTCCTCCCTGAGCAACTCTTAATTTCAAACCCATTATTCTTTGATTTGATAACATATAGTGGGCCGGTTTCGTTTTTCTCACAGTTTCTTCATCTCCTTCTCCATTTCTTTTCTATCAGGGTCACCTCTCAGCACACCAAGCTTTCAATTCCTCCCCTTTCTCCATCTTATTGCCACCTGACCCACATGTAAATCTAAAGCCACGGCTTTGTCACAGGTAAATTCAAACTGGCCGAGGCGAACGGTAGGGCTTGTAACTGCTTAGGTCTGTGGCAGGACAGCAGGACCTCCGCTGGAACGCTGAAACCTCTGCAGAGGCGAGTCCCACTGCCTTCCACTCTTCCCACTGGTTGCTGCATCTCAGGTGACTCTTAGTAGGACAATTCATTTTAGGGATAGAGGAAACCTCTAGATGTTAAGATCTCCTTTCTGGCTTCCCAGCCACTTGGCCTTCCTGACTCTACTCTAGCAATTCTGTTGACCGAGATATCCTACCTTGCATGGTTGGCAACTGTTAATGTTAGAAAGCCCTTTATGTTAGGTTAACACTTCTCACGTATTTTCCTCTATGAAGTCACAGAGAGGTCTAATCCTTTGTGCCCAGTCTTTTTTAGGTTCATAAGTAAGCCCTCAGCACTCACTTTGAGAAGCCCTTACCTTATATAACCCCCTCCTTTCCCTGATGGCTTTTGCTGTTTGTTTTTAACATGGGTGGTTTGAGACTGTCTTCCATTCAGTAGCTTAATCAGTCAGGAGTGACTCACAACAGAAGCAAACAAAACACAGCACAGCAACTAATAGCTCCTGTCACCCAGTTGCAACTTAAAACTGACTTATGTGTATCTATGTGTGCCTCAGTCCATGTATGTGCACCATATACACGCAGTTACCTGCAGAGTTCAGAAGAGGATCTCAGATCCCCAAACTAGAGTTAAAGTCATGTGTGCTGCCTGATGCGGGTGCTGGGAACTGAACCCTGGTCCTCTGGAATATAACAAGTGCTGTTGAGCTCTCTCTCCAGCCCTGCATTAACTATTAAAAATACCTCTATTACAAATAAGCTTATAAGACATAATTTCTGTAGCCATGCCTCCGGGACGGTGGTGAAGCGGGTGTCTGTAGTGGAAGAGCGCGTCCTGGAAAGGTCATTGCTTCCTCTCTAGGCTTATGAGCACGCTAAAGGCTACAGAGTAAACTGAGTATCGGTCGGGCGCTCTGCATTCGGTCAGGCAGCCTAGAAAGCCCTTCTTCTTGATTTGAATAGAACTTATTTTGACTGAATTGACTGACTGTTTAGGTTTCTTGTAGACACAGTCCTAGCAAAGAAAACTAAAAAAATTGCTTTTGGCAAAGAAAATTGCAGCTAGTTATATCTCGTAAAACCATTCTTGTGTTCATTTTCTTGAGGAAATTGCTGCGAGTGTATTTTCTAGGGCCAATATGTAAGAAACCTTTTTATGATTGAATAAAAACTCAGAGATTTCTTAGTTTCAGAAATGTTCCATTGACTTGGCTTGGTTCTGAAAATGAAGGGAATATCTTTAGCCAAAAGAAAGCTTGTCATTAGTCAAATGCTGACAGGACTTGAACTTACTTTCCTTGCTTTATTTTATTGTTACACATGTCCAGTCTGTGGGGACACAAAGAAACATTATATCAGAAGCTTCTTTGGCTCCTAACAGATCTTACTATATTTATGTTCATTTGAACATAATTTCACGATTCTGTAGAAAAGATTTATTAGTCTTCTTGTTTACATAAAGAAAGGTTTTCGGTGCTTACTTTTGTGCTTCTAAAATATGAATAACATTTGACTGGTTAGACTAGGATTTACTTTGTTAATAAATCTGTCAGATCAGTCTATTAATGAGAAAGAAATGCACACGAATAAGCCTTTGTCCTATTTTGGCTTTTGTTAATCTAATGCATTTTGAATTTATCCACCCCCCCATCCAAAAAGTTACCTTTGAAATCTCGTTCTTGCCCAGAGATTCTGCCCGTGTCTATTCAGTGTGTTGTTCAGAACAGCTGTGGTAGAAGCAGGACTTGGCCAGTGTATTGGCTGTTGGGCTGGAGAACAGAGATGAAGCTCCTGGGTGACTCATGGAAACTCCCCCACTTCCTGGAAGGAGCTACCGAGTACCACTATGCTAACAGGCAAACCCGAGAGCTTGAGCAAGAAAGAACTGTGAAGCTGATATCAGTGTGGTGACACTGTGATGCTGGCTTACTGAGGACAGGTGGACAGAAGGAAATGCTGTCTAAGCGTAGCTAGAGGGACAATTTCTGTCAGATACTCCACATTCATCTTAAGATGAAAATTTATCTGCTTACTTATTTAGCATATATTGTATATATTTGAGAATTACAGCACAGTGGTAATACACACATACGCATACCATTGTAAAGCAGATTAATGTATTTATTATCCTGTATATTTGTTTTGTGAAGGAAGCAACTAAAAGTGACTTACTTTAACAGGTTTCCCAATACAGCTCAGCGTTGCTGTCTTTAGATCCCACTGTGCATTAGCTCTCCAGGCTTGTTTGTTCTGCACACCTGCTTCATATCCCTTTAACATCTTTGCTTCTTTTCTCTCCTGACACTGTGTTGACAAACATTTCATTTTGTCTGTATATTTGAGATCTTTTTGCTTTTCACTCCACATATATGGGGAGTATTAGTGTTTGGCTAATTTTATTTAGAATACCATCTTCTAGATCCATTCATATGGTGGCAAATGGCAGGGTTTCCTTCTTTTTAAAATTAATTTATTTACTTTAAATCCTGACCACAGTTTTTCCCTCACCCTCTCCTTCCATCCCTACCCCCATCTGCTTCTCCTCCCATGGATATAAACCAGCCTTGGCCTATCAAACTACAACAAGAAGGTGCATCTTCTCCTATTGAGGCTACACAAGGTAGCTTCATGGATTGGTAGGATTAACGGTACATATGGATATCTTACCAAAAACAATCTACAGATTCTATGCAATTCACATAAAAATTCCGATGCAATTATTGTAGACCTTGAAAGAACAATACTCAACTACATATTGAAAAATAAAAACACTGAGGACAGCTGAAACAGTCCTGAACAATAAAAGAAAGTCTGGAGGTATCACCATCCTCAGTTTCAAGCTGTGCTACAGAGTAATGGTAGTAATAACACATGTTATTGGCATAAGAATGGAAATGCTGATCAGTGGGATGGAATAGAAGACCCAAAAGTAAATCCACACACATATGGACACTTGATTTCTGACAAAAAGCCAAAATTATACAGTGAGGAAATAAAAAGAAAACATCTTTAACAAATGGTGTTGGTCTAACTGTATATCTCCATGTAAATAGATTCATATCTATCACTCTACATAAAACTTAAGTCCAAGTGGATCAAAGACCTCAACATAAAACCAGATACACTAAACTTGATTTGAAAAGGATTTCCTTCCTAAAATCACATTCACATATCAGATTTTCTTATTCTCTTGTCCATCAACAGGCATTTTGGCCTTTTCACGTATTGGCTATTGTGAATACTGCTATAGTACCATAAAGTGCAGGAGTCATTGGGACTCATTAGGAGCTGGCGTCTCATCTCCATGTTTATACCAGAGGAGACATGGTTGGCTTGTATGATAGTTCTTCTTTTTAATTTCTTTAGAAATTTCATACCATACTCCCTGTCAGACTGTATGTACCAATCTACACCAGTGGTATACTAGGGTTCACTTCCTCAGCAGGATTTATTACTGCTTGTCTTACAAAAATGCGTATGGGTACATATGTGTGTATATCTTTGTGTATGTGACTGCACATGTTTTATTAATCGTTTTACTCATTTACATTTCCAATGACATTTCCCCTCTCCACAGTTCCCTCATCCCATCTTCCATGCCCCTCTCCTCTTTGCCGCTATGAGGGTGCTCCTCCACCCAGTCACCCACTTCTGCATCACCGCTCTAGCATCCCTGTATGCTGGGGCATCGAGCCTCCACATGAACAAGGGCCTCCCCTCCCATTGATGCCATATAAGACCATCCTCTGCTACATATGTATCTGGAGCCCTGGCTCCCTCCATGTTTACTCTTGGTTGGTGGTTTAGTCTCTGGAAGCTCTGGATGGTCCCGTTAGTTTGTATTGTCCTTCCTATGGGGTTGTAATCCCCTTCAGCTCCTTTAGTTCTTACCCTAACGCTTCCATTGGGGTCCCTGGACTCAGTCCAATGGTTGGCTGTGAGTGTCTGCATCTGTATTAGTCAGGTACTGGTAGAACCTCTCAGGGAACAGCCATACCAGGCTCCTGCCATCAAGTGCTTCTTGGCATTAGCAATAGTTGTCAGGGTTTTATGTTTGTAGATGCGATAGATCCCTAGGTGGGACAGTCTCTGAATGGACTTCCCTTCAGTCTCTGTCCCATTTTTTTCCCCATCTTTCCTTTGGGCATGAACAATTCTGGGTTAAAATTTTTGAGATGTTTGGATCCTCATGGGAAGAACAACATCATCAACAGCCAACGCACTGAGGTGGAGAGGGTAATTGGGAGAGGAAGCACGTTCATGGAAGCAAGTTGGGAGAGGAGGAAGGGGAGTGGCAGGGAAGAGTATATATAACATTTGAAATGTAAATACAGAGAATATCCAATAAAATTTAAAAAAAGAAAGAAAAAAATTTTGAGATGGGTGGGTGGCTCCATCCCTCAACTGGAGGCTGTGCCTGTCTACTGGAGACAGTCTCTACAGGATCTTTCTCTCCTTTTTTGGGTATTTTGGCTGAAGTCATAGCCATCAAGTCCTGGAAACCTCTCCCTTCCTTGGTGCCTGGCACTTTTTAGTGGCTATGTGTGTTTGCATGCACACAAAGGCCAGAAGACACTCAGTTGTCCTGGGGAACGATATCCTTTTCCTTTTAGACAGGGACTTTCAGTGACCCTAAACTTACCAGTTAGTCTAGACTGGCTGGTCAGTTAGCCCTGGGATCCTCTTGTCTCTTTCTCCCCAGAACTGTGATCACAAGCCCGCACTACCGTGCCTAGTATTTTTACTTGGGTTCTGAGGATTGAACTTGAAGTCCCCAATTTTCTTAACCAAACATTTATATATTTTTGGTTTTGTTTTTTGTTTGCTTGTTTGTCTGTTTAAGTAATGATTCTCTTTATGTATTGTATTAGTCAGCTTTGTGTTGTTATGACAAACAAATCTGGCAGGATAACCTAGGAAAAGAAATAACTATTTTAGCTCATGGTTTCAGAGGGTTTGGTCCACAGTTGTTTTTTCTGTTACCATGTGTTTGGGAAAAACATTTTGCTAGGAAGACAGCTGTGTGCGTCACAGCAGTCAGGCAGCAGAGAAAGAACCAGTGCCCAATCTCTTTGACATCCTTCTCTCTTCTTATAGTTTCTTCAACTATCAAAATAGTACCATTTAGAGGCCGTATATTCAAATGAGGAACCAGTAAGAGCCCTTACATGTTCAGACTATTACATTTCACATAGGTGTAGAATGATAGCTTGTCATGTTTTTATTTCCTTTTGAAAAACATTACTGATGTTGAATCTTTTCATATTCCTGTTAGCAATTTTCATGTCTTTTTTCTTTGAAGAGATACCTTTACTCAGTTTTAAATTGGGCTAAAATAAAGAAACTGAACAAGTAATTAAACACCTTCCAGAAAGATAGGACTAGTTAGATAATGTCATACCTAAATTTTACCGAACACTGAAAAAATCATCACCAATATTTCTTTTTTATTCAAAAATCTGTTTTATGTATTTTGATTATGTTTCTAGTCCTCAGCTTCTTTCACTTCCCTATTAACTCAACATTGTTTTTTCTCCCTTTCAAAAGACCCCCACAAATCCACAAAAAATAAAAATCAAAACAAACAAGTGAAAAGACCAATATGGTAACCAAACAGAGAGCCCACAGAAACCGTGGAGTGTGTGCTTCGTGTTGGCCAACTCTCCCTGTGCATGGAGTCTTTCCTGAGGTGTGCTTGATATACCCAGGCGCACTCCATGGAAGAACACTGTTTTTCCTTTTGCCTGCAGGTATCGATTGCAAATAGCATCCTGATTACGGACACCACGTCTACTTCATGCCATGCCTTAACCTCTTAAAAGACACAATAAAACAATACCTTTAGATTTTATTATACCAGTGTCACCTTCATACATAAGCTAGACAAAAATGCTGTATGAAAACTATAAGCCACTGTCTCAGAATACTGATGCAAAAAATTCACTAAGTCAGTAGTGACTCAACTCAGTAACACATACACATAATGACCAAGTGAGAGGCACTTTGTCATGAAAAACTTGCTTCACATTTTCAGACTAGTCACTGTGACCTGTCACATTGACATGTGAAAGTTAAAAACCACATCATCTCCTTTGATATAGAAAGAGCATTTGGCAAAAGTTCATCATTCTTACTGGGTAAAAATTCTTAGCAGTTCAGGCATAGAAGGAAAACTTTTTAGCATAGGAAAGGCATGAACACACTATAGCTAATGTGGTCAGTTTGAAACAACAGCACTTTTTCATTACAATGAAGTACAAGGCAGGCATGTTCACTGTTTTTTAAATTAGGTTTTCTTAGTATGTGTGTGTGTGTGTGTGTGTGTGAGAGAGAGAGAGAGAGGGGGGGGTGCACATGTTCTTTCATCTTTACATGGTTCCTGGGAGCCAAACTCAGATCACCAGGATTTACTGGCTGAGTCACCTAACCAGCCCTCTGTTCAACACAGTACTGGAAGTACCCGTAAGAACCAAACAAAAAAAGCAGCAATTGCAGAAGCATTAGTGTGTGAGATGTGGTGGTGGTGGTGGTGGAGGTGGTTTGTGTGTTTGTATGGTATGGGTGTGTATGTGTGCTATGTCTGAGATTCGGTGTGTGTGTGGTGTGTGAATGTATGTGTATGTATTATGTGTGAGTATGTGATTGTGTGTATATGTGAGTGTATGTGTGTGTTGTACATGGTATATTCCTGAGTCTGTGGTTATGTTCAGCTGTGCCTGCATGTGTGAAGGCCAGAGTTTGACTTAAAAGTGTTTTCCTCAGTTGCTTTTCGCTCTATGTGCTGAGAACTGGAGCGAGCCACTGCTCATTGTGTTAGACTGTTGGGCCACCCAGCGGCCTAGCAGCAGGGTTACAGATACGTGGGACGGCACCTTGCTTTGGTGCTGAGGATCTAGACTCAGACCCTCGTGCCTGTCCAGCTAATGTTTTACCCACCAAGCCATCTCCTTATCCTTTGTAAACATGCTGTTAGGAGTAGGTTTAATGAGAAGAAACTCAGCTACAGTTAAGTAGGCCTTTTCATTATAAATCATTTTATAGACTTCTATAAAAGTCATGCTTCTCATTGTTAAAAATAAAACCCATGGCATCATCATTATTAGCACATCCATAGAACGATGCCTTATGCATTTGACATGGGACTTTTCTACACCTGCCACGAAAAAGCACTATTTGCTGAACATAAAAGCTGTTATTTGATGATCTATTCCATTGCTCTGAGTCATTGATGGTTACAGGATTTATATTTATCCTGTAATGCAAAACATTCTCTTCTAGGTCTGAAGTAAAATCACTCTATAAAATGTATGCAGCAACATTCCAAATTATCTTTGTCTTGCTTCATGCACTTGGAATTGAAGTCAAGCATTTGTAAGATTGCTCTCTCTCTTTTTCTGTTCTCTCTCTCTCTCCCTCCCCCGCCGTGTGTCTGTGTGTGTGTGTGTGTGTGTGTGTGTGTGTGTGTGTGTCTGTGTGTGTGTGTGTACAAGTAAATGTGCATACACCAGAAGTTAACCTTGGGTGTTGTTCTCAGGAGCCATTGACGTTTTGTTTATGTTTATGTTATAAATATGGTCTCACACTGGGACTTGGGGCTCTCTGATTAGGCTAGGCTGTCTGGGCCACCTAGCTCCGGGAACCCTCCTGTTTCTGCTCCCCAAATCTGGAATAAGTGTGTACCACCACACATGGATTTTTATGTGAGTGCTTGGGATTGAACTCAGGTCCCAAGGCTTGTGTAGCAATTGCTTTACCATGGTGCCCTCTCCCTGCCCCTCTGGAGAGAAGTTTTCCTGTGCTGTTCTTCACACTTGCCACTGTCAGTTTAAACCACAGAAGTCGTTTCTTCTCTGCTTTGCTGAAAGGCTACACTTACAGGACTGACTTGTTTATTGTTTCTAAATGATTTTAGAATATGTAGTACAATTTACATTGTATACAAACAAGTATAGCACTTAAAATTTTCTTGCTTTCATTCACAAATGAGATTGACTACTAGATTCCCTTCCTTCTTGTGAGGAACATTGCCATGGTAAGACATTGGTTATATGAACTAGATAGAATGGGGCTAGATGACTGTACGGTGCTCCAAAGTTTGTATAAAAATCACTCACTCGCTGTCAAAGTTAAGGTATACTTCATGTGAAGAGAAACCATGGCCAAGGTAATTCTTATAAGGAAAACATTTTATTGGGGCTGTCTTACTCTCAGAGACTTAGTCCATTACCATCGTTGTGGGAAGCACAGCACCATGCAGGCAGACATGGTACTGGAGAAGCCAAATGTTCTACATGTTGATCTGAAGGCAGCAACTGCCTTCCACAGGCAGCCAGGAGGAGGTTCTGTCTTCTGAGCTGGGCAGAGCCTAAGCACAGGGATCCACAATACCTGCACATACAGTGACGCACTTCCTCCAACAAGGCCACACCTCCTCATATTAGACCACACACTTCCTATGGCCAAGTGATCACACACATGAATCTATGGGGCCAAATCTGTTCAAACCACTCCCCCCACACTAAATGTGAAGATGAGCTCTGCTGTGATACCCCCTGAGTGGTGTGATCAGTACTTTGAAGAAATTAAAGTGAGGGGAGGGGACTGAGGGCACAGGCCTTCTGTTTCAGTGAGGTGGATAGGAAAGTCCCTCAAACGAACAGAAGCCACAGTGAGGCAAATGACAGTTTCAGAGAGTATATTCTCACCGAGGAAGCAGAAGGCAAAACCCTGAGTAAATCAGGAGCAGCAAAGTGAGCTACAAGACCAAGCCTGGGAGGTAGTAAGGAGGCTATTTATTTGATTGAACAGATCTTAAATTTGTTCCTTTATTCAAAGTTTGCTATTGACTGCTTGTTTAGCATTTTCTTTTTCTGGCTTTCATGAAGGTTTTAGAACATGCAGTTTCTTTTCTTAAATGCTTGTGCGTGCGTGTGTGTGTGTGTGTGTGTGTGTGTGTGTGTGTGAGAGAGAGAGAGAGAGAGAGAGAGAGAGAGAGAGAGAGAGTGCAGCACATATGTGCTATTGTGCATGTGGGGAAGTCAACAGTTTTCTCCCTTACTTGAGATGGTTTCTTGTTCACTGTGGCCTATGCTAGGCTAGCCGGCCTTCATGATTGCATGGATTCTCCACTTCCCATCTGGATGTAGGACTACTGGGGTTACAGATGTCTGGATATATGTGGGTTTGGGCTCTAAACCTGGATATTTACATGGCAAGCGCTTTGCCTACTAAGCCATCTTCCCACTCTTCAGACACATGTTGTTTGAGAGCAGTGTCAATGATGCTGTGTAAGTCACATAGCTACTCCTAAGGCCAAGAAATGGATATGTGGAAGTTAAGGAGCACATTGCTGCCTCTAACAAAGCCAGGATTCTGTTAGTAAGGAAGAGTGGGAGAATAAATGTTGGATAAAGAGCTAGCAGTGCCTTTGATAAAATCCTGTGGGCCTGGTGACTCTCGCTATGTGTTATGTCAAGCACAACAAAATGGAAAGATTCCCAATTTATTTTATGAAATGAGCATCTCATCTCTAAAACTAATAGACACGTCTGAAAGGGGGAAAATTAACTTATTAATGGAACTGAAAATTCAAAATACAAACATGCCATCTTTCCAGTATCATAAAGGAATAATTTATCAGGATCACTTAGGGTCTTACTGCTGTGAAGAGATACCATGACCAAGGCAGGAACATGGCAGCATCCAGGCAGGCATGGTGCAGGAGGAGCTGAGAGCTCTACATCTTCATCTGAAGGCTGCTAGCAGAGTACTGACATCCAGGAAGCTAGGATGAGGGTCTTAGAGCCCACACCCACAGTGACACACCTATTCCAACAGTGCCACACTTTCTAATAATGCCACGTCCTGGGCCGAGAATATACAAATCATCACAGGGTTCATAGTATAATAACAATATTATCAGAAATGCTTTGATATTGGGAAAATTTAAATATAAATCCAATATAATATGGCATATGACCAAATATGGTATAATCCAAGTAATTAAAAAATATAATAAGCAAAACCGATGAAGGACTTAAGAAAGGTCAGCACTTAGTTCTGGTTAAAATTTATCTGACATAGCATCACCTTGCCTACAGACAAAACTTCCATCAACCCTAATCACAGAAGCATCGATTTCTAGACCAAGGTACTGAGAGTAAGCAACAGTTGAGGGTTATAGTCCAGTCAGAGGCACCTGATACCCTGAAAGCGAAGAAAAGAGGATGGAGGACCATAGCTGGACCCAAAATGCATACCGCACCACACAGGAACATGAGAAAGAAATGTAGAGGGGAAGGAGTGAGGGGAGGCAGGTTGTAGGAAGAGGGAGAAGGTAGGGGTTAGAGTGATCATGCATTTTGTACCTGTATGAAATTGTCAAAGAACAAATAAATAAATAAATAAACAAAAAAAACAAATAAAAAGTAATAACTAAGTATCTAAGACTAGAAATATAGTTCTTTAGTAAGTTAAGAACATTTAATTTCCTATGCTAGCGAGTATTTTCCGCTTCAAAGGATAAAAGTATATTCTATGCCTCTTAAGCCAGGTGAAGCTGCCTATCAGATACACTTTAAAAATGTCTGAAGTAGGATAACATAAAACCGCAATAGCTCCTTTGGCTTCTGCGAGTTTCCCAAGGTGTCCTCCAGCCTGCGCCAAGGAGTTCATTCTCTCCCCTTCAGCTCCTACGTCTCCCGCTCGCTTCCGTGGAAGCAGTGAGCCCGGCTCGGTAGAGTTCTGTAAACCCCCAATACTAAACTTAAGAAACACTTGTACCCACTATTCCCCTCTTAAAGGAAGGATGCTTTTAATATTTTCTCTGAACTTTTGCAGTTAAATGGTTTTATAAAATCAAATTATTCTTTTTTTTTTTTTTTTTTTTTTTTTTTTTTTTTTTTTAGTGAAGTTTATTAGAGATATTTGCTGAGACCATTAGCTAGCAGGCTAGGGCTTTAAATTATGAAACCCATATGTTCTACATCACATCAATATTTTTAGATTTTTTTAGCCATAATCATATTAAAAAATAAGCTAGGCTTATTGTTGTTGGTAGTAACCATGTTATGGTCCAGTTTTGTTTTAACAATGACCTTTTCTTGGTGGAGTAATTTGCTTCTAGTTGCTGGTTTTCCTGAGATTGTCAGGAGGTGATAGGATAGGAGTTTGCTAAATGGTGCCTTCTTTTCTGCCCACAGCTCCCGTGCGTGAAGTGCGGTACCTCATTAACCCAAGGACCTCACCAACAGGAAGCTGTATTCTTTACCAGCAGCCCAGCACATTCCTTTGATCTGGTTTTCTTTTTCAAAAAGTGGGAACGTTTCTTTCGAGTTGTTTTCGTTTCGAAGTTAAACACATGGCTGGCCGTGGCTTGGATGAGATCCCCACAGACTGCCCCCACTGTGCCTCTTCTCAGGCTGGCCTACTCTCCCCAGGCGATTCTCCAGTTGTGGTGGTGGAAATGTCACAGACATCCAGTATTGCCAGTGCAGATATCTTTGCTTCACAAGAGAGGAAGAAAGAGAGAAATGCCAGCAGAGAGGCTTCTCTAAAAGATTTGGTAAATATTGAAGATTCGACAACACAAGTCGACAGCTCCCTCTCTCCTCCTGTCCTCTGAGCCCTTGCCAGCAAAGCCATTGCCTTCTTAGAGTTCATAAAGAACTGTGTGTTGCCCACAGAAGATGAGCAAAGTTGGCTGCTTATGTGTTTTGTGATACTTTCGGTCACTGTCAAAATTATTTCTCAGGATCCCAAACAATTAAGATTCTTAGTCTAGCTCCTTAAAGCTGTTTACACAGGAAAAAAACTTCTCCATGTTTATCTAAATCGGACTTTTTGATCATTTTCTTCAACTGATACAGAGTGAGATTAACAAAGGTTAACGTGTAAGCTATAGTTTTATTATCTAAGATGACGTTCTAGCTATCTATCTAGAATATAAAATATACTTTACAAAGCTGGTTCACATGATTTTCAAATAATGTGTGGATTCCCCATCAAGCTGGTGTGGCTGCAGTCATCTGTGTTAAGAGCACAGCAGAGACCACACATCTCATCTAGTATGAGTATGGTGATAAGGAGCAGTATGTTTAGGGAGAGTCAGACCCCTATTCTTCACCTAAAACTTCTGACCCGTGCAGCCTTACATGGAGGTCTTCCTTCCCCAGTGAGCCAGTGACTTGCACTGTGCCCTGGATTTGAAAACCACAGTCAATTCTTTTGTGTACAGTAAATGCTATATGCATGGTATTCACCAAAGCTTATCATTAGCATTCGTCATTAAAAGAGTATTTCATCTTAAGCGTTGCTTTTTAAAATTATCTTTTGGCCCTAGTCCATAAGAACTTTAAATGTGGAGAGAAAACCTTCTCAGCCACAGTGGAGTCGGAGCAATGTCACCGAAGGAAAAGTTCCACACATCAGAATGGACAATGGCACAGATATCGAGGTATGCAGGAAGCAAGCTAACGCTGCTAGAGGCTCAGGTTTCGTCTTTTTATTATTTTGTCTCATCTTTAAATCAATTTTATTTATTTTAATTTAAAAAATTCCACAATATATTTTGACCATTTTTTCTCTTTGCCCAACTCCTCCCAGATCTTCCTCACTAGCTACCGACACAACTTTATCTTTGTTCTTCCTCTGTCTTTCAAAATAAAACAAACTCCTGCCAAACACAAAAGCCAAAATAAACAAAGACCGAAAGGACAAAGATTCGAAGTTTACATACACACACAAACACGTATACACACAGACACACCAATAAGAAACACACAAACCGTGGAGTCCATTCTGTGTTGGCCGAGTTCTCCTGGGCATGGGCCTCCCCTGGAGTGTGCCTGACATATGCGGTGACACTCCACTGGAGAAAACCAACGTTCACCTTGCCAGCAGGAATCAACTGCAAATAGCATCTTGGTTAGGGGTGGACTTCAGGTCCACGTCTCCCTCTAGTGCTGGACCTGACTGGCTCAAGCCTCTGCAGGTCTTATGAGTACCGCCACGGTCCCTGTAAACTCATATGTAAACCTAAGATGGGAGAGGTCATGGGCACTATGGGAAAACCCAAATCTATTGTGCTGCTAAAGGAACACAGCAGTGAAATGAGTGCGGGTGCCAGGGTGCCATGCCCACAGACAGGAGTCTCGCTCAGCCCTCGTCTGCGAGGCTTCTTGCAGTAGATGGGAATTAACACAGAGACCCATGACTGGACAATGTGCCGAGATCCTTGGAGCAATTAATTCTAATGTGGTGTCTTCATCAAATCCATCCCCTTAAAGCTCAGGGATCTGTGCAGAAGAGGCAGAAAGATTGTAAGAGCCAGAGGTGATGGATGACTCCGAGGAAAGAAGCACCAGACCCGAGCTTTCAGGTTTCCTCTGAGCCGATGGTTTGTGACAGAGGCAATTAAAAAGTAAACCTGAAAAAAGGAAGTAAAGACCACAGTAAAATTTCAAGCACATTGAAGTTTTTACTAAAGGAATTGCAGACTATTTCCCACTCATGCAGGACCAAGGGATTTCACCTAAACTGGGGGTATTTGAACTAAGAATCCTTTCCTAAAGGCAGTAATACACTCTTTGTTCAGACTTTTTGATGACTCAGAAGCCAAATAATTTTACATAGCTCACCTGCTCACCGCTCTGATGACCTCTCCATTTTTCCAGTTTAGATAAATACCTCATCATTCTTTTCAGGGTTCTAATTAATATAAAAATATGAAGTAAGGACTGAAGAGATGGTCCATTCAGTAAAGTGCTTTCAGGGCAAGCATGAGGCTCAGAATTTGAATCCCCAGCTTCTCTGTAGCTCCAGTACTGGGGAAGAGAAAGAGAGAAGCGTAAGCTCAGGAAACACAAGCTGTGTGGCCTGTTTGATTGTGCAGGCGAGGGTGGCTGCACTGCCAACCATTACCACAGTTAGAGAGGGATCTCGAGGGGAGGCTTCAGCTTCCTGACCCCACAGAGGCTTCCCCTAGTGGCCCTGCCCCAGCCGGTGTCGCATGTGTCCTGGGCCCTGTGTGTGATCAGTTCAGAAACTCATCTGCACTCTGTGGATGATCAGCACCACAGAAACTTACACATACTAATCCTCAAGAAATGAAAAGGAGAGAGTTGTGTGGTTTTTACTTTGCGCTGTGAACCGGAACACTACTGTTGACCAAATTAGTTCATTCTGTCTTTGAAAACAAAAGCTAAATGATAAATCAGAAAGACTCTTGGTTTAGATCAGTGGTTCTACTGAAGCAGGTGAAAATAGTGTCTCTATTTGATCTTACCCTAGAACAGAACTCATCTTCCCTTGGCAGATAGCTTTCAGTATTGTGTGTTCATTCTTAATGCCTGGTGAATGCCACAGAGGCAGAGGAACTCTTTTGTTTGTTTGTCTCCAGGAATTCTATACCTTTGGAAGAATACTCGGGCAGGGGAGCTTTGGAATGGTCATTGAAGCTATAGACAAGGAAACGGGAGCTAAGTGGGCGATTAAAAAAGTGAATAAAGAAAAGGTAAGGCTTCTCCGTGTGGCATTCCCAGGGTACAGTGCCAGGGTGGGGTAGGGGTGGGCAGTGCAACTTCCCTCACTAACCCAGCTTGTGTCTTCCCTTGAGGGCCAGGACTGGACTAACCGCTGGAGAAGTATGGGGACCACTCTAATCTCCTGTGAAGGGTCTAGTTCCTGTACTCAGGCAGACTCGTGCTGTCTGGAGAGTGCAAAAGCATCAACAGAACCTGTATAAGTCAATACGTAAACTTTATAAGTAAATCTGAAGTCAGAACTAGTGCTCAGTATACATAGGTATAGGGCTTTCAGCATGGATGTCTTAGCTAGACGTAAATTCTGTTGCCCGTGCTGAGTTTGGTGCCGTTTTCTTCTATTTTCTCATCTAATTGTCTTTCTCTACTGTTGGCCACCCCCTTCCAGTCTATTCTACTGTCCCCGTGTATCTGCTGACTCTGTTAGTTGTTGGCAGAGGACTGGACTTCTCTTTAGGTAAATTCTAAGACCTCAAACTTTACATCAGCTCGTTATCAACTTTTACAAACTTCTCTGTCTGGATAAAGAAGCAAAATGACACCATTGTGGTGTTTTCTCCTTGGATTAGTGATGATAAGTATTGGATCTATAAAATTAAGCAGTAACCTATATGTATTTTAAAATTGTAATAAATTCCTGAGTTTAATGAGGTGGACATGTCAACTTTAATAAAGCACCTAAGAGCCCTTTTAGTATCCTTTGCAATTTGAAGCGTACTGCAGGGCTGCCTGGCCCGCTGTTTCTTTGCTTTTTTATTGTTAGTTGGGCTAAAGGTTCAGTTTGGGGATTATAGTTCCAACTTTAGCAATTACTCTCTCATTCATGTACCGGTATTGGCATTGGAGATACTAAAGCAGAGGAAATAAACGATACCTTTCAACACAGGAACTGGACAATATACTATTGCAGTGTGTACAGGTCAAGACATTTGGGGAAAGAGGTGGAACAGATGAAAATAGCAGGAGAACAATTTCTAACTTTCCAGATCTACTCTTTGCAGAAATTTTTACTCCTCATGGTCACCATTTCTCTGAGCATCTAGGCTAAGCTTAAAATGTGCCTTCTTCACACATGGGTGACTGTAGCAGAGTGGTCAGTGTCCTCCCCCCCGCCCCCAGTGATGGCCGAACAGGAAAGAGATTGGAACCATGAATGCCCCTGAGTAAATGTTTTAAACTAGAATATGTTTGCTTTATAATCTGTTTCCTTTTTTTAAGAATCATTATTTTTTTTAAGAATTCAAATTGGAGCTAAAGGTGTGTGCAGAAATCGGTCTTTTGTTACTCTTTCAAGAATCTTATTATCTTGAGAAAAGACCCATAAAAGAGGAGAATATTTATCTTCAGATAATGGTAATTTCAGTATCAGGGGAGCTGATGATATGGGCCAGAGTTGGAGAAGATAAAGAGCATCCTAGAATTTTCTAGATGATGAGACAAGCTTGCCTCCATCTGAGGGATATCCATGTGCTCCCTGGAGTTATCTTCATTTTACCCTTTGTTCCAGGCACAGTAAGGGTTAGATGTTAGCAGATACACTAGGCTTGGACTAGTCTTAAGGCAAAGCCTCTGCCTCTCTTTTTCTCTTCAGTTAACCAGGGAGACCAGGAAGTAACATAAATACTAGGTTAATTGTAAACATAATATAATGTAAATATAGTAATATATATTACATTTGTATTGTACATCTAAACTAAATCAAAACAAGACAACAACAAAACCATCTCTGACTGAGTTCCCAGAAGATTTGTTTTTGTTAGGCTGATGCACAAGGGTCACTGTGATTGAGAGATACGTTAATATTGGAATACCAAAAAGATATGTTAAAATTGAAATGAGGGGTCAGAGGCTATGTTTAAAAAATTTATGGAAACAGTTCGAGAGATTGATCAAAGCCAAATAAAATGCGATTTGAAAATGGACTAAGAAACGAAGGGACATAATTTGATCTGACTTGGGGGTGGGAGAGCCACCTCTATTTTTCTTCAGAGAGGAGCAGGCCTCCAAGGGATATCAACTCAACATGACACAACTAGTTCTTATTTTTGTCTCTCGAGTGTGTTTTAACAAAGATGCCATTTAAAACTGTAGAAAAGGGTAAGACATAGCCGACTTTCATACTGAGGAAAGCGGGAGTGGCATTCTCACAAGCAACCTGTTTCTTCATTGACTCAGGCTGGAAGTTCTGCAGTGAAGTTACTTGGGCGGGAGGTGAACATCCTAAAGACTGTCAAACATGAACACATCATCCACCTGGAACAAGTGTTTGAGTCGCCTCAGGTATAGTTCCATCAGGAGCTGCAGTTGGAAGGTTGTTATTATTATAAAATGAATATCATTCCATTCCAAAGTAGCCCTCTGGGGCATAGTTGCTCATGTCCTTGGCAAAAATCTGTTGCTAGAGATTGATGAGAACATTCTGAAGGACTTCTATTATTGATTGTATAATTAGGTGTGTAATGATTAGATTGATGTCTTTAGTTACATGTTCTGGGTGGTACATTAGAAACAAATGTTCGAGATTAGAAAAATGTCATGCAAATGAAATAGCAGGTAGAGCTTCCTCAGAGATGGCATCCTTTCCCAGTTGTCTTAGTCTGTGCACTAGAGACCATTTGATTATTGACATCATTTGCAAGGTTAGCTTCATGATCAAATTGATAAGGTTTACTTGGTATAGTATAGAAAATTCTTTCCCTTTTCTTTTTTTTTTTGAATTAGTTTTTATACAATATATCCTGACTGCAGCCTTCCCTCTATCCATTCCTCCCAGTTCCCCACATCCTTTCTCCCCCATATCTACTTCTCCACTCCCCCTTAAAAGAGAGAAGGCCTCTCTGGGGCATCACTTCCACTGAAAACAGTATACTAGGTGGGTTAGGCATGTGGACAGATTCTCTGTTCCTTTAAATCCTGATTTCATTACTTATTATCCATGAGAACATGGCCAAGTTAGTCAACTTCTCTCTGAGTAATTATCTCACCTGTGAAGTGCTGAGTCACTTGTATTGAGGGATTAAAGATGAATAGTTCTGTGGATCCAATACGTCCATCTCACCGATGTTAGCTACTGTTCTTCATTTTCTTTGCCGGACTCAAAAGTAGCTACTAAAAGTCAATTTGGGTTATGCATTATACTTTCTTAACTACAACTGCTTGGCAACAGGGCCACAGTTGTCCTTTGTGGTGACCCTGAAGGTCACACGCTTGGCCTTGTGCATGTGCCATGATGTTCCACTTCTACCATTGAGCTACACCCTCTGGCCTTTCACATGGTTAGTCCCCAGGTTTGGGACAAAGTATATGCTGATTATCACTGTGCTGAAGATTTGAGGGAGAATTCTTCCCTCACTTCTCTCGCTCCCTCTCCATCTTTCTCCATGAGTGTGTGTGTGTGTGTGTGTGTGTGTGTGTGTATACTTGTATGTATACTCTTTGACACTCTTCCCTGGAAATGTTAATTGTCTTGCTTTTTTGGACACCCATCTCCTAAACTCATGGAGGTTCCTGGGTCTGCAAGTTCTCCGTGTCCTGTAGGCTGCACTTGTGGCTTGGCAGTCCAAGCAGCTTCCCTCCCTCCTGGCATTGCTGCTGTGCTCTGCAGGCCCTATGACCCCACCTGACCCCACCTCATTCTGCAGACGCTCCTCTCATCTCATCTCTGATCGACAACTCTTCTTTCCCTGGGGCGCAGCAGCTCTCCTGAGGCTAGGACAGTCTGGTGCTTGCCGCATGGGCTTCTCTCTCTCAGACACTACTCTATGCTGACAAATGCTAATGTCTGAAGATTACATTTCATGAATGTTTCCACTTAACTCATTTAAGCAGAGGGGCAAACTAGCCTGTTACTCTACCTTGTGTACAAGCAGGAGCCAAAATACTCAGGAGTTTGAAGGCAAGAGAACTGCTTATCTCTGGTTGTCTTTCTCTATATTGCTTGATTTTGATTCACATGAGCTATATCTGTCCATAAAACACACACATGTCTAGACTTCCCATTGAAAGTATTCTGAGGAGATGAATGTCTAACTGGTTATATACTGCTGATCAGCCACTTGGACTGTACAGTGGTTTTCCGTAAGTCTAACTGTGCTCTAAATATGCACTTTACCACCAACCCTGACCGGCATGATTTTAACATTTTTTAAAGATTTGTTTTTATTTTATGTGTCTGTGTACTGCCAGCACGCAGAACCCTCAGAGGCTAGAAGAGGGCGATAGATTTCCCTGGAACTGGAGTTCCAGGTGCCTGCGAGCTGTCATGTGTGTGTGTGTGTGTGTGTGTGTGTGTGTGTGTGTGTGTGTGTTGGAAATGGTACCTGGGCCTTCTGGAAAAGGAGCCAGTGCTCTTACCAACCGAGCAATCTGTCTGGCCTCTCATGCATTTTAAAATTGACACCAATTTGTATCCTAACTATGGCTAATGCAACTTTCCCTTCTAAGGACTCCACTTACCGTTTCATATTTCTAGCCACCCTGTGGCGCTGTCCATGAAAAAAAAAAGTATGACCCAGCTCAAAGCTTATTTGTCGGATGTTTCAGACACTTTAAAATCCTACAGCAGCCTGAAATTCAGTGAATCAGAACTGTGGGTCTAGGAAGAAAGGTATTTACGTCTCTTCCTGCTTTAATGCATACTGACTGAATACAGAAGTTGGGTTAGCAGCTGATCAGAACAGAATCAGACCCCCAAATCTTCAGAGCAACAAAACTCTAGAACATGTGTTAGAATGGAAACATGGAAGGTAATTGTGTCTGATGGCAGGGCCTATGAAAAAGGTCTGCCTTTTAGTTGAGTAGAAATCTTTGAGTCAGTAAGTGTCTTTACTGTGGGATATCTAAAGACATCTTCCTTTGCCTCAGAAGGTATGGCAGACACAGAGGAGACAGTTCATCCGTGCTGTGATAAAACCTCATCACTGTACCCACGGAGTCCCAGTGTCTCATATTTGGCACTTCTATTATATTTTTCTTTCCCCTGTTACAGTTAATATTATAAACCTGATAGAGTCTAGAATCATCTAGGAGACAAACCTCTAGGCACACTTGTCAGGGATTGTCTATATTAAATGAGCCTTTGGTCATGCCTGTGAAGGATTATCTTAACTAAGTTAATTGGAATGGGAAGACCCACCTACTATGGGCAGCATTATTTTATGGGCTGGGTTTACAGTCTGAATAAAAAGGAGAAAGTTGGGGTTGGTGAGAAGGCTTGCTTCCAAGACATGACTTGGATCTACATGGTAGAAGAAATTGTCCTTTGGTCTCCATAGGTATTCTGGGGCATCAGAAACACACACACACACACACACACACACACACACACACACACACACACACATTAATTTTAAGGTTTTAAAATAATTCAAAAGAGAGAGAGAGCAAGCTGATTACTAGCTCTCATCGTTCTTTGAATGCAGTGTGGTCTGTTACCTCAAGCTTCTGCTGTGGTGGCTTCTCCATCATAATACACTGTACCTTGAACTGTGAGCTAGATTCCACTCCTCCCTTAAGTTACCTTTCCAGGATAGCTTATCACAACAGGAAAAGTAACTGAGAACCCACCTCCCTTCTTGTGTATAGCCTGTGGCTCACGGATGCCCCTGTTACCATGTGCAGCCTGTGAGCTCAGTCTGGCCTTCTGCCTGTTTCTATAGGGCCTATATGTTAAGTTTTCTACATTTCTGAACAAATGTCAATATTTAAAGATTAGTATTAAAATAACACCAAATTTAGCTTCCTGCATCTGTATGTACAGCATTGTACTGTTTATGGCTGATGTCAAGGCTGATGTCAGAGACTGTGGGTGTTTACTCTTAGGTTTGGTCTTAATAGGAATATTTTTTTGCTGTAAATTCATATTGTAGTGTTCACCTAGAAATGCAAACTTGACGTTATACAACTTTCACCTCAAGACTCTGACTTAAACACCCCCAAATGCCTTGTTTCCCAAGGGGTTGGGGAGTCCACGGTCTTGAGCTTGTTATCCAAGGTTCTTCACAAACTTGTTCCAACCTTCCCTGTTAGCTTCATTCTTCACCATATTCCTCTTTCCAGCCCGCAGCTTCCAGCATTGTTAACACAGATGCATGTACTTTAATGTTCCAGGCTTTAGAGTCTTTGTATGCTGGCCACCAGCTCCGCCGGGTTTTCCTCCACTTTCCCTGCCCAGAAATGACTGCTCACATGCTTAGTTTGAACTCTACTCAGGGAGCATTATTTTCTGCAGAGGCTGCCTCTCTTCCGCAGACCCATGGCATGATGGCTGTTAGTAAATATCACATGATGTCACTCTGCTGAGCTGCCTGAGGTCAGCACTGTGTTGCTTGCCCCTCTATTCCTCTTGTATTCAGGACAATAGCTTATATATAGTAGATAAGACATTTTTACATTAACAAATTAAAATTGTGAGCATACATTTGACATATAACTTCGTAACTTTCTCTTGTTCTGCCTTTTAAATCCGCAATGTCAGAAAATGTACCTTGTGATGGAGCTATGTGAGGATGGTGAACTCAGAAAGGTTCTGAATCAGAGAGGGCACTTCTCGGAGAACGAGACGCGGCTGATAATTCAAAGTCTCGCATCAGCCATTGCATACCTTCACGACAAGGGTAAGACAGGACTGTGCCCCTCGCCGCCGCGGTGCAGGAATGGAGCACTGTCGTTTAAGTGGGGTGGGAATGCAGGGGGGGACAAGTATGCTTTCCATAGTTTCCCTCTTAATTGACTTCATAAATATTTTAATTAGCAAAGATGCAGTCATGAGATCAGACTGTCCATGAAAAGCAGTTATGATTGTTCTTATTTTAGAAATTCAAAATTGGCTAATATGATAAAAATTAACGTAGATAAAGTGAATTTCCCTAGAATACTTGTATACCAATGTCATTAAAAAGGTATTTGTCCTAGCCTTATAAAATAGTAGGCTTCAGCTTTAGAGCAGCCTGGGTTCAAAACAGAAGGAACAGAAGTCTCCAGTGTACACCCTAGTGCCTCGTGTGCAGAGGACTCACATTATGGTTTCCCAAACTGTATATTTTACATTAAGATTTTTCTTTTTCTTTTATTCAGTTGGTTTTGACAAGTGTATAGTAACATTATCCACTAAAGTATCATCTGGGATAATTTGCCAATTCTTTAAAAGACACATTTAAAAAGAAGTCTACTTATCCTAACAGCCTTGCTGTCTCCAGCATCACGGCTGCCACACCGTTCCATGCTCTCCTGTCCTCTCTGGTTCCCCTCTCGGTGTGACTTTAGAGCATTCTCACTTTACAGATGAGGAAGTGCTCATCCACACAGGTCAGTAACTGGCTTTGAGATCTCAGTGTGCTCAGCCCCAGAGTTACGAAGACGGAAGAGTTAATGCCCCTGCACCAGGGTCTGTGAACTCAGCCAGTTATTTACAGAGGAATGTTTGATACATCATTTTAATGCACATAGAAATCTCACTTCAACTCTTACCTGTTCAACTAGGTATTTGTGTTCCAAGATTTGCTTTTTTTATTTTAACCTAATTGAACAGTCGGAAAATGTGTGCTGATATTTTAGAAAATACAGTTTATGCACATGTAGACAAGTTACAAAGTGTTAAAATGTTTATGATGACAGTAAGATTATACATAGGCACAGACCCCTATTTAGAGACCTAAGGATACAGAAAACCTTCCTGGGCCTGTGGTGTGACCCCAATTGCCTTCATTCTCCTGGGGATATGCAGCCCCTGGCACAACAGGGAGCATGCAGAGAGGAGGAAATGGCTTTCCACAGAGATGTAGAGAAGTAAAGGCAGAGGAGGGAAGCATCACAGGGCCTCCCCCAGTCTCTAGTGCTGCCCGTCCGTGTCCTCTCTGGCCTTCTGTTGCTCACCTTGCTCTTTTTTTTGGTAGATATAGTGCACAGAGATCTAAAGCTGGAAAACATAATGGTTAAAAGCAGCTTTCTAGATGATAACAATGAAATGAACTTGAACATAAAGGTAAGAGCCTGGAGATGCCACTAAACATTTCCCAGAAAACGACCAGCAGCAAAGTAGCTGCAAGATCTTTGACACATTTTGGTGACTTTTAAATCTAAGCCATTTGAGCTAAGAAGTTAAATTTTCAGAAGAACTGGTGAAAATAATCTTATGAGCTAAGTGGCGCTGCCCAGTGTGCTTTCCAAATGCAAACTCCTTTGGATATAGATCTACAGCATTAGCTAACAGCAAGCAAACAGATGCTCTGAATTCTAATTAATTTCAAAATTACGTCTGGTAATTTGATGTAAATGTGTTACAGATTTAGAGAAAAACACACCTTGGCTGTGCTTTTGATACTAAATTAATGCTACAGTCTGAATTTCTCATTGAAAATTTTCCCGAGTATTAATATTTATGTCTTAACCACAATTAATGTGCCAAGTGTTTATTCTTGAAGATTTATTCAAACTAAGTGTTCCTTAATGTCAAATAAATGATAGAATACATTATTTATTACTTAGCACTTTAATAGTGGCTGCTTTCAAAATGTGTGCAAGCGTTAACTTTAGAGTCAAATGTGTCTGTAGGTTGCTGTTGCTGAAGCTAAGTCTGTGTGCAGTATAAACAGTCTCAGCAACACTCTGGTGTCCCTTGGTGAATGTTCTTTCTTGTTCTGCTGTAAACTCCACACAGGCAGGAATTTCAGCCATTTTATTCCTTGTTAGAGGAGAACCTGAACCAGAATATGCTCAGTTAACTTTTGGTAAACAAGTGACTCAGTGCTCTCCAAATAATGAAACCAGAGCATGAGGACTTTAATATATTTTGTGTTTGTAGAGATGTTGTGTGAAGAAAGATAGATATTATATGCCAAGTGGGATATTTATGGAAACCTCTGGAATAATTGATTCAATTCCCAGCACATGAGAGGCCAAAACAGGAAGATTGCCATGAGTTTAAGGGAAGCCTGGTTACATAATGAGCTTAGGTCACCTGGACTGCAGAGAGAGGCTTTGTGGGGGGGGGAGAGAGGGGAGAGAGAGAGAGGAGAGAGGGGGGAGGGAGGGGGAGAGAGAGAGAGAGAGAGAGGAGAGAGAGGAGAGAGAGAGAGAGGAGGGGGGGAAGAGAGAGAGAGAGAGAGGAGGGGGGGGAAGAGAGAGAGAGAGAGAGGAGGGGGGGGAAGAGAGAGAGAGAGAGAGAGAGAAGAGAGAGAAGAGAGAGAGAGGAGAGAGGGTGGGAAAGGGAGAGAGGGGAGAGAGAGGGTGGGGGGAAAGAGAGAGAGAGAGAAGAGAGAGAGAGAGAGAAGAGAGAGAGAGAGAGAGAGAGAGAGAGAGAGAGAGAGAGAGAGAGAGAGAGAAAGGTAGAATGGGATTTGGCAATCTCATATAGTGATTAAGAGCATTTCCTTATACTCTGTACGGTACTCACAGTTTTGCATTTAGTGTGAACAAGGAACCTGTGCTTTTCTTGTATGACACATACACGAGCCTGTGGTTCTGCTTTGGGTCCAAGGGCATTCCATTTTGAAAGACAACCAAAGGTACATGCCAAATATTTAATAACTGGAGTGTAATTGCTGAGCTTTAGAGTGGAGCAGGGGACTGAAGTTGCAGCAAAGGCCTTCAGCCCATCTGTGGCCAAGCTATGTTGAAGTGGGTCTTTTTCTCCTTGCTAATTTGCTTAATTTTAAAGAGGCTAGTAATGTTTTAATTAATATACTCTAATTCACAAAGAAAACAATAGTAATGAAAACCAAGGATTTACTAGTTATACATATATTTGAAAGTCTTGGTGAGTGTTGATAAGAACAATTGTTTGCCTTTAAACAGTGCTTTCGACGGACCACAACGCCATTATCAGAAAAATAGAGAACACATTCCAAGGCTAGGCTGTATTTTGCAACAAAACAACTTATAAAAATCTTTATCAAGGCGTTAATAAAAGGCATGAACAGTCAACATCATGGGTTCTCTGTATCAGGTTTCCTCTCCAGCCAGAGAGGGTGGGCAGAGAGGCCAAGTCCAGTCTTTTATTGGGAATAGGAGCAAAAGCCGTCCTCAGGAAGTGGACAGGAGTCACTGGATGACTAAGCCGTGCGTCTCTTCCCAGGTGACTGACTTCGGCTTGGCTGTGCAGAAGCACGGCTCCAGGAGTGAAGGCATGATGCAGACGACATGTGGCACTCCTATCTACATGGGTGAGTGAGGAGACGGTGTGGTAGCCTCTGGTCCCATCATCTGGGAGGCTGAGGCAGGAGGATTGCCATAGATGCCACAGTGAGCTCTGATTCATAGAATCACCATGCCAGGGAGGCCACAGCACTTTTATTATCCCGTCTCTTCCCGCCATTTTCCCTCTAATTCCCAGTAATTCCCAGTGCTCTCCATTACCGAACTCAGTTGTGCCCGATTCATCTGCTGTACACTCATTTGTGTCTTCTGTTCCACGGCGGTTCTGCTATTTTATCATGCTGTTGTGGTATAGGTAGTTGATCTGTTTTTATTGCTGGAAAGTATACTTTGTTCATTGCTTTTTTTGCCTACTTGATGCATAAAGTTTTTAAATTGTTTCATCTTACAAGGGAAAAGGCTACTTTAGATTCTGTTCATATTCTCCCATTGGCAAAAGACATCTGGTCTGTAGTTGCATGGGGAAAATATATCCAGCACCCCGAGCTTTCTGCCGGCTTATTAGTTGTCTGCCCTGATAACAAGCGAGAGAACAAGAGGGAAGACAGATGGTTGTGGAACTTTGCTGACTTCCTAAATGGCTCCCTGGCACAGATACTCTGGCTCTGCCTCCCCGAGGGCCGGGATGACAGTGCAGGTTGAAATGCCCCTGATAATTAAGAAGACTGAAAAGTGGAGGCCGGGAGTCCCAGGTCCCTGCTCTGTGCTACACAGTAAAGCGAGTTCCCCTTCATGCCACACAGTCATGGAGCAACTTGCACTTTGATGGTTCTGTATTTATAAAAGAGGAACATTGTAAATGTTCAGTTATTTGGAGACAAAGTGTACAATTTGTGAACTATTAGAGTTCTCCTGTGTGTGTTTTAGCTTCTTTTTGCTGTTTTCCATTCCTTTTAGTCATAGAGAGTGGGAAAATTAAAATTCCATTTGATTTTAGTAGTTGTTATAAAAGTGTGTGTGTGTGCGCTCACGTGCACGCACACATGACCAGTGTGTTCGTGGAGAAGACTTGTGTAGAAGGCTCTGAGTGTTCTCTCGATAAGCATGGAGCTTTCCCATAGCAACTATAAAGTAAAGCCCTCAAACTTCATCTCTAAAGGAAGGCCCATGTGGTGAGCGCCTCTGTTAAGCAGAGCACAGAACTGTGTCACACGTGCTTAGAGCCTCTCCCTGGCCTGGCTCAGTGTATTATTGCTCTGGTCGGAGGTGACAGTGCTTTATATTTTGGTTTTTTTACTTAGAAAATGTGGGAAATAATATGTATTCTGTCATTATAGTGCTATTAAATTATGATTATTATCATCATTATTTTGCTGAAGTGATTTATGACCACAATATTAGCTTTTCTTTGAGTTCAGATTTGCACATACTTGCCTTGATTTAAATAATATTTAGTAAAGTTGTGTGTTTCCTTCTGTTTTGGGGAGACTCTAAGATATTATTGTCTTCTAGAATAACTATACTATCTTTGTAAAATTAATCATTTCATAGAAATAAAGAACTGCACATTTAGTAAAGCAGTTTATGCCATTGTCCCATTAGGAGCTAATTGATAGGAGTGAGGATTTGGTGACATCAGTTGAAAGGCCTGTACATTATTCATTCAGCATCTGCTCTTGGCTCTTTTCCCCCCCCCAGAGGAATAAATTACAAAACACATCAGCACATTTCTCATGCTTTGTGTTTAAGCATTTAAAAGTAATTTATTGTATTATTAATACCATTTTATTTCTGCTTATTTGGCAGCACCAGAGGTCATCAATGCCCATGACTACAGCCAGCAGTGTGACATTTGGAGCATAGGTGTCATAATGTACATTTTGTAAGTAACTTCCTGAATGCCCAGTGTAAAGAAGACCAAAGTCTCTGGCTACAGATTGACATAGACTTTAAACTAGAACTAAGCAATACATTTTTAAAGGAGTCATTTAAAATCAAACCGAGCTGCGTACTCAGTGCCCTCTCACCAGGTCTCAGGACCACCTCCCAAGTACTTGTTTAGTGTATGCATTTGCACCGTTCAGTTTTGCTTTGCACTAATCTACAGGTGCAACAGTGTCCCGCACGATCTGAGCTAAGTGAAAATCCACTCTCCTCGGTCCCTTGCCACAGCGTAGAGCTTCATCTGCAGCCCATCAGGGACAGGGAAGTGGGGCCACGTGGCCCGAGGTTGCTTTAGGATTTGGAGAGTGTGTTGTATTTTTCAGTTCCCATAGCACCGTGAAAGCCTCCGTAATTCTTGCTCGTCCTTCCCTCTCACTCTCACAATTCTGTCAAATCCCAGGCCCTGAAGAGTTTGCCTGTGAAGTGCCCTCAGCCATTCCTGGTGAGAATATCTTCACCTCTCTTCATCCCTATGGGTTCATCTCCCTGGCTGTTTTCCCTGCCTCTGTTCATCCTCCTCTTTGTCTCTGTTTACACTGCGCTCAGGGTGGTCTGTCTGTATCATTCTCTTCCTGGACCAAAGCCCTCTGATGATGACTCCTTGCTCTAAAAAGTTATCAGCATATTTGACGTGGTGTGACTTAGCAAATAATTTACAACTAACTCTAGCTTGTTTTTCCAGTCTTGGGCTGCGTGTGCATTTTCATGTGCTTAGCTTTTTTTCTGTGATGACTCTCAACTATCCACATCTATCCACATTGTATGGTGTGTGTGTGTGTGTGTGTGTGTGTGTGTGTGTGTGTGTTTGTGTGCATGTGTGCCATGAGTATTTACTGTTGTCTTCTTTGAACTTCTCTCTCAGATGGGCCAAACACTAAAGCTTTCTATTTTCCTAGCTCCTACCTTACACAGCTGATATTCATTTATTATGTATAAACCTTCCTGCGTTCTACATAAGATTTAAGGCAACATACAAAATAGTGCCCCCCCCACACACACACAACAGCTGGAATGTTAGCTTAGTTGGTAAAGTGCGGGCCCAGCACACAGGAATTCCTGGTTTGAGCTACAGCATTGTATACACCAAGTGTGGTGGTTTATGCTTGCAACTTCAGCACTAGGGAAGTGGAGGCAGGAGGATCAGAATTTCAAGGTTACCATTGGCTACATAGTCTAGTCTAGACTAGGCTGGGCTCCATGAGACCCTATCTTAATGTAGCAATAGCAGTACTAATATAGAACTATTTAAACAGCAAGGTTTGCTGTGCATGTGCAGCTTTGATAGTGCTCATTGAGCTGTGTGAATAACACTTTAAAGACCGAATTGCCTGGCAATATTATAATCTTCTATCTGCTGCTTTGTTCTAAGCTCTGAAAGTTCAAATTACTCCCCTTCCGGCATCATCACTCATTCTCTGGCATCTGAGACAATGGTCAGCCCACGCTCAGTGCTCAATACACATGTCAAATTGAATTAAGTGAATTGTCTAAGAGGTGTTCTGAAAAGCGAGTGGCTACTGTTCTTGTCTTTCAGTGACTCTGAACACTTAAATGTCGATGCAACATTAGTTTTATGGTCGTGTTGGAGATTTCACTGTGCACCACCTCTTCCACATCGTGTCTAAATACTAACATCACTGTAGTAACATTTTCACAGCTGTGTGAAATGGAAGCTGGTTGGGCCACATGCATCACTGCTTAGACAGCATGAAGTATGAATGGATTCATACAGCTTTGATCATTGTTCTCTGCCCATTAGAATCATGGTGCAAAAGTCCAGAGTTTCATCTTTAATTAAAATGTAACTATTTAAATAAATCCTTCATACTTTTAAGAGTGTCTACACAACAAAAGTCCATACTAATCTGCATAATGAATCCTTACAGAAGTGGAATATTGTTGGCTACTCTTTTCCTCTTTCTTAAATCTCGAATTTGAATATTTCTGCTCCAGAGCATGGCTGCACATCATAGTAAAGGCATTGTCCTGTCTTCACCGAAGACTCTCACTTAGCTCACCAGCGCCTACTCATTAATCTGTTCGAGCCCCGTGGCACTGTAGATAATTCCCTGCACCCTGAGCACAGCACATTACTGTCTTCATGAGGGCCATTTCCTTGTTTATCAGTTAACTTGGATTCATTTCTACTTAATTGGACAATGATAACATATGTTCTCAAGGTGAAATTAACATAAACAAATACTCTTTACGGTTCCTGCCCTCTGCTTTCCCGATTCCTATGAATGCAACAGAAAATAATAGAAAGCTTTAAGGGGCATTTTTCATGTCATGGCTTCCCTTTTCTGGATGTGCTAGGAAATTGCTGTCATAAAGTTCCATATGTCGCTGATTGACCAACCATTAGATACATTTTGTGTAAATAAAATTGCAAAGGAATGAAAAAAGTGGAAAATTTAAAATGTAGCCCTTAAGCTATATAGTTGCATGCAGAAACCGCTAAGACATTGGAGGCCATGCATATCACTGCTTGATAAGAGGCTCAATGAGCTGAGCCTTCGGTGGCCTGTACTTGTTATAATATATAGTAATTGTCCACACAGCCATTTCCCTGGTTATTTTCTCTTTGTGTCCAATGGCTTTTAAAGTTCCATTTTAAAACTAAGCAACAGTAAAGCAAATAAGAAGAAAGAAGTCTCAGAATGAGCTTGAGAAATAAAAAGTATAAATGTAAGAATTTGTACAACAGCTTGACAGCTACTGGTCTGCCAACAAGAAGCTCTGACAGGAGAAGCTCTCTGCGCAGCAGTGAGCCTAAGCCCCCCCACTGCTGGGGAAACTCCCTTATTTTCACGGTCATGAAAAATACCGAACGTTAGCTTGGTCAGAAAATGTTCACAATTAGAATTTTAGAATAAGGCTTAGAAAAATACAACTGAATAACGTCGCTGAAAAAATAAAGTATAAAAGACTCAGGCTTTCTTAGACTGGGAATACACCAAACCTTGGCAGGCGTGATGGAGGAATGCCCTTTGGTTTTTAGTGAAGGTGGAACATTGCCTTTGCTGTGTTACCTCCTGCTGGGTTGTCCCTGGGCATAGCTGTTGTTTATCTTCAGGGTTGTCTTAATGTTGGTGATAATTATGGTAACTGAGAATAGACCCTGAGGCACTGAACCCAACTCGGAAGTCTATCAATACAGTTCTGACCTAGATCAGCTAATAGAATCAGCTTGGTTGACTCTCCCCAATCTCTGTTAAAAAGAAGCTAGCAAATAGTTCCTGTGTTACAGATGCAGATGGGCCACGCTTGCTTCAACCAGAGTGCTTGGCTGTACTGCTGTTGACTTTTCGTTTACCCAGCATCCACCCTTTCTTACTGATGATTTCCTCCTGACTTTCTTCTTCTGAATACTACTATTGGGGACTTGTGTCGGCTTTAATCCCTTTCAGTGTTGGCTCAGAACCTACAGACATTTCCAGGGTTGTTCTTTTATTTTATTGTTACCATTACTAACATTTGATTTAGTATTTACCACAGACAAAACTCTTGCCTGGCCATCAAACTCTGATGAGTTTTGGCAGTCTCTAATAATCCACGTGCTTCCATAATGAGGTATACAGTTTGGACTTTAAGCAGTCATCTCTCCTTGCTCATATCACTGTTACTGTGCATTCTTTCTCTCACACCTTCCTGCCCTGTGTCTCCCCAACCTACAGAGGCCTTGGGGCATTCGTAGATCTGAGGCCTTAGTACATAGGCATTCCTCTACTGTGTCATTTCTCTCAGCATTAAGAGGAGACCAGCTCTGAGTCTTCTACCTACAGCCAGAGAGCAAGTCCTATAGAAAACTGATTTATGATAGTCTTACACTGAAAACCTTTGAACAAAATGTCTTTGTTTAGACTGTGTGGAGAGCCACCTTTTATGGCAAATTCAGAAGAAAAGCTCTTTGAGTTAATAAAGAAGGGAGAACTACAATTTGAAGACCCAGTCTGGGATTCTGTGAGTGATTCTGGTGAGTATGGGCTTGTTATTATTTTCCAAAGCCAACAATTAATATAAGGAAAGTATTCACTCATAAAACTGTTGTAAATCTCTGGTTAGTGATAAATCGACTTTAGAATTAAGTATTTGCTTGTGGAAATAGTGATATCTCCACCTGTGATTATCCATGGTCAAAACTTCTAGAAAACAAAATAAAACTGAACTAAAAATATTAATTAAAAATTAAAGGGGAAACTTGCTGTTTTGAACCCAATTTTCACTATACATCATTAATTCATGTTATCCAGCAATAAAGGGCATTCAACTTTATTTATTAGGCCTGTGTGTTGATGACACTTGGGACACTTTGTATTATTCAATCATAACCTAAGTAAATATGGAAATGTATAGTTTCCGTTTTTCCTTGTTATTGTTAATTGTGTTGTAGGATGTTTCTTTTTGAGTTGTCTAATTTTTTGGCTCATTGAAAAGTTTTGGATTCAAACAATCCTCCTGTCTCAGCCTCTTAAGTAACTGGGGCTCCTAGCCTTTGTCACCATGACCAGCTGATGTGTGTGACATTAACTGAGGTTAAGTGAAATAAGATTTCAGGATTTTCTCTTCTTTATTTGCAGCAAAAAATGCTTTGAAACAACTCATGAAAGTAGATCCTGCTCACAGAATCACAGCTAAGGAACTTCTAGATAACCAATGGTTGACAGTAAGTTATGACACTCTTTTTTAAAAACCTTTTTTTTTTTTCCTGACATCACTCGTTTTACATGGTCTTATAGTCAATTAGCTCTGTCTTCTGACAAGTTTAAAAGGAGTAGTGAGTCTTGACACATTTCTGAAATGGGCATTTCCAAATGGTTATGACTGTCACCACAGTTGCTTGTATGTATTTATAGACATTCAAGTGAACTTTGTTCTTTGTCACGGCTTCTTCGTGTCCAGTAGAACAGACCTGAGGAACGTCTTAGGAAATGCATGCAGAAGGAAGCAGATGGGACAGGTTCCACATGTAATGCTCTAGAACCAGTTAAGGTTCACTCTCCTCTCCGGGGCCTTGGAAAACAGGCCTCCAAAAAGCTATTACCTAGGCTGGCACACTTCGTCTTTATTTGCATCTTGCTTCATTAGGCTACAAATCTTGGGTGTGACACTTGGGCCTCTGCATTCCTGTACCAGAGCAGAACTCAGTCACAGACAGAACTCGAGTGAGGCTGCTATTGAATCTTTAGCTGCAAACATTGCTTTCCAGCTGTGTGTCTCTACTTCTCAGCTGTCTACTGTTGTCACCTCGTGGGGTGTGAAGGAAGTCTATAGTCTCTAAGTGGAGCAGGCAAGGCCTGGGATGTGACGGCTGGCGATTGAGTAGCCATAATGGACAGAAAAGCAGGACCACAAACTGGGGTTGGCAAACAACAATGAAATACAGGATCCCAGGGCTTGTAGTTCACAAAGTTTCCATGCCAACCCATTCCAGATTTTTTGTTTTTTAGCAGAAAGCACATTTTAAGAAAATTTTAGGGCACTTTGAAATATGCAACAAGCCTAAACCCACTTATTACAATCATCAATAAGCAATGAGTTACTGAATACTGAGTGAACAATCCCTAAGTCAATAGGTCTATAGAGATCTTAAGAAAAGTCTGAGGCTTGATACTAGGAGTTACTAGTGCTATATGAGATAGTTAATTGACAATATTCACTAAAAATTAAGTACAAATTTCAGTACCTATTCAGCTAGGCACTATTTAACCACCAAGGACACAAATGTAATTATGTTTGAACTGAAAATTACTATGTAGTTACATTTTTAAAAGTCATTCTAGCCATGAGGTGGGCATTGACTTAGAGACAAAGAGTTTGGTAAATGTTGAGGAACCATTTCTGAGAGGTGGTGGCAGTCTAAAAAGCATAGCAATAACAGAAACAAAGAAAAACTCATGTGCGACATAGGTTTTAGAAGTGTGACTGAAAGGCCTGCGGATGTAGCTCAGCAGCAGGGTCTTGCACAGTGTGCCAAAAGCCTGGGTTTGACGTTGAGCACTGAAGAAAAGGAGGGAGCGTTGGACGGGCTGGTAAACGTGAGTCATGGAATACGATGGGTTACACACATCATAAGGGCGTGGGAGGAAGAGCGGGTGAGATCTAGAGTTTGCACTAACAGCCGGTAGAACGGTGGTTCTGTTATTGAGACGCTGACAGCTGTGGAAGAGCAGAGTCTTCCTGTCGGACATGAGGTATGTCGAGAGCTCTGACTTAAGTATGATAACTGAAATGCTGTGTGACAGGCAAGCAGACATGTCAAACAGATAAAGAGATACAAGTCTGGAACTGGGTTATAAACGGGAAACTCATGAGTAAGTCGATGCCATGTAAACCCCGGGGCTAAAGAGAGAAGTTAGGAAACAAGCAAAAACAGAAGAAGCCCTGATATGTTTAGATATTATAAATATATTGTGCTATCAGTTTTAAAATTCTCAAGTTTTCCTTTGACAAATTTGAGTCATTTCTTTGAATAACAGTTCTTTTTTTTTTAAAGTCTAAAACCTAGTTTTCAATCAAGAGAGTATTATATCTGTCCTCTTCTGTAACTATTTTGATCTCTTCTGGGATTCTGTGCTGTAATTATTTCTGGCCCAAAGTAATTGTGCAAATGAGTTAGCTGTGAGATCATTGTAAAAATGTATGGAGTAGATTTGTGGTACAGGAAAATAAAAAGTTGTAAAACAGATGGTGTGCCTTAGAATTTATCTCCTCTGAGCATCACACAACATTCGGTTTGGCCATTTAATTATTTGTTTTCTAATTAGCACAGCTTTATTTCTGGCTTTGGTCATTTTTCCAGAAGTCTCCATTTTCATGCCTCTAACATTTGTCTCTCTGAAGTCTTTGCCAAATGGATAAAAAGTGACAGATAATGTGTACTATATTGGACTCTCTTAAGTTCAGTGTATGAAATTTAGAATGTTGGCATTTTACAAACTTCTGAAAGGCGTGACTGGTTTTTTCCTAACACTTGAAGTCTTCCTTCCTTCAATTCATGTCCTCTGTGTGAAATAGTCTAAAGAGAGGAAGATGGCTCCCTCGGAGTCTCACTGCTTCATATCAGCCTGTTTTTCTCAAGACCTAACACTTGGTAGCATTTTCTTTTCAAAGAGCTTTATTGGACAAAAATGTGTCTGTAGTTTAGCCTATGTATTGTGCATTTTGAAGCATAGTTTATATCTTTAGAGTATTCCAAAGAAGAATTATTTTATATATATATATTTAAGTGAGCAGAGTTTCAAATAAATGTGAAGAGCAATCCTGGTTTCAAAAGCTGAATGGTAGATGTGGAGAAAAGCAGCCAAGGTGACTGTTCCAGCAGGGCAGGGTTTGAAGAGACCTCCTCTGGCTGCCAATACGTGCTTATTTTCTGCGTTAGCTGCTTTGCCCTTCCTCATTCCCATCCATCAGCATCGGATGGGGGGATGGACATTTCTTACTAGATCATTTCAGTGGCCTCTTATTTTCTTCAAAGCCCTAGGTCACAGGTTAACACCAAGAATTTACATTTTAAAAACATGTGTCTGAGACATTTCTTCTGGCTGCTTACATTTTAAAACCACTGGAATAAATTAATAGAATTATTTTTTTTTCCGGTGGCTTGTGAAAAGACAGCTTCCAGTTCCAAGCTTTATTTGAATTTTTCAAACATGGGTAAATTCTTCAACATGTTTTTAATACATGGTGCTAGGTCACAGACCCCCTGGCAGCCCCTTTCTCTCCTAGAAACTAAGCCCCACTTCCCCTGTTGTTCTCTCTAGAATACAGATTTGATAAGAAAGGAAACTGTGCTGTGCTGTAGCCTTGCAATCTCTCTGACTTGCAGCTACAGGGTAAATTTTTGTTCTACCTAGTCCTGCCTCGGTGCCTGCCCTTGACTTATAGTCCAGGCCAGCCTCGATCATGTGGTATGAAGCTTGCTCGCCCTTCTATCCATGAGTCAGAAGTTCCCTTTGTTCTTTGGAACTGAAGGATATCTGTCCATTCAAGGCCTCCGTCACAACTGGATCGTGGCTGTCAATGGTTGTGAGGCTCTCTCCCTTACAAAAGTTTGTTTTGATGGGTCATTTATTATGTGTTAGCACCTTACTACAAACTTATTATTCTTCCTTTACTGCTTAATATCTACCATCTGTCAGGCCTGATGCTAGATAATAAAATGTAAATACATAAAAGGCATGGTCTCTAACATAAGGAACTTACAATGTAGTAAAAAAAAAAAAAGAAGAAGAAAGAAAAGGCAAAAAGGCCATATATAACAATATATAACATGCAATGCAAGGACTAAGACACAGGGAATTTCTAAATGATCGGAGGCAAAGAGGTAGGTGTTAGGAGGCCAGAAGTTCAGTCTGACAGGCAGATAAGATGCTGAAGGAAATGAGTGGGAAAGGAGATGAAGGAAGAGAAGGTAACTGTGAAGAGATTAAACCTCAGGTGGAAGGTTTGACCTTCATTTCATAGTGTCGAACAATTGTGGGCAAGGCCTACTTGAAAGGTGGCCTATTTTAAATGAGTCAACATCCATTTAAATATTGACCCATATCTTAGCAAGTATCACTTGACTTTACATCTTCAGGCACCGTCAGAGAACAAAAAGGAACCACACAATCTCTCCCACAGGCCATTTCCCAGGGGCTGAAGTGTGCATCTTGCTCTGTGGCCATACTCTGCAAAGAGAGGCTCTGGTGACTGTGGCTCAGGACTCAGTTCTGGGATAGTCTCTCCCAGTGTGTAAACAGGGCCTTTGTTCATTAATTTACACTTTTTATTCAAGCTTTAGCCATTAGCTTCTGACCCTTAGCCTTGATAGACACACCTGTAAGAGAATGGAAATGTCCCGCTGCCTAATTAATTATGGGCTATTTTTCTATCCTGTATATTTTCATCCCAAACATTTTAAAATTTCTTCTGCTATTCTAGTACATAGTTTCTTTTGAATTCTAAATTATGTTATGCATACATATGCATGCATATATGGATATGTTGTTGTATCCCTGACTAATGAATCTTGCAATAAAATTATGTTAGGAAAAGGTTCATGAGCCATGATGTAGTCAGTACCCAAAAATGAAATATATTTATTGAATAAGCACAATGTAGTGAGGCGGCAGTAGGGGTTAGTCTGGTATAGTCTCAGTCTGTGGATTCTCCACAGTTCAGTAAGGGATTTAAAGTGAAGCACAGGCAGATCTGGTAAGGAGGACTCACACATCCCGTTGTTTAGCAGTAGTATGCAATTGGGGGATTACTGGGGTAATATATTAAGCTTATCAGAAGAACAATAACTTTAAACCTAAAATGTTATATCCATCTAAATGGTCAAGACTAATGGCAAGAATAGAAATAATGAAAGTATTCTTAAACATGCATGACCTCAGAGAGGCCTACACTTAACATGCTTGATGGAAATGTGAGAAGTTGGGTGCACACAGTCTTTATATACCTGCTGTAAGGGTTATTGGTGTCTTCAATGAAACAAGAAACAATACGAGAAGAGAAAATATGTTCATAATAATCTAGAATTATCTAAACATTAGGAGCACTGGGGAGGGAGGAAGAACATGGTCTCTTAAAAAGGATAAAAAAGAAGACTAATAGATATCAGAGTGGAAAGCACTGAAAAATTAAAAGAAGATATATCTTCATTTATCTATCTATATATCTATCTATCTATCTATCTATCTTATATATCATCATTTAATCTTTTAATCTGTATATTATAACATATACATAATATATGGTAGAGCAATTGAAATAGTCAATTCAAATGGTACAAACATGTCCAAATTTAGATATAATTATAAAGAAGTTGATTTAGATGCCCATTAAAGATATATTATGGAATTGAAATTTTAAAATCTATATATTTATAACAAACACATTTGTTAAAAAAAAAAACTCTTATGAAATTTGTTCTTTGACTATTCCATACATGTATGTATATAATGCATTCTGATTTCCTGAACTTAAAATGTCAGGGGAAACCCTAACGGAGCAAAGTAAGGTAAAATGTATTTGGAAGGTAAGACTGAGAGTGGGGCTGAGCCAGGACACACAAGTCGAGCAGAGAGGCAGGGCAGTCTTCTAAACAATAAGCAAACAGAAAAAATGTTAAGAAAAATTCTGACTTGGTTGTCTTAGTTTATGTTATGTTATGAGAGTTTCTCCTGCATGTATGTGTGTGTGCTCACAACCCTCTGTTCCAGGGGATGTGACACCATCTTCTGGCTTCCTGGAGCATTGTGTGCATGCAGTGCACACACATACATAGATAGAAATGGATCTCTCTGTAATGCAAAGTATTTTCCTCCTAATTTGTATTGTAGTTCTCTATGTATATGAACATAAGCCCTTGTCGTTTATATATAAGCACATTCATGAACGCATATATGTGTATATTATTTCCTCCTAGCCTATAATGTATCTTTTCCATTTTTAGTGCTGTCTTTGGTGAACAGTTACAACATTGGTAAAAATTCCATCTATTATTTTTATTGTATAATTAATAGTCTCCATGTCCTGCCCAATATATTTTTTAAACGTACTCCAAGGTCATGAAGATGATCTCCTAAGTCTCCTTCAGAAGGTTTTTGAGTTTTAGCCTCACATTTATATTTTTGCTATATTATAAGGTTCTTTCTACATATATTGTAATGTATAAATAAAGGTTTATGATTTATATCCTCAGGACAGGATATCCAATAATCTAGGCAAATGCCATTTTGAATGAAAAAAAAATGTCTGATACTTATTGTATCAAGTTAAAATAGCTAAACAAACATTCCGCTTTGCACATATGCATGGTTAAGCTGTAATCTGCTGTCATATTGTACAGATTAAAATATAATCAAAACACCAAGGAAGACAGGGTAGAGGAAGCCGAGCAGATGGGCGCAGTTAGTCCCGTTCCCACCCTGGGTAGACACACCTCGGGATGCATCGCATTGTGAATAAATGAAAGTAAATCTTTAAATTGATCCATGATGAAAATACATTTTGAGCAACAAAGATATAAATGTAGTTCCACAAAGTCTTCCCCCCCCCAAAAGCCTCCTGTACAGCCAGCTGTGCACACGCCGGTTCGAAGAGTATTGGTTTGAAATATATTGAGTTTGAAGGCCCAGCTTTACCTCTAGCTAGAAATTCTCTTGGCGGCAGTTGGAAATTTGCCTCTGTAACAGTCACCTCCCAGGCTCCTTCCTCCTGAAGACCAGGAGTACCGACATTAGCCCCATCCTCTCATCTGAAGCTACACTTGTGAGAAATCAATGGGTTAGCTGTTTTCAACGCGAAATGGCTGCTTACCTTAGGGTCACTGTTACCATCCAGGCCATCAGGGTAATTGATCATTCTGTCTTTGTGTGACTCTCTATACTTTACATATGCTTTTTCCAACTGCTTACATTGCTTGTTAGTCATACAAAGTCCATGGGCTTGTCCACGGTAAATAGTTGTAAATGGAGATCAAAACATGAAAATAATGCTCTACTCCCTTTTGGTAGAGGTAATTATCATTAAGTATCCTATGTGTGCTTTTTATGCAGTTTTATGTGCACAGACTACACAAATAGCTAATATCCTGTATTTGCTCTTTTTCATTTAATATATATTGGGAAGATTTACTTATTAAGAAAAAGTGCAATATTGTAGATCAAATTATGGATGTTCTATTATTTTGTAAATTTCTTCCTTTAAATATGAAATATATAAATTGTTTTAGATCTTTCTTCTTATAATTAGTGCCACAACAAATGTTCTCATAAATAGAATATCTACAAAATAAATTCCAAATGATAAAATTACTGGTCAGAGAGACTGCATAATACATTTTTATAGGTTGCCGATAAATTGCCTGCCATAGGAGGGAAGTGATTAAGACTCCTTGGGTCTAGAGAGAGCAGCTAAGAGTGCTCATTCAGCTTTTGGAGAAGACCATGGCTTGTTTCCCAGCACCCACATTGGGCAGCTTACAACACCTGTAACTCCAGCTCCAGGACTTCAGTAACCTCACTTTTACATTGCTGGACTCTGGACACCTGCACACACACACACACACACACACACACAGAGGCACACACACGTTCACATATGTATGCATACATACAGAGACACACACATCTATACACATATACTCATGCACAATGTGTGTATACATATGTGTGTATGCACACATGTACATGCACATACACACCTAAAATTTTTTTAACAAAAGAAATAAAATTTGACTACACCATCATGAATGCAGGTTATTATCACATTATGATTTATTCACATTGTTATGTACAAATCAGCATCTCATTATTTGGATTGGACTCTTAATTTTGTAAAGTTAAATATCCTTATATATGTTTTTAATAATGTCCTCCCTATTTTTGTTGAAAAACGTATCTCTGGTAATATCACCAATGCCAGTATCCTACCTACCTGCCTGTTTGCAAAAGTAGAAACTGTTAATGAGCTTAAGCTCTACAGTGTTCTCCGGCTTTGCCTTGTTATTTTCTAGCATCTTACCTCAGCTCACATGTCTAATTTGTGGAAAAGATATTTGTTAAACATGTATTATTTACAGAACAATGACACTCTTTGAAAGTCAGACTTCATTAGATGAGAAAATACCAGTAAGTCTCCATTTGTGGGGCTGTTCACTGAGGCACAGAACACATGTGCTTCTTTGTGAGTACATACCTCTCCATAATTTTTACAAACTAAAGTGTATTAGCCTCACCTACCTGTTGGCTATACAAGTGGAAATGTTGTAACCAAAAAGGTCTTGGGATAGACTCCAGTTAAATCGTCACTCTTGGATTCAGCCAGCAAAGGCTAGCGCTCTTGGGCTGAGGTGACATGTAATCTGGTGCATGCTGATAAAACTCCAGCCCATAATTGCTCTTTCTCCCTCCCTCCCTCCCTCCCTCCCTCCCTCCTTCCCACCCTCCTTCTTCCTTTCTTTCTTTCTACTTGGTTGGTTCGTTTTTTCCATTTCTGTTAGGCTGAAAGGCTAATTAACAGCTACAGTTCATTACTTATTACTTAGTCCAAGCAATTCTTCTTCCAACGCTCACAAGCAGGAAGTGGCCTGTGAGTGGCCTTTAGCCACAGACAGCATGGACTCCACCCCCAGGTGTCCAGAGTCCATGCCTATCAGCACAAATAAGCACAAGAAGCAGAGTCAGCTTTCTGAGTGGCAGAGTGTTTGTAATGATGGTTCTACTTTAGATCCCTTCTCTTCGTTGCAATATCTTTGTAAGACATAAGTCAATTTCCTTGACCACAAAGTCATTCTCACCAACAGTGTTAGTCACGGAGCTCTTGGATGTGCACATAGGCAATCCCAACGCTTGAAGGCTTGCTAGAATTTGGACTTAAGGTAATGTAGGCAAACCTTACTCTACAGAACACACCAGTGTTGAAGGACAGCACATGGCGAAACTCTGCAAAATAATCTTAATAACTGAGGAAAATCTGTGTCCAAACATCTCTGTCAAAACCTTAAATATGAAGACTTCCTACTCATTGTAGATATGCATAAAGGTGAAATACATTTAGGCCAATGCTCACTTAGTGTATTATAGAATGCTACCAATAAGACTATAACTAGGTTGGTAGTGGCATTGCTGTTGGTAATCTATTACCAAGACTGGTTTATGTAGCGGTGCCTTCTTGCCCTAGCAGTGACCTCGTGGAGTGAAGGTCAGTGTTGTGTCTGGCAATTCTTTCACTGCTTGCTACATTTTGATCTGCTTTCAGTCTTGTATTGGTGCACTTCCTACGCCATGAGATGCCTCTTAGATTTCTCTGCAGGCATCTTTCATTGCATCATTTCCATCCGTTCTGGTCCAACCCCTTCATTTGCCTCCCCTACTTCCTTTGGTTGTATGAAACCCAGTGGTGTCAGGCTCCTCATCACAAGCTATTTCTTCTGTTACTCCACTTCTGTTTGAGTCAAGCTTTACTGCTAGGATGAGCAATTTTTTTCTTTGCCTCACTTTTATCTTTGTTGACTAATCCCCTGGAGACAAGGAGACATATAGATAAACTGACTGGCAGATAAGTAGTATCTGAGAACCAATACACTTGGGAGCAGTGACACAGTTAGTCACTGATCATGATGGGCACCTTTTGATGTGGGCTGCAAAGCCAGTGGTGAGGTTTGCAGCTTATAAAATGACAATATACTAAGGTAAGTGGAGATTGAGCTGTGCTCTTGAGGGACTGAAACTGTTCTTAAATCATGATAACTAAATATACACTAATCAAGACTTTGCAAAACAAAGATGGCTGTGATAAACTGCTGTCATATTGTGCAGATAGATACGAACTTCACCGTGAGTATTATTTGCTTGAGCACGGTCATGTGTATACAGGCTCTTCTTCTAAAGCTTCTTAGAGGTGACCTGTAGGACACAAGCACTTACTTTGTTCTTCCTATCAGAACAGGCTGCATGCTCTGTGGGAAAAACGACTTCCAAGTCAGTGCTTAGTGTCTTCCATTGCAAGCTACCTACAGGAGTCTAAGTTGCTTTGTTCTCAGTCTGGGCTCTGGCTAAGAGAGGCTCCAGATCTTGTAGGTACCACCTAGGAACTGGGGGCATCATGAACAATGGACTATCACCAAAAATGTATCACCTACAAGCTATATATCTATTATGATAAGGTCACACAATCTTTTTCAAAGAGGGTAAAAAATTGAAATCACAATATCCAAAGAATTAGCCTGAGGAACACTTATTTGGACACGACTGAGGTTACAGACAGATATTTCAGATTGTTTGTTAATGAGGGAATCAAATTGAGCCCAAGATGTGTGTATTTAATGTCGAGGAGCCTACATACTGAGAATTCTGACAGAAGTCAGGATGAAGCTAAGAAGCAAGCCCTAGAGATCATAACTCAGCCCAGCAGGAGCTCTGAGGCAATCTGGCATTTTATCTGGCGCTAGCTTCATGACTTCTTCCTTAGCCCTGTGTGTGCTCCTAATCCTGAGACACCTGATAGATATGACTTTTAAACTGGATCTTAAGTGTAGGTCATGGTTGTCAGAACAGGGTGATAAGCTGGAAAGTAGAGAGAAATGAGTACAGCCAGTGTAGAGAGAACTCGGGTGCTGGGGGAAAGTAAGGCTCTGACCTTCCAGGAGAGCAGAGGAAGAGCCATGGGACTAGGTCTTCTAATGATCTCCTCTTGTTATTACCATTCTGTTCTTGATGCTGATCTATTTTTAACCGTGACTATATTAAACTCAATAAATCCTCCACCGTGTATTCAGATGGCTGTCCTTAATGTGCCCTGTCTCATGGATTTCTATGTTGTTACTGCATAACACTTACATCTACCTACATACAAAGACTACTTAGAATTTCTATAAACCTGTGCTCACACTTGAAGGTCTCATTTTAACCTGACAATGATCTGAATATCCTGTCCAAGTGTTCTCTAACAACTGAAGTTAGAATTTTTAAAAATAAACCAAGTAGGAAGCATCTGAACTTATCTGTATCTCAGCACACTTGAGGACTTGGGGATGTTTGGTAAATTGAGTTAGAGTGACATGTCCAATCTTGGTTTGATACAGTCACAGCAGGAATAGGAACAGCACACTGAGTAAGTTCTAGCCAAATGGCCCCATTATATAGATATATTCCTGGCAAGAGCCTTCACATCAACAATCTACATTTATAGACATACTGTTTCCCTAATAACTGAGTGTGGATATTTTCCATAGACACCGGTGTTGTGTAGATTCACCTTTAGCATTGGACCCATTAGCTTTTGGGCAATGTCTTACCAGGTTTCTAAGAACAGTGCTAAAGGGGTCTTGGCTGCCACACAATTGCCATATTGTGTCCTTGGCACAAGCAGGCTCCATTTGCTCTGTCATGACTGTGAGTAGTAACATTGTTCACACTGTAAGCGATGGTGTGGCAGTTAGACCCTGTGGGACAGGAAGTGTTGGCTAAAGATTTGCTACTTACCCAGCATTACAATTTTTCCACGTGATTATTCCTGATTTGGGGAGAATATATTAAGAGGTTTAAGAATCTTTCAATTATCCGAACTGTTTATAACACAAACATTTGTTTTTAATCTTAGGGTAATACTCTTTCTTCATCAAGACCACCCAATGTACTAGAAATGATGAAAGAATGGAAAAATAACCCAGAAAGTGATGAGGACACCAACACAGACGAGGAGACTGAGCAACCCACTGAAGAAAAGTTGAACAGTAACAAAGCAGGGAGAAAGGCCGCGCATGTCAACCACAATCCGTCTGCAAAGACAGCAAAGCAGGTAGGAGGAGCAGCTGTGGTGGGGCACCAGGCTGCTGGTGCTTTCCCTGGGCACTGTTGCAGCTCCACCATCTCTTAGTCAGTAACAGAGACCTGCACTAGTCAGCGGGTGAGGGCCTTCTACCCGCCAAGCCAGGAGATTTAGAACTGGGGCTTCATCCTTAGGCCCAGTGGCTCTTTGGCGTGGAGCTGTTAGACCCTTCTCTGTGAGAGAACACATGCAGACTGATCATCCCAAACCTGAACATCTAGCAACTTCAGATGCAGGACATTTAGACTGTGGGAGGTGCTGTAGGTCTGTTTGCTGTAGGCCTGTTAGCCTCTGTTGTAGCTACTCGGCTCTGGTGTTGCTGCCCAGACTGTTGGTACCTCCAGCGAATGAGTGACCGCGACTGCGTCCAGCTCAGCTTTTTCGATGAAACAGATGGTATGCCAGATTTGACCCATGGCTCCTAATTCATAATTTTTGTACTCTATTCGGCTACAGAATTTAGAATTGGCTTGTATTCTATATGCAAAGGGTAATTATTATATTAGCCAGTTACTTGTGTATTGTTTCATAAAAACCCAAACTACATAGGTTTGCCGTGTTGCCTGAATAGATGTGAACACAGTTTCATGTCTATAGAATAGGCTTGTTAGCATTTTGATTCTAGGTTGCCGTCTATTGACTGAATATCCCAAAGGTTTGCCCCAGCAATCCCTTTCCTGTTCTTATATATGTCAGTGTAGGTTTTCTGTTTGGGTCTGCTCTCCTGTCCTGTGTCCTAGCTCTTATCTAAACTCTGCATGCTGTGCTTGCGACAGTGCAGATTTCGCCATTTGTTGTTTCCTTCCAGTTTCCCGTAGGCTGCAGACAGGCAGAGCAAAGGGGGCCTGGGTAGGTGAGTCCTGGTCCATGCCCGGGAATGTGCAGGACTTCTGACTCCACTCGTAGTCAAGGCTCCTGCCAGAACCACGCAGAAGGCATCTGGAAGAGTGAGCTGTTGTCTGGGAAGTTCTGTGCCTACTGGATAGTAAAAGCCTGAATTAGCTTAACATTGTCACAGAACCACACTTTTACCACCATATAACACATGTTTATTGAATTCCCTCCTTGTCTCCTATAACTACTACATTATTTAGCACAATGTGTATTTTAAATTCTCTTTAAAAAATAATATCCCAAACCATGTTTACATCTTTTTCTTTTGTTGAACATAGTTTGGAGATTTTCTGCTGGCTGACATGGTGGCATTTACATATACATAGTTACATATAACAGTATGTGTGCATGTTTGTGTAATGCACATGCATCTAAACGTTCACATTTATAAGTATACGCACAGCACATATTTTGTAGTGCTGGGTTCTATCTGTATTTATCAATAGTGTGACATAAAGTTTATTCGTTCCTTCCCCACTGCTCTGCCGTTTTCCTTCTTTATCCCAGACTGGTAAAAGTGATCTGCTCTGGTCTTGGATACTTCATGTGAGGAAGAAAAGGATTAGAGTGTGAGTTCTGTCATGCAATGCTGGGAATTTCAGTATTCACGCACCCAAGAAGATAGCATTTCATTTCAGCAAGAATAACACACGTCAATGAACAGGCTGGACCATGGAAGCAGCCTCTTCCAGGATGTACTTAGAGAGCTTGCTGGTTGACCTGCTTCTGCAGCTGCTCCTGAAATGCAGGCAGCACTTTGTCTTCAGTGTCTTCTAAGGAACTTCCTCTTGCTTGGGCTTGTCTGTGGTCTCTGGGAAGGAACTTAACAATGGGAAAGTTCTCTGAAGTTTGTTACACCTTTAAAGACATCTAGTGAATATTGTTTCACTGGCCTTTATAAGTAAATATACCATGTTCCTAATTGTATCAAACTTTATGCTAAATTACTTCTAGTCTTCCAAATTTGTATTAACAGTAAAAAGCAGGTCGTGAAAACCCTGACCTAAATGGAGGAATTCCCAAAGCACGGGATCAAGATCATCACTTCTGTGTTCACAGAACAGGAAAACGCAAAAGGCAAAACCAAAACCAAAAACATAAAAAAGAAACAAACCCCTTCATTGATAGAGTAATAAAAGTGGTCTTATTAGGACCATACCACCCTCCTCCTCTCTCAAAGGGACACACTGTACTCCCTAGCCCCCCCCCAAAGTTTTTAGGATCCATGGCTTCTCTAGGGGGAAGAGAGAACCAGGGAAGCAGCTATTCAGACGTTCTGAAAAACTGCAGGGTGCTCCCTCCAGTCTCAGTTCATGGGAACTTAGAGAAAAAGAGCAAGCAGAGAGGAACTAGCAAAGAGGCAAGTCCTCTGAAGAGACCAGTACACCATGGACGACACAGACGTTTATTATGCCTGCCACTGGGCAGTTAGTCACCCCCAAAGCAGACCCATCAAGGGACTACCACAATGGCAAGAAAAGCACTCTGTGCCCAGCTGGATTAGTATCAGTTGCCCACCCAGCAGCTCAGCCTAACCACAGGGCATAACCTGTTGTCTCATGGGAAAACAGAATAAAGCCAGTTGCCACATCTGAATCAAAACAAAGGCAGCAGCCTAGCCATCAAGAGATCTTGAAAGCAACCTTGGTTGACCAGTGACTTTGCCAGCCAGGGTGGCCATTATCATAGCATAAAGGCCATTGTTTCCAAAGTGTTCACAGAAGCCAACATAGCTGCTTCCATAAACATGAAAGCCCAAGGGCAGAACACAGGACTACAAAGACAGAGAGTGGCATGCCATTAATCCCAGAGCCTGGGAAGCAAAGGCAGGCAGGTGGGTCTTTGAGTTGGAGGCCAGCCTGAGTACAGAGTGAGTTCCAGGACAGCCATGGCTTCGTAAAGAAATTCTATCTCAAAAAACAAAGCTAAAAACAAAAAGAACAAAAACAAACAAAAACTGAAGACTGTAGATTATCACAACCTCCAATAAAACCACAGTAGACACAAAAGAAAGGGAGAACTGTGCCATATCAAGAAAGAGAGTTTACAGCAATCACTTTAAAATTCACTGAATCCCAAGAATATATATACATAAAAAATTAAGTGAAATTTGAAAACAGTGCATGAACAAAACAAACAGTTTTGCAAAAGCAAGCAAGAAAGAACAGCTGGAAATAAGAGGGAATGGATGGATGGAGGGAGAGAATTTCAACAATGGATTAATAATTGTACTGGCTGGTTTTATGTCAAATTGATACAAGCTGGAGTTAATCTCAGAGATGGAAGCCTCAGTTGAGGAAATGCTTCCATGAGATCCAGCTGTAAGGCATTTTTCTCAACTAGTGATCAAGGGGGAGTGCCATCCCTACCAGGGGAAGCAAGCCAGTAAGTAACATCCCTCCATGGGCTCTGCCTTAGCTCCTGTTTCCTGACCTGATTGGGTTCCACAGTCCTGACTTCCTTTGGTGATTACAGCAATATGGAAGTATAAACTGAATAAACCCTTTCCTCCTCAACTTGCTTCTTGGTCATGATGTTTTGTGCAAGAATAGAAACCCCGACTAAGACAGTAATATAATGGGTGAAGTAAAAGTGTACTAAAAGCTTAAGATGAAGTGGGCCTTCCTGTAGCCAGGTGGGACTTGTAGTGGAAGTAGGGGGACAGCAGCCCACTTCAACCCAAAATTGGTCCTGCCTACAACCCATGCAGGGATAAAGATGGAGCAGAGATTGAGGGGATGGTCAACCAATGACTGACTCAACTTGAACTCATCCCAGAGGAGAGTCAACCCCTGACACTATTGATGATGCTTGCAGACAAGAGTCTGGCATAACTGTCCTCTGAGAGCTTTCATCCAGCAGCTGATGGAGACAGATACAGATACCCACAGCCAAGCATTAGATTAAGCGCAGGGAGTCAGAGTAGGAGGAAGGATTGAGGGAGGCAGAGGGGTCAAGGACACCACAGGAAGACCAACAGAGTCAACTAAACTGGGCTCACAGAAAACCAACCACCAACCAAAGTGCATGTGTGGGCTGGCCCCAGGCCCCTTACAAACTGCAGCAGAGGACTGCTGTCTGGTCTGGTCTCAGTAGGGAAGTGCCTAACCCTCTAGAGACTTGAGGCCTCCGAGAGTGGGGAGGCCTCGTAGTGGAGGGGAACAGACACTCTCTTGGAAACAACAAGGGGGGAATGGGATGAGGAACTGTGGGAGGGGGAATCAAAAAGGGGCAACTGGCTAGACTATAAAAAAATAAAAGTAATAAAAAAATCACCCCCCCCAAAAGAGAAAAACCGATGAAATACAGTTAGCACAAGCCTTTTCATTGTGCAGAAATGAAGGCTTAAGTGGTTAAGTGCACTTACTACTTTTATAGAGAATCTAGGCTTGGTTTCTAGCACACATAGGGTGATATGGCTCACAACTACCTGTGACTTTAGTTCCTAGAGATCCAACATACTCTTCTGGTAGTACTTGGCCCAAATATCGTGCACATATAGATATGCAGGCAAAAGATGCATATGCATAAAATGAATCTTAAACAAGAAGCACAAACAAACAAAAACAAGGCAGGCTAATTTTTTAAGGTACAGATTCTCTGAGGACTCATGGTTTGCAATCTGGCTCATGGGACTTGCTTTCTGCAGAGTTAGGAAGCCATTTTAAGGTCTTGTCTGAACTTACTGCTTTGGGAGTCAAAGGTTCTTATATTTTCTCCATCTCCATCTTATTGTCATAACTGATCCAGTGAGTGATGGCCTAGAGATCCAGTATGGCTAAGGGAGAAATTCTTGGAGTCAGAATCATTAAGAGCTCTTAGCAGGGAGAAGCTTGGCAGAGAAAACACCAAAGGGAGCAAAGATCCCTTGACATCTAGGGCTATTTATTTTGGAACTTGATTAATGAAGCTGGGGCAGGTTCAGAATGAACCATTGCAAGTTATTTATATGTGGCAACTAAGTTTCAGAACACCGGTCAGAAGATGAGAATACCATGTGTGACCAACCACTGTCCCCCATTCAGTGTGGATGGTTGAAACTCCATAGACAATTTTCAGCCTCAGGGATGTGCAGAGAAGGGCTAGAGAGATGGCTCAGTGGTTAAAAGCACTGACTGCTCTTCCAAAGGTCCTGAGTTCAATTCCCAGCAACCACATGGTGGCTCACAACCATCTGTAATGGGATCTGATGCCCTCTTCTGGTATGTCTGAAGACAGCTACAATGTATTTATATTAAATAAATAAATAAATAAATAAATCTTGCCCTTTCTGGCCCAGAGAAAGGGTTGAGTGACTGTCACTAGGACTCAAGACCTGCCTGCAGACTGCTGAGTTCACAGAAAAGCCTCACAAGGACTCTCCTACCTGAGCCCACAAGAGAGCCGGGTTACCCCCATCAGGACTCAGGACCTGTCCGCAGAAGGCTAAGCACCCAGAACAGCCTTACAAGGGCTCTCCCACCCATCCTCAGGGAGACAGAACTGAGTCACTGCCATCAGAACTCACTGCCTGCCCACAAAGAGCCAAACACTCAGAAGTAGTCTCCTTCCTGAGCCCATGGGCCCTCAGATCCACAGGAGAGACAAGCTTCAGTCAGAGACAACAAGATCACCAATAATCACAGACAACAAGATGGCAAGAGGAAAGAGCAAGAACCTAAGCAATGGAAATCAAGACAATCTGGCAACAGCAGAACCCAATTCTCCCACCACAGAAAGTAGTGGATTTTCCAACACACCAGAAAAATAAGATTTAGATTTAAAATAATTCTTCATGATGATGATGGAGATCTTCAAGAAGTGCATGAATAACTTCTTTTAAAAATTATGGGAGAACCAAAAGGACACACATAAACAAGTAGAAACCCTTAAATAGGAAACACAAAAACCACTCAAAGAACTACAGGAAAACACAACCAAACAGGTGAAGAAATTGAAAATTGAAATAGAAACAATAAAGAAATCACAAAAAAAAAAAAAAACAATCCTGAAGATAAAAAACGTAAGAAAGAAATCAAAAGTCATAGATGCAAGCATCACCAACAGACTACAAGGGATGGGAGAGAGGATCTCAGGGGCAGAAGCAACATAGAAAACATTGATAAAACAGCCTGAGAAAATGCAAAAATCAAAAAGCTTTTTACCCAAAACATCCTGGAGATCCAGGACACAACGAGAAGTCCAAACCTAAGGATAATAGGGGTAGAAGAGGGCAAGGATTCCCAAATACAAGTCACACTGAATATCTTCAATAAAAATATAAAAGAAAACTTCCCTATCCTTAAGAATTAGATGACCATTAACATACAAGAAGCCTACAGAACTCCAAATAGATTGGACCAGGAAAGAAATTCCTCCCGATAAATAATAGTCAAAACACTGAATGTTCAAAACAAAGAGAGAATCCTAAAAATGGTAATAAAAAAAAGGACAAATAACATAGAAAGTCAGACCAATCAGAATTACATTAGATTTGTCAACAGAGACCATGAAAGCTGGAAGATCCTGGACAGACATCATGCACACCCTAAGAGAGCACAAATGCCAGCCCAGGTAACTATATTCAGCATAACTCTCAATTACAATAGACGGAGAGACCAAGATATTCCAGGACAAAACCAAATTTATACATTATCTCACCACAAATCCAGCCCTACAAAGGATAATAGATGGAAAACTCCAAGACTAGGAGGGAAACTACACCCCAGGAAAAGCAAGAAAATAATCATGCAAGAAAACCAAAAGAAGGAAAACACAAGCATAATTCTACCTCTAATAACAAAAATAACACCAAACAGCAATCATTATTCCTTACTATCTCTTAACATTAATGGACTCAATTCCCCAATAAAAAGACAAAGACTATCAGACTGGATACATAGACAGGATCCAGCATTTTGCTGCATACAGGAAACTCAGAGATAAAGACAGACACTATCTCAGAGTAAAAATCTGGGAAAAAAAACTTTTCAAGCAAATGGTCCCAAGAAACAAGCTGGAATAGCCATTCTAATATCGAATAACCAAAAGTTATATAAAAAATAAGACAAAGAAGGACACTTTTTATTCATCACAGGAAAAAAACTATCAAGATGAACTCTCAATCCTGAACATCTTTGCCCTAAATACAAGGGTACCCACATTCATAAAAGAAACCCTATTAAAACTCAAAGTATATATTGTACCATACACAATAATAGTGGGAAATTTCAACGCCCCACTCTCATCAATTGTCAGATCATGGAAGCAAAAACTAAACAAAGACACAGTGGAACTGGCAGAGGTTATGAACCAATTGGTTCATAACAGGCATCTGCAGACTATTTTATCCTAAAACAATAGAATATAGCTTTTTCTCAGCACCTAAAGGTACCTTCTCCAAAACTGACCATATAATTGGTCACAAAACAGGCCTCAACAGATACAAGAAGATCGAAATACGTCCATGCATCCTATCAGATCACTATGGACTAAGGCTTGTCTTTAATAGCAACAAAAACAACAGAAAGCTCACATACATGTGGAAGCTGAACAATTTGCTACTCAATGAAAACATGGCCAAGGAAGAAATAAAGAAATAAATTGAGGGTTTCTTAGAATTTAATGAAAATGAAAGCAAAACATACCCAAATATATGGGATGCAATGAAAGCAGTAGTAAGAGGAAAACTCATATAGCTCTGAGTGCCTCCAAAAAGAAACGGGAGAGAGCATACACTAGCATCTTGACAGCACAGCTGAAAACTTTATAACAAAAAGAAACAGATACACCCAAGAGGAGTAGGCAGCAGGACATAATCAAACTCAGAGCATAAATCAACCAAGTAGAAACAAAAAGAACTATATAAAGAATCAACAAAGCCAGGATCTGGTTCTTTGAGAAAATCAACAAGATTGATAAACCCTTAGCCAGACTAACTTGAAGGCACAGAGAGAGTATCCAAATTAACAAAATCAGAAATGAAAGGGGAGTCATAACAACAGAAACTGAGAAAATCCAAGAAATCATAGGACCCTACTACAAAAGCCTATACTCAACAAAACTGGAAAATCTAGAGAAAATGGACAGATTTCTAGACAGATACTAGAAGTACTTACTGGCAAGAACCAGATAGAGATGCCTCCTCAGTGGCTCTGCCAGTCATACAGATACAGCTGAGTATGCTTGCAGCTAACCATCGAACTGAACATGGGGACCCCAATGATGGTGCTAAAGAAAAGACTAAAGGAGCTGAAAGGGCTTGCAACCTCATGGGAAGAATAACATTATCAAAGAACCAAACCCTTCAAACTTCTGTGGACTAAAACACCAACCATTTAGTACAGATTGGGAGACCTATTGCTCCAGTTGCATATGTAGCTGAAGATAGCAGTGTCTGGCATCAATGTGAGAAGAAGCCTTTGTTCCAGTGAGGGCAAGTTTTCCCAGTATAGGGGAATGCCAAGGCAATGGGGTGGAGAGGGTGATTAGGAGGGAGTGCACCTTTGTGAAGACAAATGGAGGGAGGAGGGGGGATGGGAAAGGGGTGGGGGAAGGAGATTATATTTCAAAGGTAAATACAAAGAGTATCTAATAAAAAATAAATTAAAAGACAAAAAATAAAAAAATAAATAAATCTTTTTAACAAAGAAATGTGCAGAGAAAACAAAACCCAAGGGAAGTACTGCTGGTGGAGATCTCCGTCAGGACAGCTGAGTGTGGATTACAGTGGTTGGTCTCAACCAAAGAAGAAAAAGACAAATGAAATGAAGCCTACAGGTACCATCCAAAAAGAATATAGCCCAAGATTTTAGAAAGGTCTATTTAGCATAGACAAAATTTTCTTGTCACCCATATTCTTAGCCACATTGCTAGAACGAGACCCTATATTTTTTTTCTGGGGGTTGTTGTATTTTTTTGTAATTATTAAGACTTTTGTGCTTTACCTGCTTATTGTAAATATTTATATTTAATATTTTCTCTTATTTCTCCCTTTTACTATTTAATCTTAATACTCTTCTATTCTTAAATTCTTTCCCTTATTCCCTTTAAAAACACCTTTAATTGGATTGCTTCCACTTTTCTTCTTTTCCCTTTCTTGTTTCATTTTCTTTTTCTACTTTTTTACTTTTACAACTTTAAATGGATCTTCTCTCTTCTCCTTATCCACCTTTTTTCTTTATTCTTCTTTCTCTCCCTTGCTTTACTCTTTACTAACTAGCTTTTGTTTTTAGTTTATTCTTCATTATCTTTGCCTTTTCTTATTTCTTATTATTGGTGTATGGGGAATAATTATTTTAAATAATGATTACATTTTCAAATTGTTATTATGACTATTACTAAAGTTTGTATAATTTTTTTCCTAGAGGCCCTGGTGATTAAGCTTAGTACCTTGAGCATTTTAAGGAGAGTTTATTGCTGAGCTTTCCCTAACTCAGGTGTGACAAACTCCAATTCAGCTAAGACTTAATCCCACCTGAACTGTTGCAAATACTTCAATATAAAGATTACAAAATATTAAAATTCTCCATGACATACCCCAGGTATGCAAATAAATGTAGACTATGAGAAATATGAAAAGCAAGGGACATGGCCCTCCCCTGCACCACAACATTGATTATTCATAGTAACTGAATCTAATGATATTTGCATGGATCCACAACTGCACAAAGAATTTATAACATGAGCTTTAAAATCAACAAACTCAAGGAGAATATGGTAGGAGTAGGGAGATGGCTAGGAGAATAGTTCAATTGATAATGTTTTTGCAAAGTACTAACCATGCAAGCACAAGAATTCTAGTTTAATTCCCAAAACCCAAATTAGAGAGAGAGAGAGAGAGAGAGAGAGAGAGAGAGAGAGAGAGAGAGAGAGAGAGAGAGAGAAAGAGAGGGGGGGGGGAAGAGCCAGGCATGGTGCCTTTTGCTTATAATACCAGCATTGGGAATGACAGACTTATGTTTCCCCTGGGGCTCATTGTTAAGCCAACCAGCATAGAATAATATCCAAGATTGTTCTTTGAACTCACATGTATGTTTACACAGAGAAAATATGAATAGACAGCTAAATGAAACAAGGCAATTTATTATATGAAAGAAAAATTCAATAAAGAAAGGTTCTGGAAAAAGTCAAGTAGAAATCTTGGAAATGAAAAAGCTCAATAAATCAAATAAAAGGCTGAGTTAAAAGATTCACAAATGACTGGATCAATGGGAAGAATATCAAGGCTTGAAGGATGATTTATGGATTAGAATATTCAGACAGTATTACAATAAAAATAAATTATAAACAGAATTGGAAAGAACTTTGGGATAGGATTAAAAGACAAACTTAGGAATCTTGGCATAGACTCAGATATAAAGATACTGAATAATGACATATAAAAATCTATTCAGTGAAATAATCACATATAATTCCCCAGGTTGAGGGCAACATATGAATATCCAGGCACAGAAAGCATTAAGACTAAACAGACATGACCAGAAAAACCTAGATCATGCCATGTTATACCTAGAATGCCAAGAATACAAAGAAAGAGGTGAGAACTGCAAGGGTGCTTATAAAGGCAAACATGTTAGAATAACAGTGAATATTTGAGCAGAAACTCTAAAGGTCAGTAAGGTATAACATAATTTATTGCAAACTCTATAAAAAATTAACTCAACCTATTTTATTATATGTGGCAAAAGTATCCTTCAGGATACAAAGAAAGTTTATGCCTTCTAGGCATAAAATATTCATAAGTTATTTATGACCACTGAGTCAGAATGGCTTCCTACACATAGAAGATAAACATAAACACATTATGAGAACATGGGCAATAGTAAGCTTTATTAGGTAAGCAAATGAAAAGAATTAAGAAAGAAACATTAGGAAAATAACAAAATGCCAAAAACTAGTAAATGCTTTTTAATAATAAACCTAAATGTAATTGTACTTAATTATCTAATTAAAAGACAAGGAGTAGCTGATTAGATTTGAAAAAAAAAAAACTCAACTGTTTGCTGTCTGCAAGAAACCCATTCTATGGGACATTCCATGTATTGGTTGAAAGTTAAAGAAGAGAAAATAATGTTCTAAACAAATTAAAAATAAAAGAAAACAGAATCAGCTATACAAATACATTTAAAGAACTATGTCATGCTCAGAACATTACATATTGACAAAGGGAGCAGTCTACTAAAGAGAGCATGAATTGTAATTATAAATGCACCAAACATCTGTGTACCAAAGTTCATAAAACAAGCACAATTGGACCTAAAGAGAGCTATAGACTCTGATACAACCAAAGTAGAAAATTCCTTACTAACTCTCACTAGAATATTTGTTTGGGGGATATAAAAAACTGATATCAGTTCTTACCTATGTTATAGGTCTAACAGACTTACTGAACATCTACAACATATATAGCCCAAATGGTTGCAGAATACACATTCTTTTTAGAAGCTCATGGAACTGTCACCAAGCATATTATATTGTAGAAAACAAATAAGTTTGTACAAATGCAAACAAGTTAATTTGTTGTTATCAGTAACTTATTTGATCACAATTTCATGAAACTACAAACAAATGGTTATAGCAATTGCCTCTAAGAGGGAAGTTTATAGCTATGAGTGGCTACATTTTTTAAAATCTGAGAGATATCAAATAAATAACCTAATGATGTATTGAAAGGTCTTAGAAAAATTAAAGCAAGCCAAAGCCAAAATTAGTAGAAAAGAATTGCTAAAGATTAGCTCAGAAGCTAAAATTTAAAAACTAAAATGCTAACACAAAGAACCAGTAAACAAAGAAACACAGGACAAACCCTTAGCCAAACTCATAATAAAGGAAGGCTCAAGTTAATAAAATTAGAATGAAGTAGGAGTCAATTCAACAGATAGTGGGACTGGAAAGATGGGTCGGAGGTTAAGAGTACTTGCTGTTCTTGTCAAGGACCAGAGTTCAAGGGTCAGTGGTTAAGAACACTTGCTGTTCTGAGGGATGAGAGCACAGTTCAGTTCTCTGCATGACATGATGGCTCACAACAGTCTATAACTCCAGTTCCAGGATATCAGATGCCATAGATATTAACCTCTATACATGCAAGGCATGTATATGGTGCACAGATATACATGAAAGCAGAACTATAAACATAAAAATATTTAATGAAAAAATACCACTGAAGCCCAGATGTCTTCTAAGAATTATTTTTAAAACTTATTCTCTGATCAGTTGAAAAACTTAGATGAATTGAACAAATTTCTAGGAAAATATGATCCTCCAAGATCAAACCAAAAAGACAAATAACCCTATAGATTTGTAGCTAACAATTGGGCTGAAGTAATAAAGTCCTCCATCAACAAGAAGCCCTGGACCAGTCCTTCAGAGAACAATTAACACTAATGTTCTTCATGCTATTTTATAAAATAGAAAGGCAAAAAATGCTAAAAGACTCATTATATGGAGCAAATATTGCTTTAATCTCAAAACTATATGAGGATGTAAGAAAAACAATGGCAACGATGAAAACTCTAGGCCAATATCCTTGATGAATATAGCTTAAATATTCAATAAAATTATTATTGGCCAAATTTAACAGCAATTAAAAGGATCATAGCCATGGTGGACTTGGTCTCATTCTAGAGGTATAAGGATTGTTCAACATGTACAAATCAACAAATGTAATATGGTGCATGAATAGAATGAAGGATCACATAATAATCCCAATAGATTTTTTTAAGCCTTTGATAAAATTCAACATTCTTTCATGCTAAAACTGAGGAAAAGCAGGACTAGAATGATTAAACATCGATGAAATAAAGGCTGTATATGACAAATGTATATAGTCAACATTCTACTGCACAGAGAAAAACAGAAACCATCTGAAGTCAAGAATAGAACTATAGTGTTGACTTTCACCACTTTTATTCAATATAACACTTTAATCTTAGCACATGAAAGCATTAAAAAAAGATATAAATAAGAAAGAGAAGATTCAAATTACCTCTATTTGCAGTTGATACACTCCTGTACCAAAAAATCCTAAAGGACTTAGTTTTGATAATTTCAGCAAAGTAACAATATAAAAATCAGCATATCAAATCAGTAGCTTTTCTGTACACCATAACAAATATTTAAAAAGGAAATAGGGATACCTCCCTGTTTACAATAGCCTGAATCTATAATACATAGGAACAAACCTAGCCAAGGAAGTGAAAGACTTCTACAGTGAGAAGTATGCAACACTAAGAAAGAAATCAAAGACACTAAAGATATGTTTCATCTTTATGTATTAGAAAAATTAATTTTGTTAAAATGACTTCAGGGTTGAAATTAGTCTCTGATCTCAGTGCAGTCCCCAGAAACATTCCACTTACATTCTCCACAGAACTAAATGCAGCCCTAAAATTCTCTTGAAAGCCCCAAACATAGATTAGCTAAAGGAATCCTAATCACAGAGAGTAAAGTTATAATTATAATACCTGGTTTCTAATTACACAACAAAGTCATTCAGAATGAAGCAGTGTGTTTTCAGCACAGAAATAGGCATGTAGACAAATCCAATAGGTAAAGGTTCCAGACAAAAACTCATACAGGTACAGCCACCTGGTTCCTAACAAAGAACTAGAGAAAAGACAGCCTCTGAGAACAGGGCTAGGAAACTGAATAACCATATGTAGGCGAACAAGGCAAGATCTGTGTCTCATCCTGTGCAAATCAATTCAATGCAAGGCTTGAAACTTGTAGTTGAAAAACACAGAAACACTTAAAGACATAAGCTTAACTGGGGCTGGGGATGTAACTCAGTAGAGTGCCTTCCTGGCACCATACAACATGGTACATTAAAATGGTAGCTCACATCTGTTATTCTCAGTATTAGTTCAAGGCTATTCTTGGATACATAGTGTGTTTGGAGCTAGCCTGAGATACATGAAATGTATCTATCTTGAAAGACAGGCCCAGACAAGGAATCAAGGGCACCACACAGTAGGCACATCTGTACAGCCGTGTGTACTGCAGCACTAGTCACAAGTGGCAAGCACAGGGTCAGTGTTGGTGGCTGCCTTTGGGTGACTGGAGAGACAAAATCTGGTATAGGATATACACCACAGCCAGGTGGAGGCACACCTTTAATCTCAGCACCTTGGAGGCAAGGGAGGCAGATCTCTGTGAGTTCCAGGACATCCTGGTCTACAGAGTGAGTTCAAGGACAACCAAAGCTATACGGAGAAACCCTATCTAGAAAACAAAACAAAACAGAACAAAAAAATAAAGGAGGAGGAAAAATATATACACAATAGAATAGTATTTAGGCATAAAGAATGAAATCTTGTGATTCTCAGACATTTGGACTGAACTGAAGATAATCAGGTGAAACAAGCAAAACTCAGAAATGCACATTCAAATTTTTACTTCTGTATATAAAATTTACAGGAACAATAATGTAAAAGAAAAATAGGAGGAGGAAGACAGGTAAAGACCTGCCACCTAATGGTGGCATTGGGTGGCCTAGCTGGAGCAGTGCTGGAGAATTTGCCCTGGTGGCATAGATAAGGGAGAACTGACATGCTGACCACCACCCAGGCCCAGATCCAGGGCTCTGAGTTGACCCACCCAAATCTATATCATCTGTGAGTAATTGGAATGTGTGAAAGGGCCAGTCCTGCTGATCTAAAGCTACAGGAGCTCCATGACACAGGCAACAACAGGATAATCGGGAATCAGGTGAGGATCCACAATCGATGGTATCACAGAAGCTGGAGACCTCAAACCCGATCAATGACTCACTGCAATGAACATTTGCAACTGAAGATGTGTGGACAGAGCAATATACTGTGGGACACACTGGGACATATTACAGCCTCCATGATGAGATGCCTTTTCTACTGTGTGTGTGTGTGTGTGTGTGTGTGTGTGTGTGTGTGTGTGTTTGTGTGTGTGTTTTAAGGAGAACTTCTCAAGAGTGAGCGAGACCGGGCTGCATGTTGTGAAACTCACCAAGAATCAATAAAAGAAAAAAGAATAAAAGAAAAAGGAAAGAAGAAAAAGGGCATCAGAGGAATTGGGAGGGATGGAAAGGACAGATTATTGAGGTGACTAGCATCAAAGTATATTATATATGATATATAAAAATATTACAGAGTGCATTATTTGTGCAGTTAATATATAAAAAGAAGTGTTTAAACTAAATCTGACACAGTAGAGCTGAAGAATGTAAAAATAAAAAAGAGAAAATGTAGTGATAAAACTTTAAGGTGACAGGTTAATTACCGTAAGATGATCATTACCTGGTTATTACAAATTGACACATCACATTGTATATGATAACTACAAAAAAGAAAAATTCAGAAATAACTAGAAATGCAGTTGACCATGTACATCCATACAGGATCATGCAGGGTCAATATTCTTAAAAGTGAAATTTTAAGTTTATTAAAATTTTCTATGAATTTGGCATATTTTATGAAAAAAGTTTTACATATTGAGATCAGATTTTATTGATGATTTGGCTTAAACGCACACACACACACACATATATAATTTGTACCAGCAAAATAAGAAAATATACATATAATTATGTTCATTTAATTTTTTGAGAATGACTTTAGCCGAAAAGGAAGGTCCCCAGCATGTCTGCATTCCACTCTGCCATTGTTCCTTCCTGAGGAGTCTCAGACGTCTGTTCAGAGTTCCAAAATCCTGTTTCTCAGAAGCCAAGGTAGTCACACCTTTAAGATCCCAGCAGAGCAGAGAAAGTGAGAGTTTGTTTAAAACCAGAGCAGCTGAACTAAGCGCCATCCTCCTTCCCTAAATAACAATGCCCTTCCTCCACTCACCTCGCCTGTGGGAAGATACAGAACAGGGAAGGCCTCACCCTACACTTCTTTACATTTTTTCTAAATAGGTGCCATCTGACAAGACCCTATATGATCTCTATCTCTACATCTATATATGTATGTATATATGTGTATGTATGTGTATTATTCAATGATGTGAGATTTAATGAAAGCAAATTATTTCTAATTCTAGTTGTATATGCAAATTCTAGTGAAAGTAATAAAATGTCCTACATAAAGCATCTAAATATAGTCTGCAGCTCAGTACTGAAGTAGCAAGGAAGTTGTCTTCTGAGTTAGCATTGAGTAAACCTAGACTCTTGAGAGTGATTTCATTTTTATGAAAAAAATTAAAATAATATATTCTGATTATAGCTGTTCCCTCCCCAAACTCATCCTCTCCACACACTCAACTCTACACCCTTCCTTTTTCTTTGAAAAACAAACAAGCAAAAACAAAACAAAACAAAAAACAAAACACACACAAAGTGTGCAAACCCACAAAATGGAAATGAAAATATATAAACAAAAGACCAATAAGAAAAAAAAAATTGCCCAAACAAAGCAATCTGAGACCAAAGTCTCTAGAAACACAATCGAGTTCATTTTATGTTGGCCATTTACTGCTGGGCATGTGTGTGGTTAATCTGTCCAGTGAGACTCCATTGGAGAAAAGTAATTTTTCTTTTTGGGTTCAGATAAATATAGCTTTTTGGCTGAGGGTGGGAGCCTGTGTCCACTCCCCCCCCAGCACTGAGATGCCATCTGGCTTGCACCTGTACAGACATGTACATGCATGTTCATCCCCCTGAGTTCATATGTCCGTCAGTCCCGTCCTGTCTGAAAGACACTGTGGTCTTGCAGTCACCCACCCCTTTGGCTCTTACAGTCTGTCCATGTCTTTCACAGAGTGCAGCTTCCTGAGCTCTGGAGGGAAGGTTTGATTAAGACATCTCTAATGGTTTTAGGACTGAGTGTTCTAAAGTCTCTAACTTTCTCCATATTATCCATTTGGGGTCTCTTGTGTTTGTTCCAATCTACTGCAAGACATAGCCCCTCTGGTGACGGCTGGGTGAGGCACAGACTATGGAATTGTAGAATATCATTAGGAGCAAGTTTGTTGCTTGTTCATTTAGCCAAACAATAGTATTTGGCTTTGTCCCCTTAGGACCATGCCCTATCTAGTCTCAGGTTCTTGACCTCCCAAGCATTGTCAGCTGTGGTTTCCATCTCATGGACCTCAGATCTAATCAGAGAGCTGGTCACCACACCAGTGCTCATACCTCTATTCCTCCAGCACTGTTGCTGGCAGATTGAAAGATACTGTGGAGTTTGTAGCTGCATTGGCAGTTACATTTCTCCTCTGATAGTGTTCAGGGTACCATTCAGTATCATGAATACTGCTCAGTACTGTTGAAGCCTTGAGTTAAACACCAGCTCAGCTCAACCTCTCCATGTTCGATGAGTTATATGTTGTCTTCAGTAATAGGGCCTTGCCATCAATTTGTGGAGAGCAGCCAATAGCCTTAATAATAGTCTGAGATGTTCAGAGTTCCCTCGGTACACCTTAGGTTAATAACTCAACTAGGTGCAATCCATTCCCAGCACTGAGTTGTTTCACTTGGTAGCGAGTGAGGTCTGGATAGTACATTGTCTCCCTCATCATGGTGTGACTACATCACATGTTTCAGGAAGCTTCTGTGGTAGGAAGTTTACATGTGGCTCCTCAGATGGTCCTAAGCGTTAGTGGTTCCTCCCCTTATCCTCCCAACTAACAAGGCCCTTTTTTTCATGTCTACCTTCTCTAGATGATGGTACTCTGGGGCAGCACTGTTCTCTTGTGTGCATGTTGTTTTGTGTATGTGGGGACACCAACGCCAGGCTCCATGTCGTTAGCAATCCTATAGCTGCTAAGAGCCTTAATTGGCTCTGATGGCCTCAACTTTACTCCTGCAGCAGTGTTTGCCCATCTTCACAAAGGACACTTGGCTTGTCACTGATTACCGCAGTAGCATGACTTTCAATGTTAGACGCTTAGTCATTCCTCATCATTCTTTTATTATTCATAATCCGTAAAACAACTGGAGAGGAACAAACATCTGTAATTAAGGTGCAGCTTCCCATATGTTTTATCATAGCAATAGAAGCCCGAGTAAGATGTGTCCAGCGAAAGAACCTGGGTATCTTACTGATGAAACATGCAGGTCCACGGCAGCCACTGCGACTCAGGCCCTGTTTAACCATCCCCGGTGTTCTGCTGTGGGGTATCTCTTGGCTGCCACTCTCACATTTGTGAATAGTAGTACCATCTTCTGCTCTGGGGAAATGAAATCAGTCGTGTGACACTCTTAGCACAATGTTAGCTGCAGTTGCCTAAATTATCATCTTATTAGAGATTTTACATAGAATACTATCAAAATTTCATTTTCCCCATTATATCATTTCCTTTGATAGTACATGGGTCTAAGCTAGTAAACCAAGAAATGTGAGGGTGAACTGATACTTCTGACCTCTCTGTTTTGTGAGAGCCACAGGGCTCTGTGATGTTGTTCTGATCCTTCCCGTCCTCACCAGGAGGCTGTCTTACTAACACCCTTGCCTCTGTTGTGGGTCCCCTGCAGGGCCAGAGGAGGGCTGTTCTTTCTCCTTGAGTGTAGGCACTTGCATGATGTGAGCTGGCTGGTGGAACAAGCCTCAAGGGGTGTGATGGAAGCAGAGACCTCAAGTGTCTGCATGATGCAACATGCTTTCTGGGTTTGCCACTACCTGCCACTGGAAGCCACTGGCGCTTGAGTTATGAAGGTTTTGAAACACATCTAAACTCTGTCCACAGCCTTAAGTCTAGCCTAGCAAGGCCGAGCTCTGCAGTTTATAAAGAAGGAATATCTGTTGTTAGGAGGCCAGACATTTTTACAGCTGCTTGTTATGTAGTAGAGTTAATATAGCAGGTCAAATGGCTATGTTCTGTTTATTTCCTTAGATTCCTGGAGATCAGATCCAGGGCTTCATCATGTAAGAGTTGTATTGCTAGCTTCAACTGGTGTCCTGGAAAGGCCAGTTTTTGAGGTTTGATCTCAGCTGATATTTGGGAACTCTGATTTTAGGTGGTTTCTAAAATACCATTGTATCTAAATTATTTTTGAAAAGAGTATGCATGTGTGACCAGCGCATAGTGAAAACCCTAGGCTATGTCTAGTGTTTCAGACACAGTCACAACCAGCTTCCAGCACATGCCTGGCAAACTAAGTGACTCCTGTGGTAGAGGACACTCAGAGGCCTGTGCCTTCTGACAGCACTTTTCCAGGCACCTTCCCCTTCCTTCCCCTTCCTTCTCCTTCTTTCCCCTTTCCTTTCCTGTCCTGTCCTTTCCTTTCCTTTCCTGTCCTTTCCTTTCCTTTCCCCCCTTTTTTTGACAAAGGGGCTCACTATGTGGCTCTACCTGGCCTCAAATTGACAGAGCTCCCACTGCCTCTGCCTCCAAGTGCTGGGACTTGTGTGCTGGGACTTGTGTGCTGGGACTTGTGTGCTGGGACTGCTGTGCCTGGTGTACCTTTTCTGTTTCTCTGTGATGCTGCCTGTGGCCTCGTGGAGAGGCAAGCTTGACTCCTATTCACAGCAAGTCTGCTATTCCAAAGGAACTGTTGGTCTCCATTCCCACCCAGGAGCTTCTGGGAGCAGGCTAAGGCTTCCCTGCCAGCTTCCCCGCAGTCCCTTAGGTGAAGGACCTGTTGTTCCTTTGTTTCCTTGACTCCCAAGCCCACCTTTTGCTCAACTGCCCCCAGGGTCAGTGGCTATTTGGCTGTGCCACAGAGCACTGGCTATAATGAGTCATGCGTGCCTTCTGTGTGCATTCTGTTAATCTCTTCATCCCTGCCTTTATACTATAATTGTTGCATGCATTTTATCTACACAATTATAAACTACACACAAAAAAGTATCGCTTTAATTTTAAACTGTCATGTCTATTTTCCAGAAATTAAGAGCAAAAAAAAAAATGTCTTTTCTATTTATCCAGCCATTTGCATTTGTGCTGTTCCTCTCTCCTTCCCAGGATCTGGGTTTCCATCTGCCATCATTTCCTTTTGGGTCCATGGACTCCTCTGTGTCCCTTGGCTCAGTCTGATGCTGAGTGCCCTCCACGGCCTTTCACATGGGACAATTCTGGTTTTGCCTTAAATGTTTTATATTTCTTGTTTGTGGAGTTTGGGGCCTGACAGGGTTTTATCTATGTGCTTGGTTGGTTAGTGATTTTTGGTTCACACTTTAACGGTTGTTCCTTGTCTTCTGGCTGTCAGATTTTCTTAGGTGTCTGCTAGATCAAGACATTCTTTCTCTGTGTGCATTATGGTCCTTCTCTCTGGACTCTTGGATTTTCTCTTTATCTTCAGCGCTATGATATTGCTAAGCATGTTTTTCACACTTATTCTTCTTGGGGTTGGCTGGGCTTCATAAATGTGTAGATTTGATCGTCGGCTGTTTGGGGGAGGATTTGCTGTTCTTGTTCATTTCCCCCTGAGTTCCAGGTATTCCCACACCAGACAGTTGACGAATGCTCTGACAGCTCCCTCGGCTCCACTCAGATTGTCACTTGCCATCCGTCCTTTACCCTGGCTCCCATCAATGAGCATCAGGCTTACTGACACAGAAATGATGTCATCAAGTAGCAAGGTCTTATTTTTTAAATTTTTGTTTCTGAGGGAATGTGGAGAGGTGAGTTCATTAAGACAGGCTGGTCTGGAACACGCTGTGTAAAACAGACTACTCTTGAGTTTGGAGCGATTCTCCTTCTGCCTCTGAATGCTAGATCTCAGATGTGAATCAGCAAGCCAGGTTAAGTGTTTTTTGTTTTGTTTTGAGTCGGTTTCTCTATGTAATCCTGACTGTTCTGAAACTTGTCATGTAGATCAGGGTGACTTCGAACCCATGAGACCTGCCTGCCTCAACCTCTTGAGAGCTGGAAATAAAGGCATGCACCACTGCCACTTAGATTAGAAAGCTTGAGTGAAACCACCAATGCCATTTTAGAAACCACCAAACAAATACACAAAAAGGAACGGAAAACCTAAATTATTTTATTTTTATTTGTAAATAGAATACTAATAAATTATATTCTTTCCTATAAATAGGTATGTTTCCAGTAAACTCAATGGTTGATTTCTTTATGTGTTTAATAAAGAAATGAGAAAACTCATATAACCTTTTGAGACTATGGCACAACAAATTTAGACAGTAAGAATGATGCTAATATCTGTGATATTCTAATATCACAGAAACCCTGAACAAACACTTAGCATGGTATTTGGAATACTGCCACAAAACAAAGTGATAAGTGCAACAAACTATTCAGAAAATATTTTGCATCCAAATCCACAAAATATTCTTGAGCCGAGATGAAGAAAGCTATCAGAGGAGGATATATCATGTTCATGAACTGAAGCTGTCAGTCCATTTGCCTAACACTGTAACCAGTCATCACAGCATGCATGGTAGGATGCCCAGACTAGCCAGCCCAAGTGTTGACAAGGACATTCAACACCTGTAGTTTTTCCTACATTGCTAATAAAAATTCAAATGCACCATCTGAGGAATCCTTTCAAAATACAACTTGGTGTGACTTATGAAGTTAAATATTCAGTTGCCATTAACCCAGCAATTCTAAATTTACAGAAAGATTTGTAAACCACCCAAAAATGTTTTAGGATATATTTAAAACAAATTATTACACAGCCTAAGAGTACATGCAATCCAAATGTTTATTAATTAAAGAACAGGTAGACATATAATGATATATTATTATAATAGAATACTGCTTGGCTAGAACAATGAGTTACCAATGCCTAGATGAAAATTTAAAACTTTAAAATAATATAAAAATCTGCAAATTATCAATAAAGAAATTAACAAGGGGATGAAGAGGTGGTTCAGTGGGGGAAAGTATTTGATATGCAAGAATAAAACCCCGAGTTCAGATCCCCAGCACATATGTAGAAAGCCATATAGTACGTGCCTCTAACCTTTTTATAGAAACCTCGTCTATAAAAATAAGCTGGGGGCTGAAAAGATAACTAAACAGTTAAGAGCACTGGCTGCTTCCAGAGGACCTGAGTGTGGTTCCCAACACCAACATGGCAGTTTGCAATTTCTTATAACTCCAGTTACAGAGGAGCCAGTGCCCTCTTCTGGCCTTCTTGGTTTCCTGTATGCACATGGCACACATACATATGTGCAGGCACTCATACATACACATAAAATTTAAATATATAGAAAACTATGGTGATGAGCAATAGACGCCTAAAGCTAATCATGACCTTCACAGGCATGCACAGGTACACACACTTGCTTAAGTGTGCAGAAATTGCACACATGAACACACACATACACAATTTTAAAATGTAAGATTTAAAAAATTAATTTTAAGTGTGTGTGTGTGTGTGTGTGTGTGTGTGTGTGTAATGTGCCTGTGAGTGCAGGTATCTGTAGAGATCAGAAAACGGCATCCCATCCCCCGGAGCCACCTGGCCTAAATACTATGATCCAAACTTTTGTGCACACAAGAGCAGTGTGTACCCTAGCACCACAATGTTTTTAAGTTAAATTTCAACTAACATTTTAAGCAACAGACCACATGAAGCTCAAAACCAAAGTGTGGATGTTTCAGTCCTTCTTAGAAGGGGGAACAAAATAACCACAAGAGGAAATACACAGACAAAGTGTGGGGCAGAGACTGAAGAAAAGGCCATCCAGAGATGGCCCCACCTAGAGATCAATCCCATAAAAAGTCACCAAACCCAGACAATACTGAGGATTCCAAGAAGTGCATGCTGACAGGAGCCTGATATAGCTGTCCCCTGAGAAGCTCTGCCAGAGCATGACAGATAGAGGCTGATGCTCTCAACCAACCATTGGGACCCCAATGGAGGAGTTAGAAAAAGGACTTGAAGGAGCTGAAGGAGTTTTCAACCCCACAGGAAGAACAACAATATCAACCAACCAGACCCCCCCAAAGCTCTCAGAGACTAAATCACAAACTAAACAGTACCCGTGGTTCCAGCTGCACATGTAGCGAAGGATGGCCTTATTGGGCATCAATGGGAGGAGAGGCCTTTGGTCCTGTGAAGGCTCAATACCCCAGTGTAGGGGAATGCCAGGGCAGGGAGATGGGAGGGAGTAGGTGGGTGAGCACTCTCATAGAGGCAGGGTGAGGGGGAATGAAATAGGGGGATTCCAGAAGGGAAACCAGGAGAGAGGATAATATTTGACATGCATGTAAAGAAAATACGCAATTTAAAAAAAATATATCAGACACAAAGGTTCACACGTTATGCTTTTCTCTTGTTTATATAATGTTTTAAGAGTCAAGACTAATTATGTCTAAAAATATTAGAACACTTGTGGCCCCAAAATAAAATAAGAGGTCAGAGTGGGACCATAAAGGTTCTTTGCAGGGATTGATTTTTAGAGAGGAGACTGACAGAGGCCTGGGCCTTGGGTGCCCTAAGCGCTCTCCTGTGAAGCTAGGCCTCTCACCTTGAGTTGCTGTGTCTTGACCATGGCATTGGTAACCTGGGTCTGTGTGTGTCAGAACTCCTCAGAGTATACTTGTGACTCATGTATTCTACTGTATATGAATTATACTCTTACTGCAAAGAAAAGAAAGCTATTTACATCTTTCTCTAATTTGCAAGTTAAATTTTACTTTCATTAACTCCATGCAAGACCCAGATCTTTGTGTGGGTAACCTGGTAAAGAAAGTCTATATATTTTCAAGTTGATCTCTCTCATTCCTGCTTTCCTCTCCCTTTCTTCTGACTTTTGAAAACCACAGGAACACGAGATAAGATGGGTGGCCATTGTGAGCAAAACTATAACAGAAAACTTGTATCAGAATTTTGTCATTTGGACCTTGTGCAGGCCTATAATTTGAATGTGTGACTCTAGAAGTGGTTGCTATGGTGATAAACCACTTTACTTAAATAGCATGTATTTTACTCAAAATTCAGAGGAATGGTAACAGTTTCTAGTAATCACACTTTGGTATTAACTTGCAGGATGTGCCGAGAGCTCACAGGCTTTGCATCCATTATCACCAGATAAGTTCATCAGGTCGAAGTTACACCAGTGAGCACTGAAATGTGTGTATTCATCCCAGTCTCTTGTTACATATCTTCCCTTGCACACATGGACCCCTTGTGTGATTAATAATATGAACAGCAGAAATCAGGCCAAGGGTGCTGAATTAGAAAAAAGGCAAACCTGAAGGGATCTTGTGGGATCATCTTTCCCATCTTTCTGTATGCAGTCAGACCAATTTCTCTCCAGCTGTCTCAACTGCTAAGAATCTGTAACAGATGAACAGTTAAAATGCTGCTGGAAGTGGCCCTGGCAGGGCTACCCTGCCCCAATGGCACACGGAACTGGCATGTAGCTCCACAGCACTGAATCTACCCCTTCTTCATGCCACACTATAGTTTTGGTTTTCTTTTATTATTATTCCCCAATGTATATATACTGTGATATGAGTGTGTGTGTGCATGCATGCATGCATGTGTGTGTGTGTGTGTGTGTGTGTGTGTGTGTGTGTGCTCCCATGTAGTTGAACACAGGTGCATTTGGGGCCTGAAGTTAATACCAAGTACCTTCTTTGGTCATGCTCAACTCTTTTATTGAGCCGAAAGCTTGCCAATCCTGCCAGTTGGCAGCTTGCTCCAGGGATCCCCAGACTCTACCTCCAAAGTGCTGTGATTATAGGTGGCTGTTCAGCTACTGCATGGCTCCTGGAAATCTGAACATCTGTGAAAAGCTGTGCCTGGTTCTGCCCCTCAACCCCATGCCCCCAGAAATAGGACTCAAAATAAACACCAAGACAATAGAGCTGGGCTCTTCTACTAGATCCTAAAAAAAAAAAAAAACAAACCAATTATTTTAATCTACAATCTGCCGCATGGCTGGTTACCTGTACTTGGGTACCATGTGTCTGTCTCCTCAAAGCCTCCCAGAGAATCTCTCCCCCAGGCTCTCTCCCAGAGTCCTTTCTCTTCCCTTGATGACCCACTTCATCTTCTGCCTAAGCCACAAGCCATGAGCTCCGTAATTGACAGTGATGAGTCCACACAACACACAAGATATTCTCTCTGCAATTCCACCTTTTAGTCCAATAAAAGGCTCCTTTTCTTTCTAATATAAATTAAACAGTTATAACAATTATGAAAACTATGAGGTATGATGTACATTTACAATGTCTAGTCCATAGTATTTGGCAATTAAGGAAAAATTTCTATTATCTGTCCTATCTTCATATATTTAAAATTTTGTGCCCGACTCAAATTTTATCCTAACTTGGAGTTAAGAGCGGTCCATGGGGAAGTTGGCAAGTCATAACTTGGGGCAGTTGATAGGGAGGTAAAAACTAAAAGCTTAGAGAGTAGATGTCTGCCCAGCTGTAGTGCTGATTAAGGCTTATTATAAATATAAAATTTGTGTGTTTTATGTGGGAACTGAATGGTCAAAGGCAGGCTAGAAACTGGGGTTGAGATGAAATATTTCTACAACAGAATATAGGTTCTTAAGCTTGTGCAGCCATCTCCCCAGCCCTAAGGGTATTTTTCCTTCTTATATACTCTTCTCTGTAGCTTTTTAAGCTAAAGAATTATTAAAGATGTTCCTCCTGCAGTCATATTAATAGCCAGTTGGTAAAATGGCTCTGGTCCCTTTTATCTTTGCAGGTTGGTATGGCTTCACCATGGTTTACACAGGATGAAGGGTTTCCTCCTGATTGGGCCTTTTCATGGCGGCAGGGTTTCATAGCCATGGCTTTGCTGTTTGCTGTTTTGAGTACACAGCGGTGATTTTTCAGTTCGCTCGTGGGTTGCCAAAGACGGCCTAAAGTCTCATGATGGCCATCCAGGAGCTTTCCCCTGGAATTGAAAAGGGAAAGCCTCCCTTTCTCCTGCTCTGTGCAAGCAGGGAGGTCCTCTCCTGTTTGTCTTTTGTGACCTGTAAGATCTCACAGCCCTGAAAAGTCCACTTTTCATTCTCTTTCCTATTACTTACAAAGCTGTAAAATTGTGTCAGTGACAACAAAGATTCCTGAGGGAATCCAGGCAGCCACGAGAGAGGAAAGGAAATTCCAGACTTAGATGACCTATACACTAACCAAAGAAATCCCTGAAAAATTAAAATTGGCACAATTCTAGAAAAACTCTGGGAGCTGAAATTTTCTTCAGCCATTTATACTTCAAGGAGAAAAGATGCTTGGTTTCCTGTGCAGAGAATATGCCCAAAGGAGTTCCAACTTGGTGGTTCTGCACCTGTGATCAGAGATGGTTCCGGCATCAGAGATGATTCCGGCAAGGAAGCAAGGCAGAGGCGCAGACTCTAGAGAACCCTTAGGAGTCTGCTTCCTGAACAGTTGCCCACTAACCCTGGTACAGCTGCAGTGAGTAAGGAAGGGAGAACACAGAACACCCCTTCCATACATACAGAGGCTTCAACACAGTAAACAGTCACATAAAGGGGAGCATATTTTCTTCCTTTCTTTTTCTTTTCTTTTTTTTATTGAAAAACTTTATTTTAAAAAAACAAAGATAAATGTACAAATTTAAGCATTTTTGCATAAAAGTATACAAATACATTTTTAAGGTTGTAATTAAGTATTTGTGGGTATATATACATACACATATGTATATATGTAACAATAATATAGGAAAAGAGGCTATTAATTTGAGGGGATAGGAGAGAAACTGGGAGGTGCTGTAGGAAGGAAAGGGGGATGTGATACAGTTCTATTTTAATTAAAATATATTCTTTTTTTTCTTGAACTTCATACAGTCTATGAGTTGTTTCTCGGGTGTTCAGAACTTTCTGGGGTTAGTATCCCATTATCAGTGACTTCATATTATGTTTGTTCTTTTGTGACTAGGTTAACTCACTCAGGATGATATTTCTCTAGATGCATCCATTTTCTTAAGAATTTCATAAAGTTATTGTTTCTGATAGCAATTTTTGTATCCATTCATCTACTGAAGAACATCTGAGTTCTTTCCAGCTTCTGGCTATTATAAATAGGACTGCTATAAACATTGTGGTGCCTTGTCAAGTCCCTGATTTTAGTGGGATTGCTTCAAGTTTCTCACCCTTAAGTTTGATGTTGGCTGTTGGTTTGCTGTATATTGCTTTTATTATGTTTAGGTATGGGTCTTGGATTCCTGTTCTTTCCAAGACTTTTAACATGAAGGGGTGTTGAATTTTGTCAAATGCTTTCTCAGCATCGAGTGAGATGACCACGTGGTTTTTTTCTTTGAGTTTGTTTATATGGTGGATTACATTGATGGATTTTCTTATATTAAACCATCCCTGCATCCCAGGGATGAAGCCTACTTGATCATGGTGAATGATCATTTTGATGTGTTCTTGGATTTAGTTTGCAAGGATTTTGTTGAGTATTTTTGCATCAATGTTCATAAGTGAGATTGGTCTGAGGTTCTCTTTCCTTGTAGGGTTTTTGTGTGGTTTAGGAATGAGGGTTATTGTAGCCTCAAAGAATGAGTTAGATAGTGTTCCATCTGACTCTATTTTGTGGAATAGTTTGGAGAGCATTGGTATTATGTCGTCAATAAATGTCTGATAAAACTCTGCGCTGAACCCATCTGGACATGAGCTTTTTTTGGTTGGGAGGCTTTTGATGACTGCTTCTATTTCTTTAGGTGCTATGAGATTATTTAAATGGTTTACCTGGTCCTGGTTTAACTTTGGTATCTTGTATCTGTCTAGGAATTTATCCATTTCCTCCAGATTTTCCAGCTTTGTTGAGTATAGGTTTTTGTAGTAGGATCTGATGATTTCTTGAATTTCCTGTTTCAGTCGTTATTTCTCCACTTTCCTTTCTGATTTTGTTAATTTGGATACTCTCTCTTTGCCCTCTAGCTAGTCTGGCTAAGGGTTTATCAATTTTGTTAATTTTCTCAAAGAATCAGCTCTTGGTTTTGTTGATTCTTTCAATGGTTCTTTTTGTTTCTATTTGGTCTATTTCTGCCCTAAGTTTGATTATTTCTTGCCATCTACTCCTCTTGGGTGTATCTGCTTCCTTTTGTTCTAGAGCTTTCAACTGTGCTGTCAGGTTGCTAGTATATGCTCTTTCCAGTTTCTTTTTGAAGCACTCAGAGCTATGAGTTTTCCTCTCAGTAGTACTTTCATTGCATCCTATAGGTTTGGGTATGTCATGTTTTCATTTTCATTGAATTATAGAAAATCCTTAATTTCTTTTTTTATTTCTTCTTTGACCCTGCTATCGTTAAATAGAGCATTGTTTAGTTTCCATGTGTATATGGGTTTTTTGTTGTCTTTGTTGTTATTAAAGACCAGCCTTAGACCATGGTGATCTGAAAGAATGCATGGGAGTATTTCGATCTTCTTCACAATGCAGCGTACACCTACACACATATACACATAAACACAAATAGATGTTGACCTCTGCCTATACCAACCTTAATACACATGAGCACAAAAGTGACAGAGAAAGCAGAGCCTCTGTGTGCTGTGGGGAAGTGTGAATTGGTACAACTGTTTCGGCATTTCGCTTTCTGGTACTGTTGGTGAGACAGTGGAGAGAACCGGAATGTCTGCTGGGAAGAGACTAGCCGAATGACTGTGGCCTATTCACAAACCAGAGGTTCACTGCCCAACCGAAGAAAGAGCAGGCAAGCTGTATGAATTTAGACAGAATGCTCTGTAAGAGAGCCATCAGTTTATTAAAAAGACCTCGGGTGTGGAGGGATGCTTGTAGTGCAATTCTATTTATGGGATAGGGTAAAAGAAAGCTGGGGATGAATTAGACTGAGCCACCAGAGGCTTTGACCTGCTCCCCATGGAAGTGACAATTGAATGGCAGCAATTCATTCACCTGTACAGATGTACTTGTGGGTACATAAGACCCTGCACAACATTGCTTGAGTTTTATGATGCTGGGTTTGGATTAACTAGGAGGCAAGAAAGAGATTTTTGTTAAACCACGAGCATGTTCTATGTATTTTTAAAGATCACTAAAATTATAAATAAATATCTGTGGCTGATGGATGTAACTTTCCTCATCCTGCTACATAAGGAAACAAGAATATTATGTTTCTATGTCAATACCAACTAGACATGTAGTTTCATTTCCCCTACCACATTTTTTTCCACAAAATTATAAGAACTACATTGAGCTACTATGATTGAGAAGGAAGTTCTAGGGCATATAGAGGGGAACATGGCATTGCTTGCTAAGCATACAGAGACACAGTGTGTCTTCCTGGTGACTGGAGGCTCTGAGTCAAGTACATAAGAAGTAGGCTAGCAGGGCCAGGTAAGATGGCTCAGAGGATAGAAGTTCTTCCTGCCAAACACGATGACCTGAGTTTGATCTCTGGAACTCATGTGGTAGAAGGAGAAAACTGATTTCTACACATTGTCTTTGACTTTCACACATGCACCATGGCACATGCACACACAACCGTACAACCAACCAACCAATCAACCAACCAACCAACCAATCAATTAAATTTTTAAAAATCACAAAATGGAAACATCACCCTTACATAAATATACATGGAAAAGCCAACGACAACCTCTGCTCAGCGTGCTAGTCGTAGTAGCATTTCCTCAGCTACTCAATATCCAAGTTGTCATGGTCAATGGGACATTTAGCTTCGTTTGTAGGTGGTATTAATGTGCCAAGTTAGTTAAATTTTATAAATTGAAAATTCCAGCTCCATGTCTCAGGAAAGCAAGTGGTCCTCAGGCAGGTACCAGCATGTCAGGATGCTGTGTTGGTTCGGTTAATGAGCCTGGGTGTTCAATGAGGTGATAGGAGCTACCTTATCAAATGGTTTTTGTTTTTCAATTTTCTGTTTCTTGGAATAATCAATGGAGGCAATTTGCATATTTTCTTAAAAAGAGTAAACAACCTTTTACATTCCAAACTTTATATAATTTTTTTCAAGGCATAGGACACCTTAGAGTGTTGCATGACCAAGAATCAGTCCTGTAGTGTCAAGCAGGAGGTTGGTCTGAGAAAGTCCTACTACAGGAGTGTCTACAATAAATGCCCCTCAGCACACTTTGTCTTTTTTGAAACATAGTACCTGAGTAAAGATGCCCTAAGGTTTTGCTGCAGCCTTAGGAGCTTCTATTCCTTAGACAAATGTATAAGTACAGATTTTTCGTATCTCAAAAGGCAGGGGAATCAAGAAGACACTGGAGCAATCTGTCCAGTGCTTTGTGTGATCTTTCCCATTCTTTGGAAACAGCGCCCAGCAATCTAAAATGTTGCACGCATGCCTGTTGCCGTGTTGTTCTGTGTAGGTGACAGCTTGCTCTGACCTGCTTTGCAGGTCTCCAGGGACAGTCCCTGCTCTTTAGAACTCTCTGCTCAGCCTCACGTAATTAAAATGATCACTCTTTAAGTGAGCCTAAGGTCAGAGCGAGCCTTGTCTCCCTGTGACTGCAGGATTCAAGCCTGCTTCTTCCTGTCCCACAGAGTGGAATGACCTGGGGGAACAAGGTCACCTCAGCCTGGTGCTTTCCTGCTGTAAAAACTCCGCAGCACCCTCATCCTTTCATGGAGCACAACTCATCCCCATCGAGTGAACATTCAAACCTTGTTTTACCCCTTTCACCAGTGAGGCATGGAGACTCGAAGTCTACAAAGCTCCCTGCTTGACTGGCAAAAGAAGCCTATCCCTGGAGTGAATGCAGAGGAGGGGTTGAGAGTGTGGGAGTGGCCAAGTGCAGCCACTTTGTGAGTCTGAAGAGATGGAATGTGATGGTGTGTTTGTGTCCAGGTGAGCGTCACTGTGCAGACCTTCAAGGCCCTTTAGTGAGTTTCCCACAGCAGAACTTTAAATAACTTAATAGTTTCACCATAATAAGCTCTAAGCACCTTGGTCCTCAGGAAATCGGCAAAAGAGCTTTGATCTGTATTACATAAGCTCAGGGGCATGCCCCTGCCTCACGGTCTTGTGGAATGCTGCTGTCTCCTGTTCCCTTGAGTTACTATACATATACCTTTTTACACCTGAACACTAATTTAGACTTTCTCTTCAATCCACAGCCCACTGCTACAGCCAAGAAGCCTGACGCAGATAACGTGGACATGAGATCTGCAGACTCGACATCCTACAAACTCCTTTCTGCTGAAATCAAAACAGACCCAGAGAAAAGCTCCGGGACTGTGAGCCACGCAGCAGTGGCTAAAGGCACTCTGAAATCCACTGCCTTGTTTCGAGGCAAGAAAAGGCTCTAAGGCTCTGCGCAGTGCTGAGCAGCTGAAGAACGGACGGCTCTTCCAGCACTGAAGGGAGGGACAGAAGAGAAAGGCGCCAAGCTTTGAGCCATTGGCTCTGATGAGCCTACCTGTGTTTCCACCAGTTTAAAATTGAAGCCAGTTACCTCCACGCAGCACAGCCTGAGCAGGGCATTAAAGGACAGCCGTGGGCATGCTTGGAGCAGGCGGCTGCTCTCACCAGCCCAAGGCATCGTTCCAGGATTGTTTAAGGAACACGAGCTATCAGTGCAAGGCTGGGGCCATGCTCGCTCAGTCCTACTCAGATTCTTATATTTAAGCTCTATTGTTTATAGGGGAAGATAAGAGGCCCAGTACAGTGACGGGGGTTCTGAATGATTCTGTGCACTTTGCACTAGGAGACTTTGTTAGAGGATTACTAATAAAATGGCCACTGGCATTGTGGCAGAAGTGACCTCGTCCCTCTCATGTCCTTGTGATTTTAGTTGCTATAGACTGTTTAAGACAATTTATTTTAAACATAGAAAACTAGGACATTTTATAATTGCTTGCACTGGCTTGCTGCTATATTCCCATCTTATTGATTAAATCAATAAACTGAAATGCTTTCATGCACGTTCATTTTATGTTAAGGAGAGGTGACCTTAGCAAGTCCTCTGAGTGCTTCCTAGGCAGCCAAAGCTGGCCTGTTGTCTCTGGGGAAGGACTGAGACTGGACAGGAAACATGTCATGAGCTATTGTGGGAGGGTTCTTTGTCCTCTCGGTCAACAGCTCTACCACAGCAGGTTAAGCAGGGTGAGTTCCAGGTTCACTGAGGGGCCTTGATTCAAGAAATAAGGTAGAGGAACAGCAGGATTGCTCAGTTGGTATTGTCACCAAAATTAATTACCTGATTTTAACATCCTACATGCTAGAAGTTGTCCTTTGAGCCCCTTACCGATGTGTCATGTATGCCACACACATATGCACACACGTGTGCACACATACACACACACACACATACACACTAAATTAATTAATTTTAAAAGCCAAACTGTAACCTGGCATGGTGGTACATGCTTTTAATCCCAACACTTGGGGGGCAGAAGCAGGTGGCTCTCTGTGAGTTTAAAGCCAGCCAGTTTAAGGTCTACACAATGAGTTCCAGGACAGACAGAGCTATATAGAGACCCTGTCTCAAACAACAAACAAAAATAGAAAAATAAAATTAAAACCAACAAAATGAGGTGGAGAATAATTGAAAAAAGACACCCAGAGTCAACTTTGGATCTACATATGCACACTTGTGCAACTGCACCAGCACACATGAGCATATTTGCACACTCATGACACAAATACCACATACGGGGAGCCCCTTTTCCATCTCCTAAGCTTGATGAATCCTCAAAGGGTTTGAGGAAGCAGCCGTGAAGGTACAGACTGTCCATCTGTGGGGGACCCTGGCTCATCAGCTCAGGGGAGGGCTCTGTTCCAGGAGCTGCACACCTTCACCCTGATGGAAAGAGCAGGGGCCGGGGACATCTCTGAAGGGCCAGCTGGGTCTCCCTGTAGGGACAACAGCAGCTTTGATTCTGCCCAGTGTGTCTGCATCTTTTCTCATCACACGCTAGACAAGGCTAGCGTCCCTCTGTCATAACATACATTCTGTCAGCCCTCTAACAGTAGAAGGTGGCCTATCACATTCCTTCCCCTGACTCCTGTGGACCATTAAGATAGAATTTATGTCACTCTTGAGAGAGAATGGCCATATTACTTTATTTATTCACACGGAAGCCATGTAGACCAGACTGTCTGATCTTTGCTCCTAACACAGGTTTGGTGTCTGAGCTCCAAGGCTCTTCTGTCTGCATCTACCTCCCCAGGAGTGGAAAAGCAGTTTCTTCATGGCATACCTGCTTTTCATGGTCAGTGGGCCACCTCTCAGGCTCAACAGCAATCTCTCTGATACCTCCTGGGCATAGAGAATTGAATTTGGATGTTACCTGGAGGGACACGTCCACCTAGGACAGTACAGGACAAGTGTGATCTCCAAGGAGACCTGAGGAAGGGAAAGAGCGAGGCAAGAAACAAGAGGAAAAGTATGCAGTCTACGAAACCAGATGCTAGCATGTGGCTATGTCAAGGCCAGAAACATGTCAAGTGTAGAAACACTGCTCAAGGACAGTTTGTCCTCTGGGCCAGGTGACATCGGATAAACCCTCTCCACAGCCTGCTCACAAGCAAAACCAGACAGGCCAAAGGGATGAAGACCAGGAAAATAGAAGCCGAGGGAAACTGGGGTTTTAAGAGCTGGGCACAGAATGGGCCTCAATTTCTTATTAGAAATATTGGGGAGGGGGGAAGTAGATTTTAAAAAACCACTGTGTGCTTATCATGTGAAATACTTTGTTTAACTAATTCTATTTGACTCTAAAATGTAAGTTCCAAGTTGGACAGACCAAAGGCAGTCAGTCTGGAAAATGAAGCTTTTTAAATTCCAGCCCCGCTGTTGAAACAGACAATGAAGGCTTTGTTCAAACAGGTATTCCCAGCAGGAAGCCTGGCTTTGAAATGGGCCAGAGAAGTTGGGTCTTATAAAGGCTGCACTTGGCTGGAGGCCAAGAAGCTGTGGCCTCTGGGAAATGACCCTGGGCTGGTGCTGTGGTTGGAATATGAAATATCCCGCAAGTGACAAGTGTTCGAACATTTGGTCCTCAGCTGGCAGCGCTGTGTGTTGTAGCACCTTTAAGGGGTTGTGTGGCCTTTCTGTAGGCAGTGACTCAGGACAGGTCTTGAAGTTTTATAACTTGGTCCCGCTTCCTGACTGCCGATGCCATGTGTCCAGCCAGCCCCCCTTCCCTGCCGTGTGCCTTCCCTTGTTATGGTGGTATACCTCTTCTCAAGCAGTAAGCCAGAGCCAGGATAAACTTTCCTCCCTTTCTTATTAGCTGTATTGTCTGGGTAAGGAAGAAAGTCACCAGTAGAGTTGGATACTCTCTACCTGTCCTGAAATGTCCTCCCTGCTCTGCCATCTCTGCTGACCTTTAGGGACAGCAGTGTTGGGCTCCCCCGGGCCCTGGGTCACTTGGGATTCTTTCAGTAGAGGTATTTAACAGGAGGTCAGAGCGTGATTGGAGATCCTGACACTGGTCCTTCCCCTAGGGCTGCTGAGCTTTGTGGGTGTCTCTTTCGATGGTATGCTGGTGGTACCTTCAGGGAAAGGGCAGTGCCGTGAGCTGGGAACAGCATATCCCTCAGTCCCTCCCTAAGCCAGCACTTGACCCAGCATCCTCTGTCCCATTCTGGTGCACCTCCTTCTGTGATCCAACACAGCCCAGACTCTGTCCTCCGTCACCCCTCAGGAGTCTTGACCTAGGACAGTTTGCTCCTGGCTGCCAGGCTCCTACAAAATTACAGGTGAGTGAGAAGCACAAAGCCCCCGTTAGTCCTTCCTGACTCCATATACTTGGGTCCTCACAGGGGTTGGAGGAGGGACACAGGGTGCTGTTGCTGGGGTTGGAGCCAGACCAGTGAACCTCCGGTCTAAAATGGCCTAGATTCTAGCTTCCATATTTATGTGCACAGCACATGCACACACACAAACACACACATGGGGGGGTAGGTACAGCCCCCATAGATGCGCACAGATGAACAAACTCCAGGGGACTTGGAGTGAGACAGAAGCCTGGGCTGGGCTTCTCCTCCCTCTCTTTCTCTGAGCACTAAAATCTCCTTACAAAAGCCTTTAAACTAAAAGCACCACCATTCAAAGGCCTCACATAATTCAGCTTCCCTCCTCAGAATCGTATTTTTCTGAGCGAGCCATTTTTGAACTGATTTTGATTTCCGTGCCGTGTATTGTTACCACTTAATTCTCGTTGGCGAGCCAATTTTCTTTGCCTTTGTTCTTCAAAGGAAAGCCACACTGAGTGGCTGTCTTGCATTTGTGTGTGCCTCACTATGCCAGTCCTCGGCATTTCCCTCAGTTACCCAGGGCAGCCTTCCAGGGGCACGGGTGTGGTGGGTTCTCCCACCTCTGCCTGCTCAATGAGCAGCCTCGCTTTGAACAGCAGTACGGAGTAGGAAGTAGGACACTAAGAAGGTGACTAGTGCCATTGCCCAGGCACTTTTCCTGCCACCGTGCTCCCCAGAGCTGTTCAAACATAAGAGCTAGACCCTGGGGAAAGGGCGATGGCCTCAGAGGTCCTCCTCCCCCTATCCCAGCATCAGGCCCTGTGAAATCAGCATACATGATTGATGTTTACTAAGTTAAATTTAATTGCTGGAGGCAAGCATGAGGACCTGAGTTCGAATCCACACGAGAGCCACACGTGGTGCTATACATCGGTAACCCCAGTGTTGGGCAAACAGAGCAGGTGGATCGCCAGAGCTTGCTGCCCAGTCAGCTGTCCAATCAGTGGCCTCTGGGCTCAATGAGAGACCCTGTCTCAAGAAACAAAATGTCAACTCCTGGCCTGAAGACGCAGGTACACACATGTGCACCTGCACAAACACGAGCACACAACACACTGCACATACACAAAATGTAAAACAAATCAGGAGAAGACCTCATCTTTCCTCCCAAGCTCAACTGCAGCACCAGAGACTGTCTGGATGTTATGTCAGCTCCTTTCCTGTGAATTCCCACCTCTAGGTCTTGCTTCCCTGGGTGGGGAGCTGCCTTTCTCCAGAAGCAGATGAATTCTACTGTGGAAATGGGTGAGAAAACCCTTCCTTCACCTATGTGACCTCTGGGGCCATGTAGACACTGTCCTGCTGCCGTCCAACCACCAGTAAAGGTCAGTACTAACAGCTCTGCGCCCTCTCCTGCCCACCCTCGCTCTCTCAGACTCTCCCTCAGACATCTTCTCAAATTTGTCCCACCCCAGTCATGGCCAACCACGTCTCTGTAGAGTGGTCCCTTGTAATCCTGTCAGCAAGAGTCTGTGGCACCTAGGCTTACTGACGGCACAGCCCTTACTGACCTCAGCATGCCGATTTTTCTATCCGTGTCATTGTGGCAGATTCCCTGTGACCTCTGCAGGGCCTTTTCACAGGTGGGGGTCCGTGTGAGTGCTGACCTGCCCGGGCTGTATCTGAGCCACTGAGCTTGCCCAGGAAGGCAGACTCATTTTCCTTAAGTGTCTGTCTTGCTAATTATGCGAGGAGATATATGGAGAGAGAAGGCACAAGCAGAATTAATGGACGGCTTGCCAGAGAACACATTAGCAGCCCCGCTGCTGTGGAGGAGTGGTCAGAAACAGAAAAGGCCTGCAAGCTCCAAGGGCACCTAACCTGGGTCTTCATCTGTAGACACTGGGGAGGCATTTGATATCTGTGCTGGAATTTGATGACTCTGAGCCCTCCTCCTTTGTTACCAGTGGAAGTCCAGTAAGGGGAGATCCTGAGCTCTACCCAACTGGTTGGTCCAGAGATTCCCATGTGACTGACCATGCACAACCTTGCTCACCTGCAGTGCTAGGCTTTCCTTGCCTCTCATTCTTACTACCATGGCTTCAGCTTTCCAAGCTACTGGGCAGGCTCTGGTGAGTCAGGAACCATAAGGACCAGGGTTCAAAGCTGCTATATGTTTGAAGTGATGAGAGCCAGACTCTGTCCAATATGGCAGCCTGGACCCTCAGATACCCAGAGCCTTTGTGGCAGAGTCCTTCACATGGATTGTACTTTCCCGGATCTACTTCTGGGTCTCCAGAGGTCCACCAGTAATTCTAATGTGCATCAGGCTTGCTTCCTGTTGGGGCACCAAAGTACCTATAGGCTCTACGCAAGTTTCAAGGGCCATGGCAGAAAATACACATCTGACTGAGACAGTTGGCTCATTTGGGAGATGCAAAATCTTTCAAAAGACAGAGCCTATGGGGGAAGTAATAAAGGTACATTTAGAGACATGAATTAGTGGCAATGGTCTGCATCCCACATGGCGAGGCTCAAGAGAAGTATTTTTGCGGTTTCAGGCAAGGAGCAAGAATGGGAGAAACACTGGGTGCCAGGGGAGTCTCCTGAGACTTAGGACTCAACATGTCCCCTGGGGACTGGTCTTCTGGGTGCTGGTTCCTGTGGCTTAGCCTCCCACAGCCCAGCAGCTGGCTCCACCCCATTCTCTGAACCAGCCGGGGAATCCTAACCTTAGCCACCAGGAAGGAGGCTCCTCTGTCCTGACACTCTCAGGCGGCCCAGGGGCTGGTAGAAGTGGGTGCTGGCAGTCAGAAGACGCCATCTTGTTAGGTAAAGACATTCAGAAACAGAGCATATCTTCTTGGCAACTGCTCTTCACTTTCCAAGACCAGAGCCACATAGAGCTCTGGGGACTGCCAAGGCCCCCAGCCTCCTGCCTCCTGGTTCTGGCTGGAGATTCTAGCATTCGCTATCCACCTAATGTAAGTGGAGCACACCACTGGTGCAGTTGTCAGCCACTGCTGCTACAAGGGACAGATGAGAGCTTGGACATCCAAGAACACTTATCCTCCCCAGGACACAGTTTCCGTAGTTCCCAAAAGCCCTTCCCTACCAGGACTGGATGTGCTGCTCCACAAACCCACGCCACCAGGTCTCTCTGGAATATTCCATAGGTGTCTGGCCCGGAACAAAAGCAAAAACTGCATTCGCTCTGTTTGGAATCTGGAAGTCTGTAAGTGGCTTAAGTACACAGGTTGGGTTTGTGTTTTCCCAGCTCTACTGCTGCTGACCCCACCAGCCCGAGGCTCACACATCTGCTTCTGTCTCTCAGAACAAAGAGTTTGCAAAGAGGCAAGCCTGCACAATTTGCTGCAGGCTGTGGGTATGAGCTCTTTGGGTTGCATTAAAGAACAGAAGCTTGAACACATTATAAAGCAATTTTCTGTGAACTTGAAAATCATCTAGTAGTTCTGTTGTTTTTACCTTGATGATGTATGGTTAGTTCCTTAAGTAACAGATTCGGAGTCTGTCACCAATAATGGTTTTTCTGGATCCTCAGTCAGGGAGGGAGTGGGGAGGACCGTACACCTTAGGATGGGGAGGACCTACCTTTGATGCTCATGGTTGTAAAAGTCCACCCCTGGGAAGCTTTTGTTGCAAATAAGCATTACTGTGTGTTGTGGGGTTAACTGACACACAACTAAATGGATAAAGGTGAAGCTAAATTAATAGTAGTCTCTAATTAAAAGGCAGAATAGCAATAGGAGCTAATTAAAACCATCACCACTCAGAATAGTAACCCTTCAAACCCCACAAGTGAGCACTTATGGTGAGCCCCACAGTACCTGAGTACTACCAAATGGCTTAGGAAGGCTTGGCATCACAATTCTCCACAGGCTCTGGAAACACAGGACAGCTAGTCTGTTTCATATGGTGGAAATGTTATTTGTCAAAATTCTAGAGCTCTACAGAAACCTAACACTAGATATCCAGATAATTCAGCTGTACCACCTTTGGGTATTTATGCATTTCTAATATATATATTAGAAATTTTATCCATAAGGAAGAATGAGGCTGTATCATTTGCAGGAAAATGGATGTAACCAGAGACCATCCTATCAAGTTAATTAAGCCAGACTCAGAAAGACAAATATTGCATGTTTTCTCTCATTTGTGGATCCTAGATTTTATATAGATATGTAAAGCCATGCATGTGCATATGGCACGACAGAGAAAGGAAACTGTGTAGGGAACAGAGGGGACTAACAGGAGGAAGGGGGGATGAAGGAGAGGGTGGGGGCAGGCATGGAGGACATGCTTATAGTACATTGTATACTTATATGAAAATGTCCTTATGTAACCCGACGTCTGCACAATTAAAAAAAAAGAACAATTAAAAATAAGAATCATAAACAACAACACAAAACTTCTAGAAAGGAACCATACTTCTTGCAAAATTTCATCTATGAATTCCTAGGCCCAGCCGGCTAGAGCTGATGAGGGATGAGGGGGCACAGTCATGGGGTAGGGGGTAGTGCGTCCACTGCTGTGAGAGAAAAGCAGAGAGGAACTGGATGTGTTTGATGCCTCCCCTCGACTGAGGCCTTAGTGTAAAGTGCTGATAGGGTTTAAATGTCTGTGCCCCTGCAAATATCCTTGTCAGAGCCTCAACCCACTGTGTGACTCTGCCTGAACGAATGGGAATTACAGAGGTCCAGCTTACGTGCGGTCCTAAGTATGAGGTCCTGATGCGACAGAAGAGTTGATGTTAGGCCCAGCGAGATGGCAGAAGCCTGATGACCTGTCAATCATTGGAATATATATATATCGAGGAAAGAACCAACTCTTACAAGCTATCCCCTGACCTTCACACTCACACTCTGGTGTTCATCCAACACTCCCCCCATACACACACTTTCAAAAGAAGAGATACTAGAGAGAAGATTCACCTGTATGCTTGTGAGTTCCCCATCTATACCACAAGAAGGCAGCTGTCAGGAAACCAGGAAGAAGTCCTGGAGAAACATAAGCCTGTGGGTCCTTGACCTCAGACTTCCAGACTCTAGAACTGAGAGAAAATGAATGCCTATGGTTTAAGCCACTAGTGTGGTATTCCATTGTAGCTCCTTCCCTACATCTAACAGTTGCCTCATAAAGGGGTCCAGGTTCAAAGGACTCATGGAGAAAGCATGGACGGGTTGTGGGTATGGGGAGGGTGGCTTTGACAGGCAGGTGAGAGGTGGGGTAAGTGTACATGAACTGAAACGCCATTCCAGAAGGCGAGACCTACAACTCAGAAACTAACTGAGCTCTGGGACGCCATAGGTTGTTTGACAGTGGCACCAGCGTAGCAGCAAAAAGCATCAGTGGAAAGCCAGAGACACAAACACCTAAGCCAACAGAGGCCTCTTGACCCACCCACACCTGTCATATAGTGAGAACAAGCCAGATACGTCTTCTATGGGGAAATCATGTGGCACAAAGCCCAGTGGTCCCTCCGTGTCCAAGGAGATCCAGGATGTATAGAAAAAACCTAGCCAGGCTCTGACACTCTTGAGGATTTGGGTCCTCAGAGAAGGGACCATGATCTCAGCAGCCACCTCAAGTCCCCAGGTCACCTTAGGTCTTCAGAGTCCTACACTCTTTCCCCTGGAGCTATGTCTTTATGTATGCACACTCACTAAGTGTGCACACACAGAAAAGCTCACCATGAAAGACATTTAGTATTTGGATGACTTCAAAACACCCAACTCCTGCTCTTTTCCTCTTGATGGATATGATTTTGTGTTGTGTCACATTATAAATATGTATTAGTAACCTACAGTTTTACCCAAACTGCACAAAAGCCATTCTCCTGTATCAGCACACAGGTTTTGTCCCACCAATCCGGGGCTATGTGACATAGATGGCCATGACCTTGCTATGATAATCCACCCAGGCTCAGATTTCTGCTCCTATGTGCAAATAGCTCTTCTCCATGCATTTCTGGATGTCATCTTGAAGGTCAAAGGGTGTGGGTCTTTCTCATCACCTTTGACTCTTCTATAGCTTGGGCTGGGTGGGCCCTGTTTAGAGTCAGGAACTCTCTGGTCCTGAGATGGATGGGAAGCCACATGCAAGTAGGAAAACAGTATCAACCAGCCTGCAGCTCCTGGAGGGCAGTGACAGGCTTTCAGGACTGGAGGGGTTAATTAAGGGCGGATTGAGAAATCTATAAACACCCGGAAATGACTGGCATGTGCTAATTTCTTCTTTAGTATTCAGAATGGCGTTCTGTTAATTAAGGAGCACTAGAGCCCAGGGGAGGCAGCTGGCCAGGCGCTCTGGCACTTGCGGCCTGGCACGCTGCCTATCCCGAGCTTTCTGGGGGCACCAGGGTACAGTGTGACCTTGCTGGCACAGGCCAGGGACAACCTGGCCCTCAGGGAGCCTCCCTGTCCAGTAACAGACAGTAACTAAATTTAGGATTCCTTTCTGTGTCTATTGGTGGCTTCCATCCCTCCTGGAGGCTGCACATACTCGAAGCCCAGTGAGAACCTGGGACCTTCCGTTTCCCAGAATGCCCCACACACTTGTCCAAGGGTTCTCTCCCACAGTCAATGGAGAGACAGAGGCTGAGCTGAGGGCATCCAAATGCAGCCACTTACTGAGTGTGTTGTGTAGATGAGGGTACATACCCTTTGCTTCTTTATTCTAGGGAAGGATTTCAGGAGGAACTGGCTCCCCTAGATGCCTCCCTCTGTCAAAGCACATGTTTACTTTTTCCTTTACCAGTCTCCCAAAGAAACTAGAGCTGCACTTGTGTTCTGTCCTGGGGTGCTCTGAACAGACGAAGACACCAGATGCACCCTGAGAGTAGGAGTGTACTGTAGATTTTGTCTGACACATGAGCTCACTGTCTGTTCATGTGGTATATGACACCATTGTGTGTGTATGTGTGTGTGCGTGCACACAAAAGGCATGCCTGTGAGTATGTGCTGGTGCCAGTACCCTTTTCGGGATGTGATGTTGTTGGGCAAGCCACTCGTGTCTCTGTAATACATTTCCTCCTCTGTAAACTGGGGGCACTGATTGGACCCACTTTATAGCAGCAGAAGTACCTGCCATCATTAGCTGCTTGAACAGCATCTCTGGGCTCCTTCCCTCTTGTTTGACTCCATTTGCCTGGTAAACACCTATTCACCCCCAGACTGAGCTGAAGATTGGGCAGCATCCAGTCCATGCCACAGCACACAGAGATCTCCTTTCAGGATATGAGAATATAAAGAAGCAGGGATCAGAGAGGAGACCTATAGTTCCGGGAAACACATAGACATGGGCTTACACACATCTGTGCAACAAGGCATGTGGATGAGACAGACACCTAGGTGCCATTCACTTGTAAGAGGGCAAAGGCTTGATCATCAAAATTCACACATCCAGGACAGCTTTTGTACACACGTGCTGCACCTAACATAAGCCCTTCGCTGTGAAAACCATTAAGTAATAGAGATAAAATTGTATCTGCACTTGCTAGGGACACAGACAGACAAGGCACACTGACTGGACATACAGCACTTTGCACATGTATACAGAATTTATACTTTGGACACAAACACTGTATATGCACAGTGCATGCATGCTTAGAATACATGTGTGGACAAACATGACATGTCCGTTCATTATCCTAGAGGTAAGGCAGTGTGTGCACACACTGTGTGCACATACCACATAGCACCTAATGCAAGCTCTCAAAAAACCACACATATGCAAGGCCAGAACTGTCGACCCTGGGGAAACTCACCCTGAGAGAGTCCCCTCTCTTTAACCTTCAGTGCTGAAGGCTGCATTGGACCCACAGATGGAGAATTAATTGGTGTCATTAGCATGTGGCAATGATAATGACTTCCATCGATCCCTGTGGCAGATGTATGGCCAGAGCTGGGAGCTCCAGATCTGGGTCCAGGCCTCCCTTGCTGCATCGTGAACTTTGGTTCCTCTATACACAACAGAGAGGGGACAGAAATATAAATCCAGGGCAGTAAGCAACTTACCCATAGCCACAGGGTTGCCAGAGAATGGGTCCCACTGGCTAAGTAGGACACAGCACCTCCTGACCTTCCTCCTCTTCCTTCTCACCCTCCTTTCTTTCTCCTTCCCCTTCTTCCCTTCCTCCCCTCCTCCTCCCTATGCTGGTCTCCAGTCTAGTCCCTTTACCTTCGGTGAACAAAATCACTCAATTCTGTCTCACCTATCAACTCCCTGGCTCTGTTCCCAGTTTTTGTCCTCTGTCTTCAACAGGCTGAGAGACCACAAGGTGGAGGGCCTGGCCTGCAGGGAGAAGGATGAAGGCAAAGGTGACCTCAGGTGGACAGACCTGCCCCCTCCAAGTGCAGCCCACTTCAGGAAACCTCCTTTCCAGACCATCTCTCCTCTGGTGCCTGTAGTATGCCCCCCCCCCAGCTCTTCTTGTGGGAGTTAATGGTCTCCTTCCCCACTGTGTCACACAGCTCTTTGTGGATAGACTGACTAGCTGACCATTGTAGCTGCTTTACACGTAGGCCAGGACAAACAAGTGCTAATACCTGACAGACAACGAGTAAATGCAGACAGACTGAGGCCGGCAGACAGACAGAGGTGAAGAAGCCACAGCAGGCAGGTCAAATACCCAGAAGCCAGGAAATGACTGAGGGGCACAGGGACAACCACATAGACTTGGTTGGCTGTCCACATTTGGGAGTCTGGGTTCTCTGGCCCTCTCAAAGCTTTAGGGTTCCCCAGACTTTCTTGGAACCAGGGTCCCCCATTTTATCTGGTCTTCCCAGGAAGAGAGCTGGGAGCCCTGAAGCTGGAAAACACTGTGGGGGTGGAGTGGGGTAAAGAGGTTTTTTTTTTTTGATGATGCTTACAAGATAGAGTTTGAACTCTGAGGATCTAGCCAGTGGTCCCCAGCCAAGTCCAACGTGCTGCCCCATGAAGCCCAGCCTGGGTCAGACCTGCCAGGGATACCCCTGGGCTGCCTGGATGCACTGAATTTGTTACTGTCACCTCATTTCCAGGGCTTCTAATGAGCTAGTAATGAGCTGTCAGCTAATTATGAGAATTAAATAGGGCAGCCAGCCTGGGCTAAGGAATGGGCTGATCGGAGCCTTTGCTGAAAACATCCAGGGTATCAAGGGAAAGAAGTTCCCTGGCTTCTTGGTTCACATTTGATTTGACCTCTATCCTCACACGAGTTGGGGAACACAGATCCGTTGCAGAAAACTGAGAGTCCCGGACCCATGGTTTAAGAACAAGGCAAGGTCCAGTTTCACAGCTGACAACCTCAAGAGTGGCTGAGGGCCACTGTGACCACTGTGACCCAGCAGAACTCCCTCTACATCTAGAGTCTGTCTTTCTATCTGGGAAGTGGGTCTAGAGAAAGAACATGGCTTCTTGGGTTCTCCCTCCCATCTCAAACCAATCATGTCTTCTTCTCCCTTCACACAGGTGGCTCTGGTGCCCCCAAGTCTTTGAGAATAGCAATTTACTTAGGGTCACACGAACTAATTGGGGAACTCAAATAGAGAAATCTTCAGCCACCAGGAATGAGGGTGTACGCCAAGAAAAGTTCAACGTAGTGCCACTTATGACAGAGTCAAACTGAAGATGCTGTCAGTATATACCATGAGAAGGAATGAGAAAATTGTGGTACCCTCATCTTCCTGACTAAGCCTCTTGAGTGCTAAGATCATAGAAACCCCATGCCTGTTTAATGCTGTGCCAGGAATCGAACTCACGGCTTTGTGTATGCTAAGCAAACACTCTGCCCACTGAGTTGTATGGTCATCCATGCATGGGGTGTTCTATCATGAGCAATGATATAAAGCACACATTACCCTGCTAGTCCTTTGGTTCTCAGATTGCAGGTACAGATCCTAAGCTGCCGCCAATCTTGGCACATTTCCTAAAGTCTGATTGGACAGTGGGCACCCACTGTTCATGCGCAGACACCGAAGCGTGAGGCTATAGTGCTTCCTTATTTCCAAGTCAGAGACTCATGGGATACTTTCCAAAAGCGGGGGGTGGGGGGGGAAGAAGGCTGAAAGCTCACAAAGGAATGAAAGGTGACAGCCAGCACACTGGACGACACAAGAGTTAAAGTCAGTGGGATTATGGGAGGCATGGCAGATTGCTGCTGAGGCTGCCACCGTTTGACTGGAGACGTCCGAAGAAACTTCTAACATATACAGGGAGTGTGGTTACACTGGACTCTCAGAAATACGTCCCAACGTGGAAAACACACAGGATAGGAAATGAGGCTGGGAGTCAGGAGAGGGTGGGGAGACAGCTCAGGGAGTAAGGAGCTTGTCTTGCAAGTGTGAGAACCTGGGTTTGATGTCCAGACACTGTGTAACAAACATACAAAACAACCTCAGATGTGGTGCCAGAGCAGTGGCTCAGGAGTTACAAGCACATCCCAGGTTCAGCTCCCAGCTCCCACATGGCGGCTCGCATCTGTCAGTAACTGCGTTTCAGTGAACCCTGTAGGCATAAAGCATTCATGCGACGCATAGACACACATGCTGGTAAAATACTCAGATATTTACAAATAAATATTGTTTTTTCCAAGTTAGGTATGGTGGTACCTTATATTCCCAGAGCTGGGGAGGTAGGGATGGGTTTGCGCTCCCTGGCCCTCACTGGCAAGCTAGCATATCCTGACCACTGGGCCCTGTGAGAGATCATGTCAAAATAAACAGACAAAAAAAGACAACAACAACAAACCCACACAAAACAAAACAAATACCCACCAAACCCAACAAGGTGGAAGTTGCTCTCAAGCACGCCGACCTGTGTTTGCTCCCTGGGGTCCTCGTTGTGGAAAAGAAACAGCATTGGGCTGAAGAGATGACCCAGCGGTCAGGAGCACTTCTGCTCGTGCAGAGGGCCTGGGTTCCCAGCACCCATGTCAAGACTCTCAAATACCTGTACCTTGTTCCAAAATCCAGTGCCCCATATTGGCCTTCATGGACACTAGGCAAAAACATGGTGCGCGTGCATACATCCAGACACTCACACAAGTAACTTTTTCTAAAGGAGAGAACTGCCTCCCGCAAGCTGTTCTCTTGTTTACACACATGTGCAATGACATTTGTACTTGTGTGTGCACTCTCATTTACACACATGTGCCATGACACTTGTACTCATATGTACTCTCTCATACACGATTGATAAATGCATGTTTAAAAATTATTAAAAAGGAAAAGAAACCCAAGGATAGCAAATGACATTTGAGGTTGACCTCTGGCCTCCTCGCATTCCTTGCACAGACATGTACACCTGTACACACAGGAACACGCACAGACACACCCACATGCACGCCTTCCTTCCTCCACAATGTTAGAAATATTTCCAAAACAATAGTTTCCAAAAATAAAGTTTCAAAAACAATATGATGGTTTGCCAAAGTGTGCAAAGCTCCCCCACAATGAAAGCTATAATGAATCCTTGGTATTCACGCCGTTCTGGGCAAGTCTTCTATGAAGAAATAAAGTACTTTAATTCTTAATGTTCCTAACGCCCTAAGATGCAAGGCACTAAGTATATTAGTTATGCAGTTTCAAAACATCATTGTACAATTCTAGCCAACTATACATGTTATCCTGGTTTGGCTTTTAAAGATTGCAAAAATATTCCTATATTCCCCTCCCCACTGACCATAAGCATTGTTCGGTGTGGCTCCAACCTTTGTAGTTATTCACGGTCCCCACCCATGGCATGCCAAGCTAGGATGGTTGGCACCCATTGGCACGGGCAGAGGAAGCAGAAACAGTTTGGCGCCCACATGTGCACAGTTATGAATTCCAAACAGACAATAGCAGTCTGTGGGTGGCATGTAAGCCAGAATGTGGCTGCCTGGGGGAGGGGGAGGTTAACAAGAGGTGTTAGAATATTCTACATCTTGATCCACATGGTGATTTCTAGCCTTATAAAAATACACTGCACTTGAGTTTTCTGTAGTTCATTGTATATAAAATGTGTATCTTTAGATATGATCCCCAAGTAAAAAATGTGTATGTGTATGTGTGTGTGTGTGTGTGTGTGTGTGTCGCGCGCGCGCGCGCACTCGGTGCTGAGGGTGGAATCCAGGGTCTCACATGTGGTAGGCTAAGGCTCTACCACTGAACTACAGCACCAGCCCATTTTTTACTTTCCGTGTATGAGTGTTTTGCCTGCACTTGAGTCTGCACTTTCATGTCTAGTGCCCCCAAAAGCCAGAAAGAGGGTGTCAGATAATCTGGGGCTGGAGTCAGATACTCACAGATAGTTATGAGCTACCATGTAGGTTCTGGGGATCAAACCCAGGTCCTCAGAGAGAGCAGCCAGTGCTCTTCTGAGACACCTCTCCAGTACCCAGTAATTTTTTTAAATAAAATATTTTGAGGGTGCCTTGGGGGTTTGCATGGCTCCTTCTGTGAGACATTAGGTATAGTTGGTATTGTCTTTATTCTGGATTTTTCTTTGCCTTGCTCTATTTCCCCTCCAGCCACATTGGCTGATCTTTAACTCTACATTGGCTTCTTCACCTTCCCTCCCCTCATTGGTCCTCTCCTGAACTTGTCTTATTTGATGGTGCCCTGGTTCTGGGGCTTCAGTCCTTCTGCCTGGCTCTGTCTGTGTGTAGTTGGTGGTGTGAAGGAAGGGAGGAGAGGCTGATGGTTGGGGGAGTAGGAAACAAGGTAGGGAAGAAGAGAGAAGACATGGTGGAAAAGGGAGGAGAGGAAGAGAATGAGGTTGGTGGGGGTAGAATGAAGGAAAGAAGATAGGAAGGAGGGGAGGGTCAAAGAGAAGAAAGGAGATAGGAGGGAGGTGTGAGAGAGGAAGGAAAAGGAGAGGGAGGAAGTTCAAACTGCCAGGAGTAGACTAGAAGTCATTTGAGGCAGGAGGTTCTCAGAGAGGATTTAGGCCTGATCCCAGCTCTAGAGAAGTGACACCCATTAAGACCTTCACAGCCACCCTGCATCTCTCTGATGGGGTCTGGAACTCCACAGTGTTAGCCACAAATGGCATTTTGAAATGGCTTTTTTTTTTCCTTTTTGGGCGAACCCCAAAGACATTGCTAAGATTTACATTTTCAAATATATGCTGACCTTTTTTTCCTCTTTCTTTGAGTTCATTTGTCATCAGTGTATAATTGAATCAATATATTTCCCGATCAGCCCCAAGATTGAATAAGGTCACGGGGAGCCGTGTGTGGGCATTAGACGTCATTATTTCACTCTGAATGAGCGGCCATGGCACGGAGCAGTCCAGGCACCAAATGAAATTCTATTAGATTCTATTACACTTTTACAATTATAGAGGCGTTCCAATATTACAAGGGGAAATGAAGTCATAATAAAAAAGCCCAGAGGTGTATTACAGAGAAATGGGCACACTATTTTTCTAGTTAAAAACTTGATGGAGGGAGCTTGGCTGCTTTCAGTTGCTGGGATGTGACCTTGTTCTTGAAGCCCCTCATCTGCTCTGCTGCCTCCAGTGTTCCAGCCTCTGCTTCCCCGGGGATCTACTGGGGGATCTGGAGAAGCCAGCAGCCTGCTTCCCTTACGCTGAGCCACAGGGCTATGGGGAGACATAGACTATTCCGAAAAGATGTTACTGTCACTCTTTGAGCCATCGTTGGGAACATCCCAACAATGCAGCACAATATGTAGTACAGTCTATAGGTTCAGTGTGGTGACCCAAACAGTCATGCCAGGTGGACATGCTACACGTAGACATGAGGCAGCCCACTCCTCAACAGAGGTCCGTCAGGGCCTGGGGGCCTGTGTGGCAGATTGGTTGAAAAATCAAGACAGACTAATGATAACTAGACCCTGACAGCTATGAGAGGTCTGGAGACACAAAATAGAAGAAAAGATCCCCAAAGCCACAGCCCAGGTCATAATAGGCCTGGGGGTTAGAAGGTGCCCTGTGCTTTGAAAGTGTTTGAGATAAGGGCTTAGAGGACAGAACAAAGGGGAGATGCTGGAAGAAAGGCAGTGGAGTTGGGACAGCAGGAAGAGCACAGGGTTGGGTAGAGTGACTTGGGACAGTTGAAGGCAGAGAGGGTACAGTCTGGCCTGGGATGATAGCTGCCTGGGAGAGGTATGCCTCAGTTTCTCCTCTAATTGCTATTCTAAAATATCCTGATAAAAGCAACTTAAGGGGGGAATGGTTTGTCTGGGTTCGCGGTTCTAGGAAGACACAGTCTGTCATGTTGAGAAGGACATGACAACAGGCCGGTTGGGAAGAGATGCTGGCTGCTTTTATATAATTTGACACATGGTAGAATCATTTGGGAAGAGAACATCATTTGAGAAAATGCCCTCATAAGATTGACCTGTGAACAAGCCTATGGGACATTTTATTAATTAATGATTGGTATGGGAGGGCCTGGTCAATTTTGGGTAGTCCTGGGAGTGTATAAGAAAGCAAACTGAGCAAGCTAGTAAGCAACACTCCACCATGGTCTCTGCTTTGAGTTCCTGCCCCGATTTCTCTTCATGATGGACTGTGATCAGGATGTACAAATTGAAATAAAGCCCCCCCCCACACACACACAAGTTGCTTTGGTCATGCTGTTTATTGCAATGATAGAAACTGTAAGGCAGAGGTAAGGTGGTTGGAGTACAGGCATTGCATCTGCACTTGGGAAACAGAGTGATCAGGAAGGAAGGCCTTGCTATGAACGCTTAAGGCCCACTTCCAGTGACCCACTTCCTTTAGCAAGGCTCCACCTCCTAAAGGCTCCACCTTAAAACAAGTGACACTTGACCCTCTGGGGGAGATTTCACATTCAAACAGCAGCAGGAGACTTAATGTGAGCGGAAGTGAAGGCTGCACAGTGGTCCACAGTGAGGAAGACCAGAAGCCTGGCGAAGGGAGCTCAGAAGAGTCTCTGGTGCTGGGATAGAGGTGTCACCAGGACAGATTCTCTGACAGAAACCTGCAGTCCTCTTTCCCTTGGGTCATGGCCTTCTGGCTGCTGGTTGGATTTTCAGGTGTGGCAGGAGCCTTGGGTTGAATAAGATATGATGTCACGTCTGTTCACGTCCTCTGGGAATGTAGTATAATTTCCTACCCATAGATGCCCCTCACGATTGCTGATTCCCTGGTATCCAATGAAGCCCCCAATCTGTGTAGGGATTTTAGGTTTGCAATTAAAGTCAAGTGACCTTAAAATACAGATCTTCTTGGGTTGAGCCATCAGGTGAGCCCAGCTCTACAAGATGGAAGCTCTGATTAGCAGCAAGGGAAAGTCAGAAAGATTTAAAGTAGATAGAGGATTTTTTTTTTAAAGACAAAGAGACAACTGAGTTAGGAATGAGGACAGCCTCTAGAAGTTGAGAGCATCCCTGGATGACAGCCATGAGGGTCATGGGGACCTCAGTCTTTCAGGTGCATGGATGCTTCTTCAGTCAAAGTAGCAAGAATGAACTTAGCCTCGGAGTCCCAGGTCCCAATTAGATGTAGCCAGTACACCTGACTCTAGCCTGGGCACGGAGCTATGGCTTCTACAGAGTGTGCACGGGCGTGTGCACAGGGCTGTAAGCCCCCAAGTGGACGGTGATGTTATGAAGGAATGGAAGATTAATATGCACTGAGATTTCTTCTGGACAGAGGCAATGACTGTGTGTTTTGTGTGCATAGCCTCTTGTGTTATATAATGATGGTCTCATGCCCAGGAAGTAATGGCCTCTCTGCTGGGTTAGGGGAGCAGCCTTGATCCCAGCAAAACTCATAGCCATACTTAGCTGCCCTGTGTCCTGAGGAATAATTGCCCAGGAGATCTAGACCCCTGGAAGCAGAATTAATGCTCAGTCTCCCATGCAAGGATTCCAGGGTGGTTTGTCACACAGTAATGTTGCAGCAATTAGTGACTTTTCTAGTCACCTTCATGCAAGCGGCAGTCAGAAGCAGATGGGGGCAGTGGAGAGGCTGATTGCGGACCCCGCAGATCCTTGGAGATCCTCAGCAAGATGAAGACTAAGGCATCCTGGGCTTGAGCCTAAGCTGTCACCGCCCTCACAACCTCTTGGGAACACCTTATGGGGGTTCTCTCAAGACACCTGGAGTTTCAGAAGTCTTCACCTTGCTTCTGGGGCCACATTTGTCTCCTGCTAAGTAAACTCTGCTGCCCAGGCTATACAGTTCCGCTTGGCCTCTGGTCATGTCTTTTGTTGCCTAAGCACAGAGGAGCCAGGCCACATCCCTCAACCTCCTGTCACTCTCTTTTTTTAAAATCATTTTTTATTGGATATTTATGTATTTACATTTCAAATGTTATTCCCTTTCCCCTTCTCCCATCCCCCCTCTCCTCCCTTGCTTCTATGAAGATCTTCCCACTCCCATCCACCCACTCCCACCCTGGCATTCCCCTACACTGGGCAAACGAGCCTTCACCGGACCAAAGGCTTCTCCTCCTATTAATGCCAGACAATGCCGTCAGCTCCTTTAGTCCTTTCTCCAGCTCCTTCATAGCAGGACCCAATATCAAAAAGCCAAAAGGAAAAAGGAGGAAAAGACACCAAAAGCAAGAAAGAAAAGTTTAAAACAACAAGCAAACCAACGGACCCTCTGTTTCCCAGGAAAACATCCCCTATACTGTGGGGGAGGTAAAGACAGACAGACAGACACCTTAGGCCAGATCTCACCAGAGAAATCTTCACTCATAAAACTGCCTTTGGCCTTGTTTCCTACCAGTTGGAGGCAAATGCCTATGTAATGCTCGTCCTGGCCAGCACTCTTGGAGTCCCTGACTTGAGATTTGGGCATCCAGGCCTCTGGCTTCTGGCTTTGGGTCTCAGTGTAGACCAAGACTAAACCCCCGACATTCTATACTTTACTCTGCAGTAACCTGAACTTTAAAGTACACAGAACTGTCTTTACCTGAGCCACTTGGAAATAAGATGGCCGTATTATGGCCCTGTCACCTCCACCACCCATCAATGGCTTTGCGCCCTCCTGCAAGGTCTGCAGGTTTATACTGACTCCCATGCAAGCTTTACTGGTTGTCCCAGTAATGGCCTCTGTAGTAAAAGGAGCCTGTCTATGCATCATGTGTCTCAATTGGCTGCTCCTTTTCTTTATTCTTCTATGTAGCACAGTTCCTTTTTTTTTTTTTTTTTTTTTTTGACTTTGCACTTGAGGTGTCAGGCTGGTTATCTGGTAGATCCTACTTGGACTGTATTGGGCAACTTGACAGTGAGCTCTTCTCCCTGGTGCCACATTTTGAGTCATGGGACTAAGGTGCTGTCTGCCTGGCTTCTGTCGTATAAAATTACTCTTTGTCCTAGACAATTAGTAACTCTGTGGGGGGGGGGGGTGTCTTTGGGTCCATGTAAACGTCCTGTTTCTTGTTAAACTGTCAACTTACTCGTCCATATCATCACAGAATTGGTTTCTTATTTTTATGTGAAGTTTGAAACCTCCCTTCAAGATGGTGCCTATGCCCTGTGTCCTTTGGACAGTTGTCATTCTTTGAGTATATATTTGTGTTCAGGGCAACAAGATGTGTGCCCTGGCTCTACTTCCGCACCCCAGTTCTAAATGCAGCCATTTCCCCAAAAGGACCTGGCTCATTTAATCTGTATATCTATTTAGAAATGAAGGTCTGAGTACAGGGTATGTGTTTTGGAAGGCCAGTGTCAATGATCTGGGCAGTGATCATAGTTCCATAGTCTCAGTGACTATATTATGGGATATCAGTGCAGACTCACTGGTCCAAGCTTCACGTTACACCTCTGCTTGTTCTGTCTGCTGAGCTAGATCGGTAGCGGCTCCTCGGCTTGTTAAACACAGCACTGGAGGAAGGTGCATGTAGCACACCAGACCTCCAAACTCATTAGAAGACCAGTCTTTACCCTCCTGATCACAGGATTGGCTGTAGCTGCAGCCTGAGGAAAGGTCTGTGTTCATTGCTTTCCTGCCTGGCAAAAGGCAACTGATGGGAGAGGAGAGGCTTATCTTTGACTTACAGTTCAAGGGGATACAGCCTAAGGGGAAGAATGGTGGCAGATGCATCTGTCGCGTATATCTATCGTCAGGAAGCAGAGAGCAGAGAGGAAGTGAGGCTGTGTTACAGAATGTCCAGAGCCCCCTCCAGTCACCCCTCCAGCCACCCCTCCCCAGCCTCCGTGGCCCACTTCCTCTAGAAAGTCTACCTCCTAAAGTTTCCACAACCTTCCAGAACAGCACTGCCAGCCAGTATCCAAGTATTCAGACACATGAGCTTTTGGCTCAAAAGTCTCCAGGGCAGGGATGAGGGGTGGGGGTAGGGAAACGGTGCAGTGAAGTTTTTGCTGTGGGCATAGCTGCAGGTGCCTATAATCTCAGCACTGGGGAGACAGGAACAGAGGATCCCTGGGGCTGGCCAACCTAGCAGAACTTCAAGCTCTAGGTTCAGTGAGAGACCCTGGCTAAAAATTAAGGTAGAGGTTGTGACCCTCCCTGACCCTGAGATCATTGGCCAATATTAGTCCATGAGGACATAGGGAACAGAGATGACAGACAGGGGTTTGGGAGCCCTGTGAGTATGTGTATTAAATGATTACACTGGGGCCCTCTATGGGGAGGCAGAGCAACTTTACTTGGGGTGACTCAAGGCTTGTATAATTTGGGGAACAAGGGTCAGATATCCAGGATAGGCTGAAGGCTTAGGGTACCGAAATGCCTCATTAGCATGGGAAAGCATTTGAGGAATCTCAGGGGCTAGCTGACCAGATTGTTACTGGGAGAAAGGAAGTTGAACCTGTAATCTTAACCAAAGATACATGACATTCTGTAGATAGAGGCATGGGGGGGCGGAGGGGATGAACTCCTCAGATAAGGTCAAAGAAGGGGAAGCCCCACCAATAAAGGGCGTGTTCCATATGTGCAGAGCTCAGAAGACAATCTGGACATTGGTAAACTGATCCTTAATTAGCAGTGTTTTCCCACGGGGAGTGACTAACATCAACTTCAGGCCTTCACATAAGTGTGCACGCATGCACGCGTGCGCGCGCGCGTGTGCGCGCGCGCGCACACACACACACACACACACACACACACACACGCGCACACACACACGGTTTCTTTAGGTAATGGGCAACCCAGGATTTAGCTCATGTCCAAGCTGAGACATACCCTCCCTCAGGGCTGTGATTCTCATGCCCCACTGGATGCCAGTGTGGGGTCAGGAGAAGGCAGTGCTCAGCATGGCTCTTAGGCTACTTGCAGGCAGTGACACTAGGAGACAGACATGGCTGGGTGGAGGAGGGTTAGTGAGCAGAACTTGGGGAGCTAAGAGAAGCCAAGTCAGAGCCAGGGAGAGAGGCTGAGTATCAGCAGAACCTGGATGAGAGCTACTGGAGTCCTTCTGGCTACCAGGCTGGGCTCTGGAAAGCCAGACTTCAGATTGGCTGGCTGGCAAACAGAGCCCAGCACTGGTGTTCTGGCTTCAGTTCCCATGGATCTGCACAAGGCTCACAGTGTGAGCTGCTTTTGCACTTCTGAGCCCACAACTTCAAGGACAGGCCACCAGCTTTCCGCATTGTATTTGGCCAAAGGTGACCCTGGAAGCAGGGGCCACCAGAGGGCTACATTCTCAGTAGCTCCCAAAGTGTTCCAGAAAGGGATTCTGGCCTCATTTTCTTCCTCCTCTTCTCTTCTAGAGAGCTTTAAGGGTGGGAGACCCTGGGGTGTTTGGCCTTCCCTGCAGGCAACCCCTACCCTCCAGGGTCCTGAGCTATGCAGAGGCTTGGAGCTCGAGGCTAATTGTGAATTAGGAGCCCAATTATGCCTTGCACAATTGGCTCCACGCTACCTCCTCTTCCCGACAGACATGTATATTAATAGTTGGCACTTATTGAACCAAATATGAATATTCATCTTCATTTATATTTCAAGGCTTTTCCTCCTGGAGGCCCGCAGGGCTGCGACCAGCTCCAGCCCCATCACGGAGCTGACAGCTCACACTCCTGGGCCCTGACTCCTGGTTCGTGGGCTGCAGACTGGGCTCCCAGCTGTCCACAAACACTCATTAGGGGGGCCGGACCCAGCGAGCTGCGGAGAATGTGTAATCGCGCTGCGCGCTGCTAATTAGGGAACTGATGGGGCATTGAGGGCGAGAGGACGAATTCTTTAAACAGAGGACGGGAAACTTGAAGAGCGGTAATTACTTGGAGCAGAGTTCATCTCAGAACTTGGGAACCAATGAATCTGATGACAGCCCTGCATGGAGGCGGGCAGGGAGGAGGCTGAGCGTCTGGGGCTCGTACCCGAACTCTAGGGGGCAGTATAGAGCCACTTTTCTGTGGTACTGGTGCCACCCATGTGCAGATCCCTCCCCACCCAGGGGCAACCTCCTCTGCCTCACCTGCTAACCCAGGCTCCTGCTCCATTCCAAAGGGTTCCCCTAGCACAGTGGGTCAAGCCAGGCATTTCCGGAACGACTCAAAAGAAGGCACACGAATGTTTTTACAGGGTGCCTAGCAAGAAGGCTAATGGGACTGTACAATTTCTGAGGTGTGTCACCTAAACCTTCCACGCACCCACCTTTCATACAGCAACTTGCATGATGTCATCTACCAAAGTGTTGGGACGCTGGTGACTACTCTGGGATGCTTATACTCTGAAGCCTACAGATTGGACAGGCCTAGAGGAACGGTGGCCCCACCACCCTTCAGCTTTGAGCCTACCTTTCAATCTCTCACACGCACCCCTCCACCAGAAGCTTCTCTAACTGTCTGCACTCTTGACCATCTCAGGACAACCTCTGTCCTTCGAAGCTCGGCTTCCCTCATCAGTCCATGTTTCTGAGTATCTTCCTTCCCTCCTCTGGTTCGGCTAGTGGAGAGGGCAGGGTTAGAGGGCAGCTATGGATTTCCTCATAGTCTCTATCAACTGGACAGCAGCTGTGCATCCCAAGGGGAATTTGGGCAGTTTTCCTCTCTTCTGCTGAGAGCCATACTATGCAGTTCAAAGCCAATGACCACACTGGGGTATTTACATGAATTAAATAAACTCGCAAGCTCGGCTCTTCATTCATACCAGCTTCATTTCCTCGTTCAATAGCCACACATAGAATATTAGCCATTGAGGTAATTGACCAGCTTCTACTGAGCATGTGTGAGCCTCACGATATCTGTTAGAACTTTGAGTCTAGAACCTTTAGGGATCTTTTAGTCAGTACCCAGAAAACAGGGGGTGTTCTTAAGAGTCAGTGGTTAGAGTCACCCTCATACCTGCCTCCCAGTCGGACTTCAGAGGCTGCAATTAGCAGGGGACAGCACTGTTCCATCATTAGCACCAATTCCTCTCAGCAACATGGCCCATGTGCTGCAAGAAAGGCTTAGAAACAAGCATTCAGGCTGGGTCTGCCTGGAACTTCTCTGCATGAAGTCTGTGCCTAGACCTGCTTCAGGAGGCTTCAGTTTGGGAGCAGCAGGTGCCCAGCTGAAAGCCCACCGGCCTCTTCCCTGCTCAGCTTCTAATAGATGCAGAAGCCTTTCTTGGCATTCCCCAAGGTTCCACCGAACCCAGTTACTACTCTTGGGATGCGGCTCAATCTCATGTCCTGGCAAGGTCGAAACCCTCTGGATGCAGGGTGGTTCTGTGTTCACAGCATCCAAAATTTCATCATGCCCTGGAACAGAATGCCAGGACAGAATGTTGGAGTCACACCCCCCACCCTCACCCCCCAACCCCTCCCCCAGCTTTCCTGGGATCTGTACCTGAGCTGAGCTAGGCGAACTGTAGGTAGCTGAGGGGACGTGTGCCAAATGAGGTTTCACAGGCATGTTCTGGAATGCTAGGCTGCTGGGAACCTGTGCTTCTGGCCCCAGAGATGAGCCTGTGGGTTCAGATGCAAACACAAATGCCCTTTTATCCAATGAAGCAAGAATCAACAGTGGATGGGGGGGGCAATAAGGTGATGGTATAAGTGGAGGTTGGGCTGGGGGTGGGAAATATCCTGGAAGCAGCTGGGCCTGGCAAGGACTTCTCAGCTGTGTGGCCTCTCCCTTGGAGATGGTCCCCAGGTAGGAAGCTAGAAAGCAAGGAGAGTCATGGTTACACATGCCTCATCTTGGTATACCCCCTACAGTTTGCAAAGGGTCCCTTGGTTCTTCTTCAAAACTCTGATGGGCCAGTCGGCAGGGCTGTGCATTCCTGGTCCTCAGGATGCTGCACAGATGTGACCACCCCCCTTGTTCTTACTCTCCAGCCTGGGCTACTGTCACTGGCTGATGATGCTGATGGAAAGGCCAATGTCACAGTAGTCACAGCGGTCACACATGCATCCACGTGGCTTGGATTAGGGGTTGCGGCTTGTGTTTTATATGGAGTTTAAAGAAACTGACACCATTGGAGGATGTGATTGACTCAAATCAGCCTCGAAAATGACTCCAGAAGAATCCTATACAGGCTGCAAGGACAAAGAGGTACCTCCCACGAACCCCCAAACCTCCTCTAAGGAAGCACTTCTCTCTGAAACACCTGAGACAACAGGGAAGGGGGCATTTTGAACATGGGTTGTCATGTGGAAAGGGGTTTGCTTTTTACTTCCAGCTTCTCTGTAGAAACAAAATGGTGGACTAAGGATGAGAGGTCAGATCCCAGGGGCCTTTCCTACTGCTGTGCATGCACCTGTCTTCTTCTGTCTGTGGGGGTTCGTGGTGGGTCATGAACTAGCCAGGACAGTGTGGCTGTTTGTTACTCCAGAGAGGTGAGAAGAGAGAAGGGGAGGAAGTGAAATCTTGGTCCAAGTGTGTGGATGTTCTTGATATCTGTTTGAGTCCTGTTCTAACCTAGTTCACTGGCTCCAGGTACTAGGGGAAGCTAGGAACAGAACTGCCTCGTGGGCTTGTCCCAAGACCGGAAGTCAAGAGTCCTGTGAAGAAATCATTCCTTTTTTTGTGTCACATATCCTCTGATCACTGTCCTTCCAGCTCCCAGGTGGCTTTGCTTCTAGATCTTGCTAGTCAGAACCCACAATGCTGTGTGTACCACAGTCACGGCCGTGTGGGCATCAGTTTGGGTTCATGGCATCACACTAACCTGGGCAAAGAACAAGCTCTGAACCGTAAGCTCTCCTCTGCTTACAGCTTTTGTTCTGGGTTGCTGGGTGTCTTAGGGGTTCATTGCTATAAAGATACACCATGATCAAGGCAACCCTTATAAAGGAAAGCATTTCACTGGGGCTGCCTTACAGAGGTTTTGTCCATTGTCATCATGGTGGGAAGCATGGAAAGATCCAAGCAGACGTGGTGCTGGAGAAGGAGCTGAGAGTTTTACATCTTGATCCACAGGCAGCAGGAGGGAACTGTGTCTCACACTGGCTGTAGCTTGAGCACATATCCTCAAAGCCCACCTCCACGGTGACACACTTCCTCCAACAAAACCACACCTCCTAATAGTGCCCCTCCCTATAGACCAAGCAGTCAAGCACAGTACTCTATGGGGGCCATACCTATGCAAACCACCACACTGGGAAAAGTGTGCCTGGAACCTCTCCCGGGGTTCTCGATTTTAAACAGACTACACTGGAGGCACGGAGGCTACCGTTAAGTGTGCAGGAGCAATGGGCACCGAGGATCTTCAGCACGTGCTGCTCCATGTACCGTGAGGGGGAGAGCGCTCTAGGAGGACACATTGGACATGCACATGGCTATTAATAAAACAGAGCCCTGATTTCCTTCCTTCTAGTGCTCCCTCTGGAGCCCATGGGAAGTGGGAGGCGGGGAAAATGCTGGCATTCCTGGGTCCCTAGCAGAAATAATCTCTAACAGCCCCCAAACCTCACCCTCAACCTAGAATGGTTATTAACATATTAATTAATATTTAAAAACTCATTATGCCTTGATGATGGCTTCCTTAATCTGCTTTTATATTAATCGCAGCCACCAAGGAGCAATAACCACACTTACGTGGCAAAATGGAGTCATTCTACTTAATTACCGAGGAGGTTTTACAGGCAGTCTTCAACCCTCGCAGACAATCAGAGGGTTGATGGCATGTCTTCCTTTTACAGTCTCTGCTAAATCGGATGCTCTGACAGTTGGAAGTTTCATCTTGTACTGAGACAAAGCCTCCCAGTCCACACCCCTATTGCTCACTGCCCGGACCCCTGATCTCCTCAGTTATTGGCCTGAGGAGGTGGCCTGGATTCTAACTTCCAACGTGTACTTGGCCTGCCTCCCCCTTCCCCCCCCACCCCACCCCCCACGGCAACAGAAACTGAGGTTCTGGCCCCAGAGACACTCTCTTCTCTTTCTGCAACATTTTGCTTCTGAGCCTGGATCTGAAACTCTGGAGCTGCCCTGGTTCTTGAATCTTCCAGGACGGCTAGGCCTTCGGCCTGTTTGGTTACCTGGGGGCTGGTCCTGCCAGCTTCGGATCTGCGCTGCTTGTTACCTGAAGGCTTCTCCGTGTTTCCTCCAAACAATGCCTAGCTCTGAAGGGGGCTTTCAGAGCCTCTACCCACCAGCTGTGCCCACCGTCCTTCTGTCCTTGATAGAAGCAGAGGTGACTTGACTTCAGTCTATCGGGACCACTGTGATGGGTCACACAAGCCTTCCTGTCCTGAATGGTCTCTATCCTTGGTCCCTTGGAGGCATTAGGACTTCTGTCACATCTTGAGGGGCAGCTTGCACAGCATGATAGCCATGGTGGCCTTTGTCTCACCTGCCTCCTGCAGCTTCATGGATGTTAACGCCCACGGTGACATCAGGGTCTCAGGTGAGTCGAGAGCATATGCCGGGGCCAGGGCTCACTGGGTCTAGTATGTCATCTGTCCAGAAGACCAGCTGAGAGTGCGTGTCAGCATCTGAAAAAACGTTCACACTCCTGACCCTCCCCTCTGAGCCTGGCCACACAGAAGCCTTTCGGGGGCAGAAACAGTTCAAATGGTGTCCAGAGATGAGATCAGCTTCCTGTGCCCTCAAAATTATGGTGAAGTGACAGCCGGGAAATTGGTGACTCCCTCCCAGGGTGCTGATAACCCTGGGGCTCATTCATCACCCATGCAGGGCTGGCCAGAAGCACTCAGAGCGGCTGTAGCCCTAATGGGACCACACGGCCATCGGGGTGGCTTCACAGCAGCCAGGCCGTGCTGTGAAGCCTGACCCTGGACAGCTGGCAATTGCAGACTTGAGTCAGGACCCAGGTCTCAGGGTGGCTGTGATGTTAATCTTCCTTGATTTAGAATCACTATTAGAAACACACCTCTGGGAATATCTGTTTGGGTGTTTCCAGGAAGATTTAACTGAGAAGGGAAAAGTGAATGTGGGCTGAGTAAGGCTGAGTAGAGGGAAGGACTGGTGGGGTGGCTTTGGAGAGACGGGACGGGACGAAGACAGCTCAGCCTGGGGATTAGCTGTATGTCCGGGTGTGCGTTCCCTCATTCGGGAAAGACCTGCTTAATTGTCAGCCCGGATGGAGACTCAGATTCCCAGTGAAGATCCTCCCCCAGCCCCTGCCGTGTTCCTGTGTACCACTCCAGGAAGTGGCCTAGAAATGGCTGAAGAGAAGGTCAAGGCAATGGCCCAGGGCTGTCTCGGTGTTCACAGGCTCTGACAAGGCCCTGGGGACAGTGATGGTGGATTCAAGGAGGTCAGTGCGTAGGTCTGGCATCAGAGGCTGCAGAACAGATGTTGGTGCGGCTTGGGCTGTTATACCACTGTGTTTGCTTCTATTTGGTTTGGCCGTGCCTGGCATAGAACTCAGCTGGCTAGTGCTCTATGCCATGAAGCTGTGTCCCCAACCCTGCTTGTTGGTGACAGTTATGATTCACTTGTTCTCCTAGCATATGGCAAGACCGGGCTTCCGATTCCACAATGGGGCCACATGATAAGCTCTGGCCAAGGTACCGTGAGCAGACGTGTCACTTCCAGGCAGAGAGCTTAATCTCTGACATGGAGTTCTCCATATCTCTTAATTGCTGCTGCTCTTTGCCATGCTCACTACCAATGTGGCAGAACAGGGAAGTTTCATCAGCCAGACCCGAGGTGAAGACGAAAAGTACAGTCAGTCCAAAGCTGACCCTTGCTGATGCATAACACAAGCGAGAAATTAACCTCTGAATGATATACTCAAGGGTTTGTCATCGCAGCATGACCTGGCTTATGTGTGGCTGTCACCAACTTCACGGCCAGAGGTGTGGGAAGTATTCTGGAGGGAGGGGTAGCATCTCTGTGTGGGCTCCGGGCATTGGCTTAGCTACCTGGGCAACACAAATAAAATCCAAAGGGTAGCATGCAAGCCTTTCCCTTGTACCATGAGAACCATAAGCTGCCAATGCAGATGGCTGCCTTCTTCAAACGAAAGAAGATAAAAGAAACAGAGGGCCATAGCTCAGTTGGTAAAGCATTTTCTTTGCAAGCACAAAGACCTGAGTTCAATTCCAGACCCATGCTAAAAAAACTAAAGCTTCAAGTGCCGGCACATGATTTAAATCTCAGGGCTGGGGAGGTGCAGATCCCTGGAGCTCACTAACCAGTTAGGAGGTTCTAGGCCAGTGAGAAATCCTGTCTATCTTACTTACAATTTCTATTGCTGTGATGAAACACCATAACCAAAAAGCTAGTTGGGGAGGAAAGGGTTTGTTCAGATTATGTTTCCACATTGATGTTCATCTTTGAAGAAAGTCAGGAGAGGAATTCAAACAGGGTAGGAGGCAGGAACTGATGCAAAGGCCATGGAGGGGGGCTGCTTACTGGCTTACTCAGCCTGCTTTCTTATAGAACCCTGGACCACCGTCTGGGCCCTCCCTTGTTAATGACTAATTGAGAAAATACCTTACAGCTGGATCCCATGGAGCCATTTCCTCAAACAAGGCTCCTTCCTCTCTGAGGTCTCTGGCTTGTGTCAAGTTGACACAAAACCAACCCGCATGCTGCCTCAAACAAAAAAGTGGATCCCATTGTCCTCTGGACTCCACAAGTGCAAGCACACCCATGCATGAATACCTGTAGACATACATATACCTGCACAAATATGAGTGCATGCACGCTAGCACACACACACACACACACACACACACACACACACACACCAAGAAACAGTGCTCAAGGAAAGACTGAGTTCTGAGACAAGGTATTTATGCACAAAATGATGAGTTAATCTGAAAGAGATAGTTTGGAAGGGTTGCATGTTAACCACCTAACTGGGGAGTTAAAATATGTCTCTGTTTTTTCTCAAGTAAGACCAAGAGCAAGATGAGATAATTATAGAAAAAAGAAAAACCCCACCATTTTGCAGAACTGGATGCATAGAATCTTGCAGTGTTGTAAGTGGTCTGACTCCCACCTATTTCTGACGATCTCTTACTAGCCCCAGATAGCTCTTGTTCAGCCAAGACCCTTGAAAAGGAGGCTCAACAGATTTTTGTGCCTGGTCCAGAAATGTGACAGCAAGAAAGGAGAGAGCTGGTCTAGGGGTGGGAAATACAGGAGGGACCTCTTTTACAAGGCTGCCAAGGTCTTTGTTCTAGAAACAGAGACGGGGGAGACATGAGACAGTTCTCCAGTGTCACAGAGCCAATGGAGGACATTGCAAAGCCCCAGGGTGGACCACAGGCCTTTCTGCTTAGCCCACCCTCCTTTCTCTTGGAGTCTACCTCAGAACATCACCCCACCATCTGCCATGTCAGAATTCCAGGTCGATCTTGACTTCTTCCATATACAGCCCTCACATTCAGGAACTAGGGATTAAATTGTCATGTTCTTTCACCATGTCAAGGAGACTGAAAACATCCAGAGCCTCCACACTGTTCTGTTACTTTGCTCCCAGTTTAGCTTCCCATCCCAGCGAGGGCCTCAGCAGAAGGGCCACACCTTCTCTATAGCACTAGCTGCTCCTTTCTTTGGTTCCTAACTCCTCAGGGTTTCTAACGCCAGGGCATGATACCTTTCAGTCTTATGCATATCCACGGTCCCACCAGGGACAAAAAAACCTCACCTGGCCCTTAGGAGGACACCACCAACTCTCTGCCAGAATGGAACAGATGCCAGCTTTCATGAAAGATTTTCACAAAGGTTGCTGTTATCTACCTCAGACTGAAGATCAGATACCAGCACAAGAGCCACCAAAGCTGCAGAAGGTGTAGTCGGCAGCCACCTCACACAGACAGCTCCCAGCACCATTACTACACCCACACCAACCCCCACACCAACCCCCAGCAGCCACTTCCCTGGGAGGGGGTTCCAGTCTTTCCCCTGCGCATCATCATTGTCCCTTGGGGGTCCAGCCTCCAGACTCTCACCCATTGCTCTTCTGCAGAATGAGCCTTCTCGGTGCTAAAACCCATTTCCCTTAAATTCTCCAAAACCTCCCTTTGTAGAGAACCCCAGGGAAGCCGGAGCTCCTGATCCTAGCCCACAAGGCCTCGCTGACTGTTGACCCTGTCCTCCACAAGCCTTCCTTGATCACTCCTGTTGTGGTACTGTGAGACAGAGCCCCTGAGCTTCTTCTTGGCCTATACTCTTGAAGTGAGTGCGCACTCGATTTTCCTGACTACCTCCCACAGGCGGTTAACCTGGAGAAGTCCAAAGTCCACGGTAATGTCTTTTCAGCATTTATTTTTCTTCATCAGAGGCCTTGCCATAAACATTCAGCACATATTTGTGTGAGGAAGCAAGAGAGACAAAAGTGGAACAGCTTCTCCCCTGGGCCAGGCCCTAGGTACATTGTCCTCCATTTACAGAAGGCTGCCTGGCCTTTAACTGTGCTGACGTACACTCAGCAGTGTCTGTCTGCTCTTAGGCACATGTTCTGAGTGCTGTTAGGACTGAGCAATGGATACAGTCAACAGTGGGTTTAAACTGTAGATGTTAGGCTAAAACTTGAGAGATGCCAGGCCTCTCAGCCTCCCCGTACTAGCCTATGCACAGATTCTGGAAATTTTGCTCCAGGAACCAAGCCCACATGGCCTCTTGCTCTAGATAGGGAACCCTGGTTTCTCCCATTTAAGCCCATCTACCCAGCGTAGGAGCAGCGTTCTACATCAGTTCCACAGCGGAAAGCTCCATCCTCCTAAGATCTCCACTGAAAGAAGAGTAACTTGAGAAACTTGGCCTCCCAGGAGATGCTGTGAAGATGCCTCCTGGGCTCTGACCTCATCCTTTTTTTTTTTTTTTTTTTTTTTTTTTGAGGTTGAGCATGGTATGCTACAGGGTGGGTGGAGTAAAAGAGAGGTGTGGAGATGGAACAAGAGGGAACAGTTACTCAGGGGCAGGCTCTAGATGGGCTGTCCAACCTGTGGCAGTCTTGGCAGGTAGGCACAGGCAGCTCCAGGGGCCTGTGAGAACTGTGAGGTCCTAGAAGCTTGAGGAAGGTGGAAGTGGGGCCTGTGGAGGGCCTTGCCTTATAGGATGTTTCTAGTGAGGCAGCACACGTGTGGGAGTGGTCCATTACAGATCCCCTGTTCCCAAGACCATCAGTCAACCATGGTACTTGAGTCTACTGAGACAAAATTCAAAGTTTCCTTTTCACATCATAAAAAGTAACAAGGCCATGTATTAATATTTAAGCCTACAAATCTAAAATAGTGCCCCCATCCATGAGGGATATGTTTTAAGACTCCCAAGCAAATACCCAAGACCTTGAATGTACCAAGCATACACACACACACACACACACACACACACACACCACACAAACACACACACACACCACACAAACACACACACACACACACCACACACACACACACCACACAAACACACACACATACCACACACACACACACACACACACACACACACACACACACACTACTTTCTCTACTCGTTCCACAGTATGGTGGCACAGTCCCAGAGTTACGCTATCTTTCCATGTTTCCTGGTGTCTCACTTGCCTCACTACTAATGTGCTTTGGGCTACTGTTTGGTAACCAGGGGTCACTTCAATGCAGGCCTTTTGTAACCTATACAGCCAGTAAATGATTGATGGGCAGGCAGGTAGTGTGCACCACTGAACAAAAAGATAAGTCATATCTTAGTTGGGACAGCAGAATGTTATGGATGAGTAATCTTCACAATGAGTGTGTGTGTGTGTGTGTGTGTGTGTGTGTGTTTCCAGAGAGGTTAAAGTGGGGAAGGAAGACCAACCTTGAATGTAGCATCACGGATTGGGGTCCTGAACTGAAGAGAAAGGAAAATGCAGCTTAGTTCCAACATCCGCACACACCCGCTTACTGACTGTGGGTGCAACCAAGAATGGTCACCTCATGCCTCCTGCTCCTGTTGCTGCAGATAAAGTAGCCCCAGCCGCCATGCCTTCTCTGTCATGAGGGACAGTGCCCTCAGACCATGAGCCAAAACAAAAACCATTCCTTAAGTTGGGAGTGTAGTGGCAACCAAAGGAAAAACAAGCAATAGAGTGTGTGATTTCAGGTGCTGCTTAAACCAGCGTGCAGCTTAAAGCCTCTGAATTGCCTCTGGACAGGTGGCACAGCAGTCTAGAGCATGGCTGTTCTTCCTGAGACTCGGGGCTTGGCTCCCAGCACCCACATGGTGTGGCTCACAACCCTATGTAGCTCTGGTTCCAGAGTATCTTCTGCCCTCTTTTGGCCTCTATGGGCATTGGATGTGGGGCACAGACATGCTTGCAGGCAACGCACCCAAACACAGGAAGTTTAAAAAAAGAATGTATACATTGTACTTCTGGAATCTTCCGCGTAATATTTTCTGACCATGGGTATTAGAAACCACGGGGAGGGAAACCGTGAATAAATGAGAGACCACAACTATGGTTAAGACTCTGGAGTTCTGCTTTCTGGGTTTGAGGATCACCTCCACGTCTTAGAAGCTGTGTGCCCTGGGCAGGCTACATGACCTTTCTGTGCTTGAGTTGTAAAATGGGGGACAATGTGGCCTCTACATCATACAGCTGTAAGGGTAAAAGAAGTTAAGGGTACAAAGCTTCCCCAATGGTCCTGGGAGATATTAAGTGCCACAGAAATGTGTCCTTTTATTTCTATATGATTGCCTGGAAGCTCTAAAGAATAAAGGGGATTGGAATAGGCTGATGGAAGAAGGAACCATGTGCTGGGACTTTGAAGGATTAATCTAATTCCCCGTGGAGGGGAAGAGAGAGAAGGGTATTCAAAGGGGAGGCCAAAGCTTGAGCGGGTAATTAGGTTGTCCTCTGGAGGAGTGAGGAGGGGTGCGAGGTGACTGGCACCAGCAAGGAAGGGGAGTGTCCTGTTGCCGGACATGAGACCAACCTGGGGTACTGTACTTGGTGGCTAAGAAGCTTCCAGAAGGCTGATGCCAGGGTCAACGTATGACCAGAACTGTGAAATGCAGATGGGGATTGTTCAAGAAGGAAGGAGGAGCAGATGTTTAGAAGCTAGCTGTGAGGCTACCCTTAGGATTACAGCAGGCAAGGGTGTCCAGGTATGAGAAATAAACAGGCCATAGCAACATCTTCTGAGTGCCCTGGCCGGGCCCTTCTTTCTCCCCTTTGCCCAATAGAATTCTCCAATGCCCTGACACTCCTCTGGCGTGTGGTCCTCACCTGCTGTGGTCCCACACTCTTCTCCTCCATTCTGGGGTTGCAGGATGAGAGACCATCTGTTTCTAGAGTCTGGTCTCTGGTTTTGACCAGAGCCCTGAAGGCTTGTGGCCTAAGTTCAGTCTTTCCCCAGTAACCTTCTTAGGTCTTAGGTCAGTAAATGCATGTGTAATGGCCTCACATGTGCGTGCCAAAGGCATTCTTGCCCATCTCCTGTCCCATGGTGTTCTCCCAGGCACACACCTTGCTTCCTTAATCCCCCGGATACCTGCTATTCTTCAGCTCTTTAGATGGTACAGGAAAACTTGGATTTGTTTGGCTATGGTTTTTTTCTTCTGTGCTGGAGCAGAACTCATGCTACCACTGAGCCATCCCCCTGGCCCCTCCCGAGTCAGATTTGCATAGTAACTATACTAATATTGATCAAGCGCTTACAGCGTGGCAGGTCCATTATATCTAATGGGAGGAAGGGTTACTAACTATGTGACCTTAAGCAAGTCTCTTAGTCTCTGTGTCTTGTCCTCATTTTTAAAGCGGAGAACTCATACCTACCTCACAGCCTTGCAGTGAAGATTTCAAGGAGCAGACTTAAAGGTTTTTAAAGTCACACTCGGCATCTAGCAAATATTAAAAATAACGATGCTCTCCATTAGCGCAGCTTAGCAAATTAATGTATATTCCATTTTCCAGGCAGGAGAATGCTCTCTGGGAAGCAATGTGGCGATAGTGGAAATGCAATGATAGCAGGGTCTCACTCCAGCTTCCTACCCCAAATAAACTGCTTCCCCCTTTGGCCCTCTCTAGTCCCAGTCTCCCAGATCCTGTTCTCCCCTAAGAGAGATGGCTCCAGTTCTTCCATGGCTACCCTGTAGTGAGACACTGAGGGTGTATCAGCTGCTTTTTCCTTCCCATACCTCAGGGGAAGCCAGAGTCATTGACTCCTGAAGGAAGCGATCAGATGGAATCTGACACTGGACCTGTAGAGAATTGATCTGGGGACCCAAGGCCTGCAGAGTGACACCAGGCAGGTTTGGGGCAGATCCACCTACTTGCTCAGAGATTGCCTGAATTGTGGGGGACCCAGATTACTAAGGTCATAGGTCACATACCATGGGGTCCAAGTTCTTCAAAGTAGCCTTAGAATCTGAGGGACCCAAGTCTTAGGACCTCCGAGGGGTCCAGGGACGATGCTGGAGGGCCAGCCCTGGCTCCTCTACTGTGTGAACGCCTGAGACACAGATCATCCAAGTTTGTCCTGAGGCTAGACAGATCGGGCGCCTTTTCCCAGACTATAAAATGTTATGCGTAGCTCACCCAACAGAATTCTGAGGGAAACAAGCTGGTTCTGCGAGGTGTCCGACGTAGAGAAATGAGTCCTGGGGATTAGAGTCCCAGCTTTCCATCCTGCTCCACCCTCTACCCTGCTCTGAAGTTGAAGCAAGTCCCTCCATTTCTAGGGGCTTTGGTTTTTCCAGCTGGGGATGAAAGGGATAAGCAGAGACGGGAGGGGAGGGGCTTCTCAAACATCTGTATTCCCTGAAGGAGGGACACCTGCTGAGGGGCGTCTGGCTTGTCCAGAGGTGGCGCTCAAGGAATGTATTTGTACCAAGGCTGCTACCTGTCATCTCAGGCCAGGTCTTGTGACATTGGGACATATCTTGACCCGAACAGGGTGCCGTGCCACACAGAGACAGCTAAGTATAATCTGAGGACTTTTGAGTGTTCCTTAACATGGAAGGAAGGTAGCTTGATCTCCAGAGAAAACCCACTTGGAATCTCTTCCATTTCTTTTCTTCACTTTGACTCCTACAGATTTTATCAATTGCTTAAAAGGAAGCAACCAGAGGCCATCCCTGTCCCTCGCTGTGGGAGGTGCGCATTTACATACGGAAACACTTCTATTCCTTGGAGCACATTTCCCTAACGCTCACTGCTGATTAACAAGGGCCTGGATGCCCAGGTTTGCCTTAGGGGAATGCCTGCCTTGCCTAAAGACACAGGCAGCACCAAGAAAGTCTAGACAGGGTCTGTGACTGCCGTCAAGGAAGACTAAGGTGCAGGGATGAGCAAGGAGGGGAGGGGACCCGGCGGAGACATCTTCATCCCTGAGTAGGGGAATCTAGGCCGAAAAGTTTCAGCCCTTGGTCTTGCAGCGCCTCCTGCAGAGACAGCCTGGATTCCCAGGTCAGCCCTCAAGGCTCCCACAGTCACCAGGGGGCGGCGCGCGGGTCCATCCTGGTCCACTGCGCGTTGCCCTCAGAGCCCACATCTTTCTAATGGGATAAGGCGTCACACAGGTCAGGGAACAATTTATTATTCTGCTAGCTGGAGCCAAGTTTCTCTTTGAAAAATGGTTACTCCCGGAGTCGGCAATTACTTCAAAATAAATTTACCAAAGACAAAATTGTGCCTCTTGGGTCAGTAAACGACTTGCCTGTTTGGGGCTGAGCAGACAAGGTGTTTATTAAGGACCGCCTTCGTTTCCTGTGCAGGTTTTTCAGTTTGAATAATTGTCCAATTAAATATAATTTGGAAGTCGGTGCTAACCCAGTGGCTAGATTGCAAGAGGAAGAATCACTCGGAGGCGTGCATTAATAAATCCCGCGGAGCCCCATCGCTCCCCGAACCCCTCCTTTGGTTTAATTTTGAGAATTTTTTTCCCCTTCCCGCAGCCTATAGCTTCCCGGTTGGAAATGAGCTGCTTTTCCCTTAAGGATTCCTAGGCCTTGCTTCCATCTGTCTGTCTTCTCTTCAGCAAACATCTGCACCAGGGTTTCCACAAAGGGTTTCTGTGGCTGGGACCTCACACTGATCCCAGGACTAACGGCCCATTCTTTTCCGGGCTTCACTTGCGGGTTCTTTTCTCCGTTCCTCCATCTACTCAGCTAACAAACACCGATGAGCACTGCCTGGGAATGGATCAGGAGAAAGATCAGACATAGTCTTGTTCTGCAAAGACGGTTCAGCCCAGTGGGGGGACATAAAAAAGGACATTGGCTCTCAGGCTTAGCCCTTCCCTGTTGCACACTATGGTAAACTGAGGTGCTGTAGGTACAGAGAGTCATGTAGGGAGTCACTGGGGAGCAGAACTGTCTATAGGTTAACCGCTATATCTAATTTCCCACCCACAGGTACCCGTATCTCTACAATATACTTCATCCTCTTGGACGTGGCTTATGGAGGACAGCTAAGGGATCAGAACACTTATGTGATGTTGTTCTGTCCATCCTGCTGGGTCCATAGGATGAAACACAATTACCGTGGGCATCTCCCTGATCACAGTGGTCAGTGACAGTGTCCTGGACTTAGAAACCATCTGTCCTAGATGGAAAGCAATGGCAATCAATATCTAGGCCAAGCCTCAGGCCCAGGACCTACTCTCTAGGAGGCTGGGTCCAGTCTACACAGTCTGTGTGGCACTTTGTCTAGAGGCTGGTGCACAAAAAAAAAAAAAAAAGAAAAGAAAAGAAAGGAGTGACCAGTGTCCCTAAGCTGGCCTGTAATAGTTATTCATTCATTAAACAACTGCCCATGGAGCCCTGCTTGCACTAAACACTACTCTAAGTTCTGATGATGATGACGGTGGGGTAAGGAATCCCTGCAGCTAGGAATGCTTTTTGTGTTTTTGCATTTCTTCACACAGGGTCTCACTCACAGGTTCAGGCCTGCTTGGAACTCAATATGTAGTTCAGGTGGCCTACAGTTCATAGCAATCCTCCTGCCGTAGCTTCCCAAGTACAAGGATTATAGCAATGAGCCAAAGAGCCATCACATCCAGCCAAGTAAGAAAGACAGATAACACAAGCAAGAAAGCATTCAGTGTGTGTTCAGAGGTATTTAGACAATTCTGATCGGAGTTGTTTGGACAAACAGAGCAAGTCCATTAGGGAGTATAGCAGAGGTGAGGAGATTTGAAGTGGGGTGGCTGGGGTTACTATTACTAAGTAGTTGGCATTTGAAAGCAGACTTGAAGTAGGTAAGAGACTGAGCCCAAGGCCCATGCCAGGGAGGGCTTTCTAGATCTGAAAACAGATTTCTGTTAGCTCCCTTAGGTGGGAGCATGCATGTGTGTGTGTGTGTGTGTGTGTGTGTGTGTGTGTGGTATAGTGTGTGGTATATGTGTGTGGGGGGGTATGTGTGTATAATGTGTAGTGTGTGTGTATGTGTATGGTGTGCGTGTATGTGTGGTGTAGTGTGTAGTGTGTGTGTGGTGTGGTGTGTGTGTATGTATGTGTGGTGTAGTGTGTGGTGTGTGTGTGTGGTATGTGTGTATAATGTGTAGTTTGTGTGATGTGTGTATGTATGGTGTGTGTATATGTGTATGTAGTGTGTGTGTGTGTAGTGTGTGGTGTGGTGTGTGTGTAGTGTGTGGTGTGTATGTATGTAGTGTGTGGTGTGTGTGTGGTGTGTATATGTAGTGTGTGTGTGGTGTGTGTATGTAGTGTGTGTGTGGTGTGTGTGTGGTGTGTGTGTGTATGTGTGGTGTAGTGTGTGGCGTGTATGTATGTAGTGTGTAGTGTGGTGTGTGTGTGGTGTATGTAGTGTGGTGTGTGTGTGGTGTATGTAGTGTGTGTGTGTGTGTGTGTGTGTGTGTGTTTTAACAGGGAGGTCAGGGTTGGGAGGAGCAGAGAAAGCGTGAGGGCTGGTGAGTCACAGAGGAGGAGATGCCACAGACACAGGAAGTGAGTCAGAACAGGCAAGGATAAAGACAGTTTCCAGGTCCCTCTCTAACCTCCTTGCTCCCTGGTCCCCAAACCTCTCCACAGGCCCACAGTGACCTCCTCCGGCTCCTCTGAGGAAAGTGCTGGCTCCCAGGCAGCACTGTGGAATCCTGTGGGAAGAAGGCATGGAGCAGGCGGCGAGGCAGGCTGGGTCTCTCTGAATGTCCTTCCCCCAGCCTTTCTCATCCTCACAGAGAAGGAAGGAACAGCACTTGTCCGCCTATATTCACAGCCATGGAGGTGATCCAGGTTGAAAGAAAATCAATAAGATGTGTCCATTTATGTGGCACAAAGGAAAAAAAGGTCTGCAGACAGAAATAGGCCGGGATTCACACGCAGGCGACTTAATAAGACTTTCCCCCCAGTTTGAAGAGGACTGTAATTTAGATTTGCCTTTGAACGTCTCCTTTTTGTGCCTCAATAACTCTCAGGATCAGCCTGCTTAGGAAGCAAGGGAAGAGAGATTGGCCGCCTTCTTAGAAGACAAGCCCGTTTGGGAAGGCTGCTAGCTCGGAGAAGTTCAAACACCGGCCTTGAGAAAAGATGAAAGTGCCGCGTCAGCACATCCTCGGCCCATTGATCACGATTGAGGCCCAGGCCTGGTGCATTTGGCCTGAAGCGGGACAATGAGAACAAGGCCAGGCTGCCAGGAGGCCTCCTCTGAGCTTCTGTGGAGCAGGAGATGCTCATTACCGACAGCAGAGTGTAGTGACCAGGTAGGGACACGAGGCAGCTTAGACTCTGTGTGCAGAGAATGGGTCTTACAGCATACATTCCAAGGCCCAAGAGGCAAAACAGGCCCCTTCCACAGAATGGGGCCCACAGGACCCAGGCTGGCTCTCCCACCCAAGCCTTGCCCATGAGTAGGCCTTAGCCCAAGGATTTCTGCAGAGTAAGTCTAGGTTGAGTTTTGCTCACAGGTCTTGCTGGGAACAGCAAGCCCAAGGCCTAGCCTAGACAGACTTTGGACCACTTATTTGGTGCTGTCTAAGGGACTCTTTCAGCTGGTTGTTGGCCCTGACAGGAAATGCTTGAGTCCTGAGGCCATGCCAGGAAGCTGGCTGGGTCCCTACTGTAGGAAAACGCCACCGTAGGCAGATTCTCTGCCCCTGTCATAGACTTCATTTGGATATCTCTGTGATCGTCATCCTGTGGGAAGTGATAGCACATGCCTGATACCCCAGCACTTAGCAAGTAGATGACCGGAAGATAACCTTCGGATACATAGTGAGTTTGAGACCCACCTGACCTACACGAGACCCTATTTAAAAGACAATTTACTTATGAAAGAAATACCCTGTCCCCAGTAGTTGTTTTCCCAACTCGACACTGGCCCTCTCGACACTGGCACTATGCTGACATATCCTCCTGTGGATTGATGTTAGGGTGATACATGATTGGACAGTGGAGAGGTAGGGGGAGAAAGGGTAGGAAAACAAAAGAGGAGGTGATTGATAGAGAAATCAAGATGGAGCTGGAGAAAGCAGACCTAGATCCTGGTGGCCATAATTGGCAATACGTAGATATGAATATTTTAAGGGATTCTATAGGTCTTTTTATCTCTTATAGAAGGGCAGTTTGTATTTTTGCCCATTAGATTTAATCTTGTTGTATAGAGGGTTTGGGGATTGAGAATTTAATATATAAACCTACCATGAAAAGCTACCGGGATTTAGAGTTATGTTTGTGCCGGGGTGGCCATATCCACCCGGGACAGAAGCAACAGGGGCGGTGGGTGGAGTGAAGGGAATTGCCTGGAGGTGGGGCTGTGTGCTCAGCCCCATACTAGAGCGGGGTCCGCGAAGTGCCACCGCGGGGGCGGATAAAGGGATAAGTCATCCTTTTAATATTTACTACAATACCCTCCAACTGCAAGCTCCTCTGGGGTGGCACTCTTCCCGAAGCAAACACACAGAACCTGGCAGAGAGCAGACGCCACCACCGTCTCCATGGGTTCTTCTTCTCTAGCCTCACGGCTTGAGGGCCAGGCCAGCTCGGGTCAGGTAGTTCTCAATCTGCCAAGGACATACGCGCTTGGTGAGAAAGAGGCTGTTCGAGTTGTAGGGGCTGTGGCTTAGCTCAGGGCTCTTCTGCCTTGCCTGAAGTCCTCTAAGGGTCTTCCCGAGCAGAGGCATGGCTGGAAGCTGAAGGAGACTTTATCTGAAAGCCCGGTTCCATTTTCCTCCATTCCCAGCCTCCTCTGCATCACTTTCTGCCCAGTGTGGTAGCCCAGCTATGGGACTTAAGCCCAGCCGGTTGACATTGAACTGAGCTGAAAGTGTAAAATCTGCACAGTGTTCCCATGTCATAAGCACACTTACACAAAAAGAATGTAAAATATGTCACGAAAGGGGGCATATCTGAATTCAGTCCCCAGCAAGGCAAAAAAGAACGTGACCAAGTAACTTTTCCAGAAGCTCCTGTACTGAAGGCCTACTCACCCATGCAAGCAGTGTTCTGAGGTGTGACCTCTGACCTCATCAGAGGAGCGGTCCCTTGACATGTCCTATCCATGCTTTCATGACGTGATGGCATTCTTAGGCGGTGTAGAAAGTAGGAGGTGGGATCTTCTTGTAGAAAGGTGATGATGATGATGATGATGATGATGGTGATGGTGATGATGATGATGATGATGATGATGGTGATGGTGATGGTGATGATGATCATGATTATAATCATGATCATGATCATGATGGTAATGATGATAGTGGTAATAAAATAATGGGCTAAGTAGGTGATCAAAACTGACTTGATATTTTTTTTCATTTGACTATGGACTCCAAGGTCTCCAACCATGAATGTCCTAAGCATCCCTGATATATGTGGTGGGTACAAAAGTACTTGGAATAGCACCAGTTCCCCAGGGAAGATTCAGGCAGCTAAGAGAGAACCTAAGATTCCCACCTGAGGATGTTAATGCCTGAGGATAAGCCTTTTGGAAATATCCTTCATATTTCTCTAGTACCAGGAGCCAATGATGATGAAGTAACACCTCCAAAGGAATTTCTCCCATTGGTGACAGAGGACACCATGAGTAAGAAGACCCAGGTGCTTCTGTCTTCCATCTCTGCTGTCCATGTGAGGACAGACAATGTATCGATTACTTTCCTGTTGCTATCGTAAAATCACCACCACTAAAATAATGATAGGGGACACAGCCAGTGTGGGTTGGCAACAACAGGAAGCTCCACGCATAGAAAGCTGGGAGAAGGACCAGGGAGCAGGGCGAGATTACAGACCTTTAACGCTCGTTCCAAGTAACATGCTTCTTCCAAAAAGGCTGTACCCCCTAACGGTTCCATTATCTCCCCAAACTGCACCAAAAGCTCGGATACATGGGCTTATAGGAACAACTCTCACTTAAACCACCATAAATGCTGTCAGTAGAACAGGCAAGTAGGGCCAACTGGTCTCTAGAAAAAGCTTGGTAACCTATCCTAGGGGTAAGAAGGGACTCCAGAGCTGTCTGGGCTGAGATAGTACCGCAGCCCATCTGTCCTCTCTGCACCAGTACTGGCTAAGATGGCCCTTTGCCTCACCTAGCAACTCCTGCTTGTAGCTGTGAGACCCTGAGACATCTTCAGGATCACCCCATCCTGGAGCATGACACCCCAGGCAACCCCAGCGTGAGCCAACAGAGGAGCCCGAGTTTCTGGTGCAGGGGCCAGGAAACTCAGCTTCATCTGAGCAGCTTCAGAAAGGAAGACGCTAGAAACCAAGAAGGCAGAAGAAACAGCCTGTGTGGGGTCCGGGAGCTTCCAATGGCCTTGGAAGTTGCAGTTTCCAAGAGTGGAGTCCTGTAAGAGATAAAAAAAAAAAAATTCAGGGTGGCTCTGGGGAGAGGGTGGAGAAATGGGTTGCAGGGCTGGTTGGAATGAAATACTTCAGCTAAGAGCCAGGGCCAGCCTGAGGGTCGATGGAAGCTACATAACCCATGAGGTATAGATAGAGAGTCTGCAGGTCTCAGAAGGAATATTAGGGCTCCTAAATCTGTCCCCAGATAAAGCCCTGCCATGGGCATGTGTTACCAAGGCAACAGGACCCCATGCTCTGCCACTCAGATGTTCCAGGTCACCTGTCCACATCCCTTCACCCCTCCAAGCCTTGTGAGCAGAGTACACTGCTGTGGTCTGCAGTCAAGCCACCCTGAGGGTGAAGAGCAGGCTTCTAGAAAATCCCAAGGCCCCCTCTAAGCCTTGGCCTTCTCATCCTCTGAGGCCCCTGGCCATTGCCTATCCATTCTGGAGGGCCAGTGGTGCAGCCTTTGCCCCTTGGTGGGTGTGAGGGCTCCAGAACCTCAGCCCACAGGGGCTGACCCCACAAGCCCCCCAGCTTGCTTGTGAGCTGGGGTGGGGGATGAAAGCTGCTCCTCCCCCATCCCTTCCTCAGCCTGCAGGCCAAGTCTCTTCACCTCTCCCCCTCTCCTTCGCAGCACTGTAAGAATTATTATTTTTTAAATCCTCATTGGAATGCTAATTTTGATTTTGAGTGTCTGTCATGGGCTCTTTGAAGTTTTTCAGACAAAATAAGTATCTCCTTAACAGAGAGGATTAGTGCCTACTTGTTTAGAATCCTCTGACTGAGAGTGACAAGCAATTTCAGAATCTGTGGGGTTTAGGGAGGCTGCAGGAAGAGGGGCTGCCTACTTCCCTGTGGTCAGCTTTCCATAAATGGCTTAATGGGGTTAGAGTTTAACCCCTCAAACAGGGATCAGCGCCCCCAGCTTGAAAGCCAATGAGCAGCCAGGCAGAGCTAGCTATTTAAATCCAGCAGGGCTTGGTTAGAACTCTTTGATTCTCTTAAGTTTAAAGAAAACAAACCCTATTTCCCTTGCAGGATTTAGGACCCACTTCAGCCATCTGCCCCTATAGCCTCTGCCTCAAACACAGCCTTCCCTCTGCAGGTAATTCATAGCCCAGGCTGGGATGCTCCCGGCTTTATGATTCCATTCAATTCAGGAGTGCTAATGGGGCAATTTGTAAAGAAAGAAATATAATGAGTTATCACAAAGCCCAGCAAGGACTCGACAAACGGGGCACTTCCCATCCATCAAGCATCCTAGCGTGGTCGAAGACCAGCAGGGCCAGAAATCTTGTGTGGCCACTGGGAATGCAGCCTCGCCTTGGTCTGGATATACATGTTCGTAGCTGCTGAGACCACCCCCTGCCCTCTTTGCTTATTCCCCCAAATCCCATGGCCCTGGAGAGCCAGAACCCCTGGGGACAATGGTATAAGGAAGCAAAATAAAGATCCTGAAGATGTATTTACTAGAGTAAAATGATTGTGGGGGCCATCTTTAAATAAAAAAAAATAAAACATTAGAACAGCAGGTGAGGCTCATTGAAGTATGCGTGCATGTGTGTGTGTACATTGTATATGTACTGTGTGTGTGTGTGTGTGTGTGTGTGTGTGTATTTCTGTACATTGTGTCCCAGGTCTGCACTCAGTGATGCTGGGGCCACTTGTACTGTGTTTGACTAGTCATTAGGCCTAAGGTCGTGGATGATGTCGGACAGTCAGATTCATCCGGTGACATCTTGAAGTTAAACTCTGTCCAACCTGGTTATGGGTTGGGACTATGAGGCCTTCTGAAGAGAGCAAGTGGTATGCTACCTCCACGCTGGGAGACAGCAGTGGGTGAACTCAAAGGCTCCACCCACAACCAGACAAGCCGTTCCCATGAGCAAGGTGAGGGCCAGGAATGGGGATGAATTGCCATAGGAGAGTCAAGTCAATGATAGCTTGTTACACTGTGTACCAACACATCACAATCCAGACCACAGGATGGTTGAGGCTGGGAGGCAAAAAGATACAGTAGGAAGGAAAGAGGTTTCGAGGGCTCATCAAACACCAGGCCCCTCAATTCAGCAGCTCAGCCTGCCCATTCTTCATGCTGGGCTCCCTCTTTTCCTTGCCTGACTATCTGCTACCTTATGCTAGCTCTGTCCTGGGACCGTCAAGCACAGAAGTCTGGGCTGGTCTGAGGAGTGCTAAGTCACACACACAGGTATCTCTAGGCTGAGACTATACCTTTTTTCTTTCTACTGTTCTACCTCCCTCCTGGGCCTTGGTGGTCTTACCAAATCACTCAGTTGCCCCCCCCTTACCAGAACTACAGGTAATAGGAAGGAAGACCCTATGATCAGCGTGTGGACAGGCAGAGGTGTGGCCTCTGTAAGCACTTCTGGATCTTAGACACGTGCACCAAGTGTTCTAGATTGAACTCCAGCACGCCCCACCCATTTGGGTCCTGTCCTCTTTCCTTCTGGCTCTGTAGACAAGTTGGGGAGGGATTGTCCACTGACAGAACCAGCCTTCTCCCTTGTATAGATAATAAGTAGCTAACATAGCTGATACTTCCTGTGCCCCAAGGGTGACCCTGGATGCTGTACTTGATTAACTCATCAACCCTCTCAACAGTGCTGTGGTGGGATACTTCTGTTCTCATACCAGTTTTTCAAATAAGGAAGGGAGGCATAGAGAAGTTGTACAACTTGCTTAAGGTGGCCCAGTGGCTCAAGCCCAACTGACCGGTGCTGGGAAGCTGGAGGCGCTCCGCCCCAACCAGGTCAAGTGTCAGACAGACTCCTTGACCACTGCACTTCTGAGAAGAGCCCGTGGAGTCTTGGGGCCAGGAACTTGAGGTTTCCTTTGGGATGAGTGGGGGGCTAGAAGAGGGCAGTATCTACAGAACATCCACTCCCATCTGGAGGCAGGACCGCAAAACTGAATCCATGCTGACACGTGCCGATCACAAGGACCGGTGGAATTTCCCACAAGTCTCCCAGCAGCCCCACAGGTAGGAACTACTGATTCATTAAGGTCGGACGGAGACTCAGCCGGACCAAGTAATATATCCAAGGTCAAACAGCTACCAAGAGATTTGGCTCCATTTCAAACTAACTAGGACTAGTTTAACAGCTGGGCGCATGCCACCAGGCTTTAGAGAGAGGCCTGTGGAGAAGGGAAAAGAGGAAGAGGGATAGTTAGAAGTGCTGAGACACGCCAGGGAAGCCATAGATGGCCCTCCTGTCATCCAGAACTAGTAGACCAGAAACTAACATCAGCCAGCAGATGAGTCTCAAGAAAACACACCCGCCCTACCACAGGGTAGAGGTCTGTGTGGAGGCAGGGGGATGTAAGGACTGACCTCAGCTCCTGGGTTGTCACTCCTAGCCTCCCTCTAGGGCAACGAGGAGCAGACTCTTGTCCCCGCCTACAGGGGCGGAACCCCGTTTCCATTACATCAGCCAGGAATCCCCACCCCCAGGGGCTCCATCACTGCTTGGCCACTCCCTCTGCCCCTCTGTGCCCCACCCCGTTGATCTCACCACTCCAGGCTTCCCAGCTCTCAGACGTCCTGGGAGCGGAAGGGTTACGCAGATGCCGCTGAGTGGAGGCTGCTGTTCCCCAGCGTTAAGCAGCTTTAGTGTCTCCTACCCCAGCCCTGATTTAAAATTCATAAATGCTAATCCTTCATAATTTACGGTTTAAAAGCAGCCCCACTCACAGGCCCCGTGGCTACAGCTCTGTCAGAGTAATTATGCCGCCAAGCTGAAATTGGACTACTAACTGAGATATTAAACAGGGGGGGAAATCCTCGTGCTGGCAGCCGACCCAATTATTCCAAATAAGCAAACAGATTAGTGAGTAATTTTCCAGTTAAATTTGGTGATTGGTGCCAGAATTGTATGTTAAATATTCAGAAGTAAATAGATTAAAGATGAAATGTGCCCCCCTCCCTTTTTTTCTGGGCTTAATTTACTGTGTATATTAAAACTTTTTCATGAGGAGGGGAAAAAAAGTAAAAAAAAAATGATAATTAAAAAATCCAAATAAACCCCTCCGGGCGTCCCGATGAGATGAAGCTTGTCAGAGGCCAGAATGGGGCCCTCCAGCTTCTTCTTCCCAGCCCTCTTGGGGACTATGAGGCCCAACTCCAACTCTCCCAGGAGAGATCTGGATGGGGTCTGAAATCTGGGTGGGCTGGGGACCCCAGTCCCCACCTGCTGGGTTATATTTCTTTACAAAAAGAAATCCTAAACCTATTAGTGGTAAAGTCAGGCAGATGGAGGGGGCAGGAAGGGGTACGGAAGTGGCTCTTGGCATGCGAGCCCTCTGGGTACTAGGCTCCTCCTCCTCGCTCAGAGCCAGGACTGACACTCGGGTCACACTGTTCAAAGCTAATACCCCCACAACAGCCAGTGTGCTTTCCAGACTTGGCGATGGTGCTAGCCTCCTGTGAAACTGCCCCAGCAAGCTCGCTCACGCGCACACGCACACACACCAGGCTGGTCCTCCCTCCTCCTTGGCTGCCTACCTTCTTCCCTACCCCCTTCTTTAGGTTCTCAGCAGATTCTCCCCATCTGTGCATCTAACAGAGACAGGACTGTGAGTCATCATCCCAATAAGAAAAACTAGAACCAGAGACTCAGAGAGGCCTACAGCTGTTCCCAGGTACCCAGCATTGTAGGAGCGGGAATGAATGCCCAACAGCTGCTTAGCCTCTCAGACTGTGCTCTCTGCTGCCTCCTAGAGGTTACAGGATTCTGGCACTGGCTCATCCCCGACAGGAGGGCAGAGCCAACCTTAGATATAGAGGTAGACAGAAAGAAGCCCTGTGCTTTGTCGGGAATGGGCTGGTGGGAGAGGTTCTGCAGGTGAGGATGAGCCAAATAAAGCTCATAGGTTTTGAGAGGACAGCTGGGTCAGGACAAGTCTAGCTCCTGTCCCATTCTCCTGCCTTTCAACATTCCAACTCCAGGTCTGGTGGCAACTTTAAACACAGCTTCCTCCAGGGCAGATCCCTAACTCTCTCTGTCTCAGCGATTGCCTTCCTGGGATTTTCAAATCCTGTCTGTGAGAGGGAAGACGGGGGAGCTCAGAACATGTTATCAGTCCAGGGGCTTCCTCCCTTTCATAACTGGCTGAGGTGTCAGTGGACGAATGATGCTGGGAACCCCCCCTGTGAAGGCTCCCCTGAGGGAAGGGGGAGAGCAGTTGCTTCTCCCCAGTGTGAGAGGGCCTAGGCCAAGCCACAGGTTGGTACCCCACATAAACACATGGGTAGGCCTTACGGCCTGTAACCCAAGCAGAGGAAGATGGTGGCAAAACGTGAACATTAAAGGCAGCCACCTGGTTCAGCTTCCTCTCTTTGTTCACAATATGTATGATCATTCCCCGAGGACCCCTTACAGAGCATGTTCCTGCATACACGCAAACCTGGAGTGTCCTAAGGAACAAAGGCTGCTGCTCCTACATAGAATTTGCAAATTTTGAGAAGCAGTGATTTGGAGAGAGACATGAGGACATGCGTTCAGATTCCCACTCATGTCAAAAGACCATGGGCGCCTCCAACCCCAGCTCTGTAGGAGGAAGAGACAGATGGGTCGCTAGGGTTTGCTCCCTGTTAGCCTTCTTCCAGGTTCAGTGTCTGAAAGAAGGTAGAAAATGACAGAACAGACCGCCTGATGTCCTCCTCCAACCTCCATGTGAGTTCATAGGGCACACAGACACAGACACACACACACACATACTCACACTCACACACACACACACACACTGACACACTCACATACCACACACATCTTCACATGGTCACATAACATATACAGACACACACACCCTCACACAGACACTCACATACAACACAGACACAGACATTCACACACAGCCCACACATACATATCCTCACACAGTCATACAACATACACAGATACAAAGATCCTCACACAGGCACTCACACACAATACACACATACCCACACACCCTCACACACACAGCACACAGAGACAAACATACCCTCACATAAACACACATTCCCTCACATAGACACTTACACAAACACACACACACACACACACACACACACACACACGCAAACACACAAAATAGGTGAACCCCTTCTTCAAACCCACAAAGCAGGTAACAGCAAAGCTCAGGGTACATGCCTTCATTTGCTGCTTCCTTGTTTCTCAAAGATCTGAGTAAACTCTGGGGAACCCCATAGAGTAACTGACCCCCTAGACAGCAGGCAATAGAAGTTGATCTTCCAGTTTGGGCATCCTGGAGTTTCCCCTCCTGAGGACCCCGTCTCTTTGGGATGGTCAGTGCTGGAGGCAGGGCCATGAGCACTCGGATGGTGCTGAGGACAGTATGTGCAGACTGGTAGGCAGCTCCTTCTGGGGGGTCTGCTTCTTTCTCGGGAAATTTCCAGCCAGTTTCTATGAGAGTTCCCAAGAGGGACCTATGGCTAGAGTGTAAAGTACGCCTGGGCTCTGGGCCCTGGGCCCTACTTCCTGGTCACTGGTCCCTACTTTCAAGTCGATGTCTTCTAAACATAGAGGTGTTCACTGGAGTCTTACCGGGTTAGAGCAAACAAAATTCTTCCCTCCAAGGCTCTTGGGGGAGATGGTAGATGAGGAGGCTGGATCTCTGAGTCACATCCTGCACACTGAGTAGGGTTTGGGGACCCAAGGTATGGAGACATCTCAGCCTTTTGTCTCTTCCTAATGTACACAACAAAAGTGCCAACACAGAATACATCAAAGGCATTCGTCGAGGCCCTTACCCTAAGCTCCCTCAGCCCTCCAGGGTTGAGCAGCTGTGCTAGGCCACTTGTTTTGACCTAGAGGAGAGTTTGCAGTCTTTCCCTGGGTCTGGCCTGACTGAGCCCAGGCTTCTTACCTGCTCTTCCAGTAAACAGAGATGCTTGTTGCCATAGTAACCTGTCCATTACCACCTTTCCATTGGCCAACTCTGGATTTGGTAGCTTAGATTATCCTTTAACTTTCTGGAGTCTCCTTTTCCTTTTAGCTCCCTCATTAACACTTTACAAAAAGACTGAACTTTGTTTCCTGTGACTATTAACTTAAAAATAAAAATAATAACCAGGCATGGGGTTACCTGCCTGCCATCTCAGCACTCAAAAGTCTGATCACTAGTTCAGGGTCAGCCTGGCTACACGGCAAGACAGAAAACACACTCTGTCTCTCTGTCTCTGTCTCTCTCTCTGTCTCTCTCTCTCTCAATTCCTCAATTCGTGAGACTGAAAATGTAAGTGGAGTGCTTTTCTACAATGCCTAAAACCCTAGATTTCACCACTAGCTCCAGATAGCTAGCTAGATAAATAGATAGATAGATAGATAAATGAATATCAACTAAATCCATCAGAACACAATGATCAAACAAAGCAAGTAGCTACTGAGCTAATTCATTTCTTTGCACAAGTACCTGAGTCCTTTGCAATTAAGCTGTGTGTTAAGGCCTACGCTTATGGGTGGTGTGAGCCTTTGCAGTCGTGAGCCCCCTCACTAAAACATACACACATATAGAGAAAGCCACACAAGCAAATGCATTTATACACACTTAGGGGTATGTGATCCCATGCACATCTAGGTCATGGGAATTGGGCCTCCCCAGGCAGTGATATACTACTAAACCAGTTCTCCAGGAGGGAAAGCCTTGGTTTGCACCAATTTCTTTGGTGTTATATCCCCGCTGTTACCTGTTTAAGGATTTAAACATTCAATAGCCAGCTTATAGAATTCCTGAATATTTACTAGCTGACTCCAATGGATCGCTGTCTTTAGGACCCTGTGTATTTCTGTTTCAGGACCCTGTTGTAGGAATGATCTGGCTGAGGGCTTCCAGTAAAAGAGAGAAGGTCTGGACTTGGGGTGGAGGAGAGGAGCCACCGAGTTCCTGGGTGGCAACAGTTGGATCCTACAAAACCCTGAGAGGTTGGAAGGGACCCTGTCATGTCAGAGTTGATAACAGTGGGAGAGTGGATTAGTCATTAGGCTGACAAATGACATTATCACTGTTTCTCCAGAAAGTGCTAGTTCCCTGTCACTGGAGGCGTAACCAGAATAGGTTAACTGGAACCTGGGAGGGGTCTACACCTACTGTCTCTTACTCTCTCCTCAGAAGCCTGCAGGCAGCTTTCCCCCTTATCATCCCATACTGCAATAAAGGGCTCGGGTTGTTCTTGCTCTGACTTCTGAGCAAGAAGAATGCATATCCCTGGCTGTCCTGGAACTCACTGTGTGGAACAGGCTGGCCTTGTGTACAGAGATCCACCTGCCCCTGCTGCTGTAGTGTGGGGACTGGGATTGAGGGAGTGGGCCACCACACCTCGAAGATCCCTAGTTCTTACTAGTACAGCCTTGACTGCTGGAGTTTGGCATCTGTGACACCTGTGAGCATTCATTCTCTGCATGGCTTGGCTGAACATCCAGCTTCTTTTTCTATTCCCTGGCTCTTGTTTATACCCTTGGTTGGGCAAGAGGAGAGGTGTGGACATCCTAAGGCTGCATCAGCTAACTAACTCTCTGCTTCTCAGAAGTGACCTCCTAGCATAATCCCAGAGTCCAGATCTGCCACCTTAGAGAAAAGTCCTCAACGGTGAATGCGTCAGAGGACAGAGAGAGGGAAGGGTTGGTAACTGCAGAGTGTGTGCATATATGTGAAGGAAAAGACATTTTCTTTGAGACAGGGTAGGTCTCATTATGTAGACCAGGCTGGCCTTGAACACACAGAGATCCCCCTGCCTCTTCTACCTGAGAGCTGTGATATAGGTGTTCACTGCCAAGCCCAGTGGGAGGAAAAATAAAATAAATAAATAAAAGCCAAACAACCTATAATCATAAGCCTTATTCCTTCATTTACTAGTTCTATAGGTTGAGATTTGTTCTTAATGTTGTTGGCTCTCAGTTTCCTATCAATAAAATGGGTATTTAAGAATAGGACCAGGGCTGGAGAGATGGCTCAGCAGTTAGAGTGACTGATGCTCTCCCAGAGGACCTGGGTTCAGTTCTCAGCACCATGTCAGGTGGTGGCTTATAGCCACCTGTAACTCCAGGAGATCTGATGTTTCTGGTCACTGAGGGGACCTCAGGTGCACACATCTACACACACACACACACACACACACACACACACACACACAAACACACACACGGGGGGGATAAATTAAAAAATAGGCCCACCTAGTAATAATGATAAAAATGAAATGAATTGACATATATGCTATATATATGTCTACATATGCAGAAAACATGCACACACTTAATATTACTAAGATGGGACTGGGGACAAAATATGACACAACACCAGCTGTCGTTGCAGTCACCCTTATAGAAGCCAGTTTCAGGGCCTTCCTCCTCCACTCCATGGATTCCAAGCTGGCGAGTTTTGTTGTTCTTCTTGTTATTTTTTGTTGTTTTGTTTTGTTTTGTTGACCTGAAAGAAGCTAGAATTGTCTGGGAAAGGGAACCTCAAATGAGAAATGTCCCCATCAGATTGCCCGTAGGCGAGTCTATAGTCATTAACGATTGATGTGTCAGGGCCTAGCTCACTGTGGGTGGTGTTCTTATGGGTATAAGAAAGCAGGCTGAGCAAGCCATGGGGAACAAGCCAGTACCAGCACTCCTCCGTGACCTCTGCTTCAGTTCCTGCCTCCAGGGTCATGCCTTGAGCATCTGACCTGACTTCTTGCCACATTCCTGGGGGATGTGACCCAACCAAACCCTTTCCTTCCTGGGTGCTTTTGGTCCAGAGGTTTTATCACAGTAACAGAGAGAAAACAAGAACAGATATCAAAATCCCAAAGAGTCAAGTCCCTTATATGAAATAGTACAGTGTTTGCATATAGCCCACACGCATCCCCCCCCCCCAAATGCCTTAAATCATCTCTACACTACTCACGATACATGATCCAATGTAGATGCTAGGTAAATAGTTGTTCTGTATTGTTTAGGGAGCAATGCAGGGAAATTAAGACTGTGTTTGCTCAGTACAGATGTAGTTGGTTTCCGGGGTTTTTCCCAGGCATTTTCCACCCATCATTGGTTGATTCTGCAGATTGGGACCTTGTGGATACAGGAGCTTGCTTATATAATTATCATTATTCAATGGTCCAATCAATGTCAGACACTGTGTGAAGCAAATTTGGGGGGTTAACTTAACCCTTGTAACAATATCATATAGTTAGCGCTATTCCCAAGATCCTTCCACAGACAGTTGGAAACCCAGAAAGGCTAAATGACTTGCTTAAGGTCCCAAGGGGTGGGGGTGGGGCTACATGGTATGGCCAGATCTTCGGTTGTTTCAGGAGGCACTTAATCCACGAGGATGGCACAATGGCCATTTTATTTTATCTGTAAGACTGAGTCTTATGTATCCCACACTGTCCCTGAACCCACTGTGTAGCTAAGAATGGCCTCAAACTTCTGATCCTCCAGCCTGCCGGCGCTGGGGATTGCACCTAAGGCTGTTAGGTAAGTATCCCCCTGCTGAGCTACATCACCAGCTCTGCTTGTTGCCGTGTTAATGTGCAAGTCCACAGAAACTGAGCCCACAGAGGCCCCACAACTTCCTGGCATCTGCAAGACCCAGCAGTGAGTAGCTACACAGCAAAGTGCGGGGCCAGAGAATGAACGGTGGGGCAGTCCGGACAGAACTTGCCTCCTTTGGAAGCTCCATGTACCTCATCTGTGCCTCACCTGTGAAAATGTAAAGTCTTTTGCTACCTGGTGACCCGGACGTGAAGATATTTGTCGTGGGAGCCTGTGTTTGCCAGCAGGGACTCAATCCAGCTACACCTGGAAGGTCCAAGCAGGAGAGCACAGAAGGAAGGACTCCTGGAGATCCTCTGATCTTCAGTCTACGTGGAAAGGCCGGGGAGGCAAAGCAGCAGCCGTGGGTGAATAGTCTCACCAGCAAGAAGTAAGACGAGCAAGCAACACAGCTTTCCCTAAGGACCGCTGGCTCTATCTGAGCCCCTGCCAGGGTGCTGCCTACTCTAGGGGAAGTCAATCAGTCCTTCCTAGAAATGTCCTCACAAAGCTCTGCAGAAGAGTGTCTCTTAGTTGATTACCCATCATGACAACCCGACAGCTCCAGGGTAAGATGCTGGGCAGAAAGTTTCGGAGCCAGGGGCGTCGGTTCTTCATCAGCTGCTGCCTTCCCCATTGTCAGTGATTTTGAATTAGCCCTCTAAAGCCAGCAAGGGCTGCAGGGCACCTCCTGGCCTTGAGGCTACAGGCCTGAGCAGCTGGGCTGAGATTCAATGCTCAGACAGAACTTTGCAGGCCACTGGTGTTCCTGATCCGAATTCTTGATCCGTTTTGTGATTTTAAGAAGGAACAACATGTGTACACCAAAGTGGTATAAAACGTGCACTCCTGTGCTACATCCACAAGTGAACATGCACTCACTAGACATGTCACAGGCATATGCTGTCTGTGTCCCATACCATGCAAATGTACTCATGAAACGCAGAGGTGGGGCAAGGGTCAAGGAGGCTCCTTCCAAATGTATCTCCACCTCATCTCATCTGACCCTGCTCTCCCCTCCCCATATCTATAACTCCACCCTGACTTCCTGCAATGCATCTTTACCCTGCTTTGTCCCCAGCCACCTCTGACCACTGCTGGGATCTTGCTGTGCACTTGCTTAGCGTCTGTTTTCCCAAAGGTCTTGGGGGTGATCTGTTTTAGGGACTCGTGATAGAAGCAGATTGTGCTTACCTGTTCTGTCTCTGTCCCATTTCCTCGGCTGTCTGAAGTTGCTCAGGAAATGAAACAGGATAGACATTAAAAGCAATAGGTGTGTGTGTGTGTGTGTGTGTGTGTGTGTGTGTGTGTGTGTGTGTAACTCCATCCTCCTCAATCAGTTGAACACCCCCTCCCAACCCACAGTGATACTTCCTTGTGCGTAAGCAGAACCTGCCTTTCTTCCCTTAGGCTCAGGTGCTATGTCTCCCCTGAAACCTCATGGCCACACTTCTAGTTCAAGGTACAAATGCAGAGCTGGGGGAGGGGGGGCAGACTGGTCTTCAGTTAACATGCCAGACCCAAATCTGTGTCTGATCAAGGATCAGGAGATTCAGAGGACCCCTGGATCCTCCCAGAGTTCAGGAGGCTAAAGGCAAGGCTTCTCACTAGGTCCTCTGGCCTTTCATTATGTTCTCAGCAGCAAGGGTGGTTTGGACAGCCTTGAGGAGTGGCCTAGCAGAACAGGCAGGGGGCACTACAGGCCCGGAGGGTCCTCCAGGCAAAGAGTGGTACCTACAAAGTCACCTGCCAGTAAGGGTTTAGATCAGCCAAGCACAGGAAAATCAATACCACTTTCTACTTCCAGTGCTCAAGACACACCTTTACTAAGAAGGCTCAAACCTCCTCTGCTGCTGGGGACCAGAAACTTGTGGACCAAAGTAATGAACCCTGCTTTAGTTTGCATGGGCCTCTAGGCCAAGTTAACATGGGTTTCTGTGGTCTGTGATCTGTCTCATACTGCCTGTAACCTGGGGCACCCCCAGACTATCATCCTATCCTTGGTCAGATTCACCCACATTCTCCGGAGAGCAGACTGTGGCTGCCAGAGTGCAAACTGTTTATCATTTTAACCCTTTGGCTGAAACACTCCCCAAAACATTTCCAACTCTAGCTGGACCCACACAAACCCCGTATCTTCACTTCTTTTTATTAAACCAATAAAAAGGTATTGTTCAAGGTTTGGCAACTGTGGGCCACTAAAAGGAGAAATCGTGTTATTCAGGGAACATTAATAGAAGTGTCAACAGGTGTGGCTGTATGTGAGCTTTAATCTGAGCTGAAACCTCACTTTCTCCAAGAATGAAGGGAACTCCATGCTTCGTTGATTTCTGCTTCTCTTCTTCTAGAGTGGTTACCCTGCTCTCAAGCCACCAGATATCTGTCCCATCTAGTATTGGGGGCCCCAGTGTTACGTGATTTCAGAGAACACTAGTCATATTACAGCCTTTATGCTGTCTTCTCTGTACCTGTGTCCTAGATTTGTGCAGTGTGCAACCCTTGTGACCAAACATGGAAGACCCTACAGCCCTCTTTCATTAAAGTCTAAACTCTATTAAATACTAGGAGTGGAGTCAGTGTCCCGAACACTGTCTAAAATGTCCAATGCTTGTTGAATGAATGCAGGAATTGTCTACACATACAGCTTCTCGGGGCTGTCTAGATCCTCTCCTGATTCAAACTCAGCCAAGAACCAAGAAGAAACAAAGTGCTTTAAGTGCAAGTCATGGCCCAAGCCTTACTTGCAGGGTCCCTTCTGATGCTGTCAGCTAAAATATACTCCCTCCACACCCCCCATCACAAATAAGTTACAACATTTGCCTTTCTGGTCCTCATTCTCCAAAGCTGACTTCCTGGTCTCTAAGTCCACTGGGGATCAGGAGGAACTATGAGGTCATCAGGGGCAGAAGCCCTGGCAGCTGTAGCCTGGGGTCACGTATCTATCTAAAAACAAAACAGAACTACGCAGGCACCCACATGCAGAGCTCAAAAAACATAGCACTGGATACTTTCTCTGAACACATGAATAACCCTGTGCAGACTAGGTTTTTTATGTCAACTTGACACATGCTAAAGTCATCTGAGAGGTGGGAACCTCAATTAAGAAAATGCTTCCATAAGAGCAGGCTGAAAGCAAGCCTGTTGGGCATTTTCTTAATTAGAGTTTGACTTGAGAGGGCCTAATCCATTGTGGGTGGTGCCATCCCTGGGCTGGTGGTCCTGGGTCCTCTAAGAAAAGCAGGCTGAGCAAGTCATAGGGAGCTAGTCAACACCCCTTCATGACCTCGGTGTCAGCTTCTGCCTCCAGGCTTCTGTCCTGCTTGAGTCCTTCTCCTGACTTCCTTTGGTGATCAGCAGTGATGTGGAAATAAGCCAAGTAAATCCTTTCCTCCGAAAGTCTCTTACATCACAGTAAGCAATAGCAACCCTAACTAGCACAGCCCTGTTGACACGACAGCCTCAGACATCAGCGCGAGTCATCCCATGACCTTGGCCAGCAGACGGAGATTTAGCCCTGTCTAGAGCGCTCTCTCTAGGAAAGTATAGGGTCTTCTTTTAGATCCGAATCCTCCTGGCAACTCTTGCTGTCGCTCTTGTCGCTATTCTACACCCTTAGGCCTAGGAGTTCGCCAAGCAGCCGCCAAACCCGAGAGCACACCTGTGATGCCTCTAGTGACTTAGGATGGATCTCAAAGCCCGCCTGTGCCACCTGGCTCTCTCAAGCCCGCCCCCTCGTCTATTGTCTAGCCCTTCCCGCCCACCCTGGCTCTCCACTAAGGTGGATTCCACTGCGCCCCCGCCCCCACCCCCACCCCCAGAGCGCACCGGCTTCTGCAACAATGATTAACCGGCCCTAGCCGTTTAAGAATGCTTATTTGCACACAGTTATGAAGTGTCTCGATATGTCTCCAATGCAAGCGGGTTCCATTAGAAGCGGAGCGGCAGAGCGGGAATCGCAGGCAATATTTCCTTAAAAGTTCATCGTAGGCAATGGGGTAGTGTGCGAAGCTAAACAAATCCAGGCAATAATGGAAATGTAGCATGAAATTACTTCTGTAAACAACAACCATTCATTATTTGAACATTTTTCATAAGCCAGCAGGCAGGGAGGAGGGCGTGGGAGGGGAGGGGGTTGCTGAGGCCAGGCCCTGGCACCCACCAGAGTCTTCAGGCTGAGCTTTCGTAGGGGCTTTGGTACCCATCCATCTAAAGAAAATGCCCAGGCTCTGCTCAGTCCTGCCCAGCCGGCTGTCAGGGTTCCCTTTCTTCATTACGCAGGATCTGCACAAGCAGAGGGAATACATGATTTAAGGGGGAAAGAGAGACCCACTACTTAATGTTGATTTGGCGGAGTGTATAACCCCGGAGAGAAATGTAAATAGCAGCTCGCAATAACATGACAGCCCACTAATCATATTTACAAACGATATTAAATCTGTCCACACGCAAGCCTGCCTGCGGATTGGCCCGGCCATAATTGTCATTGTAACCAGCGCCGGCTTATGGGAGGATTTAACTGCAGTGATATAAGGTGAGTCGCGGGCTTATTATGACTTTATTATTACTCGGTTTATGTTTATTAAAACAATTTGTCATGCAGAGCAGGAATGGAGGAATGGAGGGCATTAAATCGTGCCATACTCAACCTGGAGAGATGGCTCCCAGGATGAATGGCAGGAGGCCCAATCCTCCTCTGGAACTGGGGACCTATCAGCACTGGCCACCCAGAGCCCCGTCCTGGAATGGAAGGCCTCTCCAACCGGAACCTCAGAACACAGCACCTCAGCTCAGAAACTCTTGTTTGTAGCCATGTCTTTATTTCAAGAAGGGGATTTGGGATAAGCACAGGAAGGAGGAAGCCCTGAGTTATTGTGGGGTGCTTTTAAGGGTGGCCATTGGGAAAACACCAGGAGCTCCCCTAAGCTGCCCAGGATGGGAGGCAGACCTCAGAGGGTTCCATCAAGGGAACAGATAGAAGCCCAGCACAAAAGGTCTTGGAAGAAGTTTAATAAAAGCCATTTTATTTTCTCTGGGGGTCCTTATTGGTTATTATCAAATTTATTTCATCCCCAATCTTTGTTCTTTAGAAAGGCAGTGGAAAGGGGGTTGGGGCCGGCTAGCCTTAAGAGGAACATGTCCTCATGCCCAGTAAATAATACTCCCTTTGCCCCAATCCAATTACCCAAGGCAGAGAGGTGGTGGGAGGCAGGAGGCCTAGGCAGTAGCTCCCCACACAACCAAGGCTGAAGCCTCTAGTGCAGACATAAAAGTCACAAGTACCTGCTGGGTCTGACAACCCCAGGAAAAAGCATGCACGGTGTGGAATGGGGGATTAGGGTGCCAACCCTGAGTCCTCAGAACTGTGCCTGTGCCTGCCACAAACATGTCACTCATGTGTCAGTGTCCTAGAACAGGAAGAGCCGAACACTGACTGACAAAGCCAGTCAGCATCCAGCTTGGATGCAAGCCACTGCCTCTCGGGGATTCCATTCACCCTTATATTATCTCCATGTACGGTAAACTTAGGAAAAGATGCCTGTTCTTAGAGGGAGGGCCTGTGATTGACAAGTGTGGCCAAGTCATGACTGCAACCCTCATTTACCAACTTAGTCCTTGTGAAGTGAACAGCCCATACAGCTATACAGGAGGACCCGACCCCCTGCCAGCAGCCTCGAGGCCTGAAATGCCATTATTTCAGTGACACACTGGCTGAACAAAGTCTCCAAAGCCATTAATGTCCTGAGCAATGAAGTAGGAAGTCTCTAGAGAGGATGGTGGGGGGTGAGAAAGGATGCTCTCCTATCACCAGCTGGTAGGATGCATTTGTCAGGTCTCAGGCCTCATGGTGGGTGAGCACCGGAACAGACTGAAAGGCTCCCTTCTGGGCCCCAGAGCTTTGCAGGTGTGGAACACGATGCTAGGCGCCCACGGCAAGAGGTAGCTGAGGGCACGCTATCAGCTTTCAGCTTCCTCTGTTCACTGGAGGGGACCTGTCTCCAACTGGCTGCTTCAGGTAGATACCATGTCTCTGGGAAGAACCATCTAGCTCACATTCCTGTCAAGCCTAAGGGCCAATCTGGGAACACTAACACTGACAGTAAGTCCTAGAAGTGACCTTCTGGGCGCCCTTCCAGCAGAGGGGCTTCTGTCCTCTGTTTCCATGACTCCTGTGGGCAATCCTCACTCTCTGCTTTGGAAACCTTTCCTAGATGGAATACCCTACCTTCATGGTGGGGCTCGGAGAACAAGGCTTGTCTTCTGTGTCCTGTCCTTTTTAGCTGCTTTCCAGAGGTGCAGCTCCCCTGTGGAACGCTTCTGGGTTCCTCCCATTAACTCTTTATAAAATGTGGGTCCCTTCCAATGGATAGTACCCAGCTTTTCCCTCCCTTGTGAATACAGCTCCAATGGAAATGGCACTGGATTCCCCACTCCAACGCCTGGCTCTAGGCAGGAAACATTGCTATTTGTGGGTCTAGCTTGCCAAGTCTGCAGATGCCTATGGGCCTCGGGTTCCCTTTGTCTCACTTAAGAAAGGAGTCACCAAGCAGTGACTCACAGGAGAAACAATAAGCCTTTATTGCAGCTGCCCTTCTCCTCAAGCGTTCAACCTGCTGGCCAGAGGGAGAGCCTTGCTGGCAAATTAAAAGTCTCTAAACTTTCTTTATGTCTCCTTGGATACTTGGGGAATTTTAATGTAGGACTGGCTATCCTAGCTTAGTGACATGCCACACTGGGGCTAAGGCCAAAGTCACAAGACAGGGAGGATCTGGTCTAGGTGCAATGGGGTGGGCATGGATCTGGTTGAGGGTGTTTCTGCCCCCCGCCCCCACCCCAGGGACTTGGGAAGCCTTCTACGGTACTTGGTTCTGTGGAGATTGGAACTCTGCTCACTAACAGTCCCTACACCCAGGTGTCAGGTGTGCATTCTCTCTGGCCCAGATCTGCAGAGTCCCAAGATGGGCACCACCCTAGGAGAGGGTGGTGGGAAGATAAGGTGAAGCCCATCTACTCACAGCTCCCCCAGGAGCCTTCTGTAGCTTCTGAGCTCTCTCTATGCAGGCTGGGAGGCAGTGTGTGGGCAAAGGCAGCGAGACTGGACTTACTCCGGTAACGTTTGTGCTATGGACCTCATTAGCAGCCCCTCTGCTGCACAAGTGTCTGATCCACCCATCAGGATATAGGCCAGCAAGAGCTGGCCACTGACCACCAGGGGGAGCTCTGCTGGGCCATCAGATGCTACCTCATGGTCACTCTGCAAGCAAAGGCTGCCAGGCTTTGTAGACTGGAGATGTCTTCTTAGAAGGTAACTGGGAGGTGACGAGGAGCACGTTGGAGCCTCTGGGGTGCTGGAGGCCTTGCAGACTGAGAGCTGCTGGCGGTTGCAGGGATGGACATGGATGTAATACGCCTGTAATCAGGATGTATGGCCTGAGCATGCCACAGAGGAGGAACCCTATGCTCTCCTTTGCTCCTCCTAAAGGTCTGACTTTAGAAGCATGGTCAAGGAACCCCCGACCCCCCCCCCATGGTTCTGCAAAAACAAAACCAAGCAACCCTCTTACCAACTTTTGCCAATACTCCAGTTATAATAAACCCTTTGGGTTCCCCACTCACAGCTGTACTTTCTCAAGAGACTGGAGTGGACTCTATCTTACTTGGAAATGGGCCCAGGACCGGGGTGCTAAGAAGAAGGCCAGGTCCTGGTCACTGCGAGGTTCTAGAGTATACAGTTTGATATGGGTGCTGTCAGAAGGGAGGGTGCTGTCCTTGGCTGGTCAGAGTGGGATTGGAGGGGTATGTGGCAGGAATGAAGATTCAAGGTTGAGATTCTTGCTGGGCCCTCGCTGGAGCCTAGGTCAGAGACAGCAGGAAGTAGATATGGACCCTGCCCACTGTGCTACCCTGTCTAGAGCTGCTTTCTGTCTGGACTTGCAGGTTCTTCCTGGGAGGAAGAGCCCCTTCCCTTCATCACTCTATCTGATTGTCTGCTAGGTTAGGTTTTGGCAATTTCTTGCTCTGCTTCTTTAATCCCCGATTCTTTTCAAGCGCAGAAAGCAGAGGAAAAGGCAGAAAGCCCGAGGTGGGAGGTTGGGAGTAAAGGTGAGGCGGATATTTAAAAAGGTGGAAGAAATTCGCCTAGTCTGAAGCACCAAAGCTTGGATAAACTGTGGGAACAGCAAACGCTCTAGGGATGCAGATGGGGACCAGGAAGCCCATAGCCAGGGAAGCATCCCCTCCTCCCCTCTCAAGGATGTCTGACATTAGTGTGAATGGACTGCATATCTGGGGTGGAGCAGCAACCATTTTTATGAATGAAGAACTAAGTTCAGGATTGGGGAGGGGAGTGAGTCAGAGCAAAAGTCAGGCTCACGGAAAGAAGATATTTAGGACTCCCTCATCTCAGCAAGCTTCCAGATGCAAGCTGAGGCAGGAAAGAAGGGCATGCCAAAGCGAGGCAAAGCTAAGGCAAGTATGGAAGGGAGAGGCCTCAAAATGACACCTTCCCCTGGCATCTCGAGGTGACGAAAGAGAAGAATCAGAAGTCACAGCAGACCAGTGGCCCTTCCTGGCATCTGACCTTCTTTCTTGTGAGGATGAGGTCTGGGAGGGACGGTGGTACTCTGGCCAGTGCTGGGAAGCAGGGCTCGTGTGAAGCCTGATTTCGCAGAGGAACTTTCTATAGGGGCGTTCAAATCATAGCAGTAATTAGGCCACTTATCCTGCAGAAGTCCAAATTAAATGGAAAATTTGGTGCTAATGAAAATGTTCCATTTTCCGGTTTTATTAAATCTCACTCTGTGCCTTCAAAGAGTTTGGGAATAGCCAGCCCCTGATGGCTTTCCCACAGCCAGTTCATATCCTCTGATTGTAGAGTTGCTGAGACAAAACACATGCTCAGGGCCTTCGGTTACTGGCTCAATTGAAAAATGTCCTTCATAAGGCAGCTGCATTAACTCACCCCAGCCACCCACTGTTCTCCCCCACATCTCATCTCTGCCAGCCTCTCTAGCCTGACACCATCCTCAGCATGGGCCCCTGGGAGTCCAGACTCTGGTGGGAAGAAAGGCAGATGCCCCATAAAGCATGTCTACCTCTTCTTCAAGGAACCCACAACCCTACCAGGTCAGGCTGCTATCTCCTGGTAACAGATGTGGGAAGACTGGATCCCCCAAGGATCATGTTACACCTCACACCTGGACAGCATCCTTACCAATGAAGGACCTTAAGTAACTAACAGACTCATTGTAGCCACTTGGAGTTTGTTTTTTTTTCTATAAATCGAGGCCCCTAACTGCCTCCTGGAGTGTTAGGCAAGTGAGGAGGCAGTACTGCAGATGCCCGATGCAGTGATCAGGTAGGTCTCACACTGAAGTGTGATCTCTGATGGTAAGGTCTAGTGTATGGGTTTTGACATTCCAGCCACTCAGGATGTTTTGGAAATCTAGAGAAGATTATCTAAGGAAATTCCACCATGCTAATGTCAGGGGAGGAGCCACATAGCTAGTCTAGCCATTAGGATTCCTAGGCTTAGAAGCCTGGGTGTTGAAGACAAGCAGATCGTGGTGTGTGTGTGTGTGTGTGTGTGTGTGTGTGTGTGTGTTTATGTATGTGTTTGTGTGTGCCTGCGCATGCTCACACCAAAAGTCATTCCATATATGCAGACAAAGAGATAAGAATAGATGCAGAGATGCTATTGTTTGGAAGAAATGCCCCCAGTCTATGTGTTAAAGCAGCCAGTGGTCTCTGGCGTTATTGAGAAGTGGTAAAACCTTTAAGAAGTGGCACTTACTGGAAGGAAATTAGGTCATTAAGAATGTGCCCTTAAAGTGAATTTTAGAATCTTGGCACCCCTTAACACACACTAGCTGAGCCCTGGCCTTCTTCAGTTGTTCTGTCACAACCATGGCAGTATGTTCCCAAGACAACTACAGCTTTATACATATGTCACACATAACACCTACATTTTATTTCAACTCTCAATTTGTGTATCCATAAAGATTCACCTAGCATGTCTCAGCACTAGGCTAGGTAGCTAACCTTCTGGCAGGATAGTGCTCTAATCTTGGTGTGGTTATGCAGTTGTTAACTTTATTAAATTCTGTATGTTGGGTACGTTGCTTTCTACACATGTAGGTTTGTATTCACTGGTTCAATCATATTTGAATCATTATTTTGATATTATAGTCATCAATGCTGAGAACTTCACTTTTCTTAAACACATGCTACAAAATGAAAGATATGTTTAGGATCTTTTTAGACATTTTTGAGAATTCTGCCTAATTTTAAGTTAAAAAGTTTAACATTTTTTTTTAAATGTGAAACTCAAATCAAGTCAAACGAAATTTTAAAAAAATTCAAACATTCCAGCACAGTACAACCCAAGGATACACAAATTCAGTACTTCTATACTGAGAAATATCACTATTAACGGGTTTTGTTTTTAATGATCAAACCACTGAGATTCTCTAGGAGCAGAAAACTCTGTATGCACAGTAAAACCTGAATTCATAACATATAATAGTCTCGCCTCAGAGCTAAGGTGTTCCTGGCAATGTTTGTTGGCGCTGTGTGCTGTGACGGTGTGTGTGCTCAAAGAACTCATGGTGTGTGTTCAGAGTTACGGCTATGCTGAAGTTGCCCTAAGCAACACAAGTGAGAATTGCCAGAAAGACTTTGGGTTCATTATGTATCTGTTTTCCAATTAACTTTTGGCCATACTGCATTGAGAAACCCTTACTGTTGCCAATTTTCTCATGATACCATAAGATCTCAAACCAGTGTCAGGAGCTAGGCCCTAAACAATGTAGTATGGGAACTATTTCCACAGCATTGACATTGCGGTAGGCGGTAGCCATAACCTACGTGAGCGTTAAAGGATACAGTAAGATGTGCATGAGCCACATACAAATGCAGTCTCCCCCGTTTTAGACAAGGGGTGTGAGTATCTGAAGACAGTTTTAGAATCATTACCACTGAGATGCCAAGGGATGGCCTTATACACTTTTGTCTAGGTGACACACAATATTTTTACTACAACAATGAAAGAAAAATACAACAAAAAAGTGAAGATTTTTTTTTATGGAACTTTTGCATTGTTTTATAGTTTTGTTACATGAGAGTCACAGAATGTGTCATTAATTACAGCAAAATTCTAGTATCAGTTTAGACTTCCTTTGTGGGCCGTTAGTTAGCCCATTTAAAAGATGTTTCATGTATTTACAAGGAAAGGGTAGGATCTTACATATGCATATTAAACTCCTGGTGATTGAATGGTTCAATCAAGAATGTTCAATTCCACAGATTTTTTTAAAAATCTGCCACCTTTCTTTCTAAAAGAGGAATGTTAAATCTCATCCTCCAGTTTCTCCTGCAATTCCTGACATTTTCTTTGTGTGTTTAGCTTACTTGGCTGTTTCCCTTGTATTTCTGTCATTTTTAAGCCTGTGTCCTCAGAGACATCAGGTTTAGTGTTACTATAGATTGCTATTGGACTGTGCTGTTTGATTGGTCAACAGTCACTTTCTTAAAATTATTTTTTTTACTTAAAACTCTCTTTTGCCTGCTATTAATGTTGCTATGTCTCATTTCCTTGGGTGAGTACTTACATTCTTTTATCCTTTAGTCTTTTAGCTTTTTGTATAATTACATTTTGGTTATTATGCCTCTCATAAAGAAGTTATAACTGGATTTTTTAAATCATGTCTGAGGATGTCTCAGAACTTCTCTTTAATCCATTTACATTTATTGGGGAAACTGATAAACCTTGACTCTTTATACAATATTTAAAAAATTTGCCACCTATTTTTCTTGGCCACTTCTCTCTCTCTCTCTCTCTCTCTCTCTCTCTCTCTCTCTCTCTCTCTCTCTCTCTCTTCTCTTTTTGCATTCAGCTGAGTTTATTGAGTTCTTTTTATTACTCTTTTATTCTCTTTACTAGTTTGGATGTCATATGTTTCATTAAAAGTCTAAGTATAATCAATATTTTTACTCACCTCCTAAAATACAAATACCTTTTTAAGTGTTTTGTTTTACCTCCGGCACCGCTGGCCTTTTTGCCAAAGTTATGAAAATGTTTAGTTCTATCCTCTCCTGGCTCTTTTGCAAACTTAGTTTTGAACTTTGGGGCTAGCAGTTACTTTGATTAACTAGATCTGCTTTCTAATTCATTAACTTTTTAGCCCTTCCTTTCAGTTTCAATTTCCTTTTTATTGATTTAAGATACCCTTAGCTATTAGCTTGGAAAGAGCCACACACAGTAAACAAATGCTCTGAATTTGGGCGATAAGTTTGTTTGCTCCTTACTCTGAGAAAATTATAAACTGTTCATTGTTCTCCTTATTGCTTTGTGGATAATCTTCCATTGTCTCCTGGAATCAATTTTCCTGCTAGAAAGTCTGCAGCCAGTTTGATTGCTCTCTCTCTCTCTCTCTCTCTCTCTCTCTCTCTCTCTCTCTCTCTCTCTCTCAAGTTATGCTCTGCACCAGTTTCCTTTCTCTTTGATGTTCTAAAGTCTCTCAGGTATGGGTATTTTTTTTTAACCTCTCGATTTAAGAGAATGATGAATTTGAGGACCTTGACTTTTGTTCAGTTCTGAGAAATTCCTAGGTATTTTCTTTTCTTTCTCCACTTTTTCTTCTCTCTGCTGCTAGAACCAATTCAGGAATACTTGGACCGTCTTATTTTTTACTGATTCTCACTGCTAATGTCATGTTCTCTGAGTGCTTTGTAACAGCCTGGGGAACTCGCCTTTATAAGATGTAGTGCCTGTTGGAGTCTTGTGTGCTATGATTGCCAAACGTTCCTGTGAGAAGTTAGTGTCTGCTGTGGCTGGCTCCCTGGACCCAGTTTTGCTCCCCTGGCTTGTGAATTCTATGCCATACATAGAATATACATTTGGATTTCATGCCTGCTTCATCTCCATTCCTAAGCTTTAGGTTTTTCAGGGACTCCTTTCCACTCCATCCCTGCCCTGGGCATATTATATACTTTATTGATGTTCTCTGAGCTTATGCATTTAACTTTCCTGGTTCAGTTTTCATATAGATGCCAGCTTTCAGTGCTCCCAGTCATAGACTGTGGCTAAGTTTTAGTTCTGTGCTGTGCATAGGCTAAGCTAAGTCGCCAGTCCCTGGCATCTGTATTTGTATTTGAGCTCCTTCATTTACAACTAACACCATCCAGCAATATATGGTCTCTGCCTATGATGCTAGTAGTTCCCTTCTTCTTCTTCTTCTTCTTCTTCTTCTTCTTCTTCTTCTTCTTCTTCTTCTTCTTCTTCTTCTTCTTCTTCTTCTTCTTCCTTCTTCTTCTTCTTCTTCTTCTTCTTCTTCTTCTTCTTCTTCTTCTTCTTCCTTCTTCTTCTTCTTCCTCCTCCTCCTCCTCCTCCTCCTTCTCCTTCTTCTTCTTCTCCTCCTCCTCCTCCTCTTCCCCCTCCTCCTCTTCCTCTTCCTCCTCCTCCTCCTCCTCTTTCCCCCCTCCTCTTCCTCTTCCTCCTTCTCCTCCTCCTCCTCTTCCCCTTCCTCCTCTTCCTCTTCCTCCTTCTCCTCCTCCTCTTCCTCCCTCCTCTTCTTCTTCCTCCTCCTCCTTCTTCAGTGTGCTGTTGTCTTGAATGTTTCATTCACTTCATTATTTTTATTCAAACCAAAGAAGTTAGTTTCTTTAAAGATCAGTTGGATTTTTAAAAGCATGTGGAGTATAACTTCTTGTATAGCTTTTATAAGCGTTTCCCAGTTGTGTTAACAACAAATGTGTTCAGCCAGCTTCCCTTGGCCCTCGAGCTTTCTCACATCCCACTTGCTTTCTTCCCATGTCCATCTTTACTCTTTTTCCAAAGACACATTTCTATTTAGCTTACTGGAGAGCAATGGAGCCACACTAGTTTAGTCTTTGTGAGTCTGCATAGCATTTTACTAATGCCTTCACCATAGTTAATAAACTAGTGAGTGCAAAACCCCAGGTCAGTTATTTTCTTCTCAACACTTGAAGAAATTATTTCCAATTATCCCGGCATCAATGTTGAAAAGGATTCTCTATTGGTATAGTCTGTATTTTTACTGAGCCATGGTTCTTTTTTCTGATAACTCTTTGAATAATCTTTTCAAAGGATCATGATGTTCTGAAGTGACGTGGTTATGTTTCTAGAAGAGAATTCTGTTTTTATTTCTCAAACTAGATACATTTTTGCATAAGAAAACTCACAGCTTTCTTCAATTTTAACGCTCCCATTTGAAGTAATTCTTGACCATAACTCATATATATGTGATCCTTTACTATTATTTAATTCTCCTCACCCTGGCCCCAACCCCAAGCCCAAGACATCAAACCTAGAACCCTCCGTATGCTAGACAAGTGCTCTAACTACACTCTGTATCTCCAAACCTTTAAAATGTCTTTTACTTTGACACTATAACTCATAAAGTTTCTTCAGCTGGCCCTAAATTTGCTCTATACTCCAAGAAGGCCTTGAACATGGAGTCTGTAGCCTCTACCAGCTCTCTTACGTAATTTTTATTAGGTTCATGTTATAGCTCAGCAGCCCAGCACTCACATATCCCAGCTGTTTACACATGCGTGGCGCACGGCCTCTGTACATTATATTACATAAACATGTCAAACCCACATCCACATTGATGTGCAATTTAGATGAATTTCCCCAAAGTAGTTTCTGGTTCAGCTCCATTTCTCTAAACATGCTAAGAGTGCCCAGTCTCAAGATTGCTTCCTCTAGTGAGCATTTGATTTCAATGGCTATTTTCTTCATTTTTGATGATTTTTTAGTTGGCTTTCTTTTTTTATCTGCTTCTTGTTTATACCTTGTTTTATTCTGTAATCTTTAAATTTCCCTTTCAAGGAAGCATTACCCATTATACCTTCAAATATGTAAACAGCCTGAATTCTGTCCAACTTGCTTGTTGAAGTATTTGTATCTAGAGTGGATTTTTTTTTTACATAATCTCCTTCCAATATATTAGAATTGCAGGCACAAATTTATCTCCTCCTCCTTCTCCTCCTCCTCCTCCTCCTCCTCCTCCTCCTCCCTCCTCCTCCTCCCCCTCCTCCCCCTCCTCCTCCTCCCTCCTCCTCCTCCCCCTCCTCCCCCTCCTCCTCCTCCTCCTCTCCCTCCTCCTTCCCCCCCCTCCTCCCCCCCTCCTTCCCCCCTCCTCCCCCCTCCTCCCCCCTCCTCCTCCTTCTCACTGCCACCACCACGCTGCTGCCACCTTCTCCACAGCTGCCGCTGAAGAAACTGAATGGGAAAGGGTTTAGTTTGGCTTATAGAGGGCTAGAATCTATAATGACAGGGAAGGCAGGTCATGGTGGCAGCAACAGAAAGCTGGTCGATCACATTTTATCCACACACAGAAAGCAGAGAGGACAGGAAGTAGGGTACCCCCTACTTAAAGCCCATGCCCATTGGCACACTTCCTCTAACAAGGCTATATCTCCTAAAGGTTCCACAACCTTCCCCAAACTGCCACCATCTGGAAATAAAGTATTTAAATACATGAGTCTATGGGGGATAGTTCTCATCCAAACCACAAGACCATAAAACCATAGCATGTAGTTCCTTCCTTTGGTCATGGTGGAATGTGCCACCCAAAGTCACAGAGAAAGGAGGCAGCTGGCTTTCATTCCTGACTCTACAGCTGCAGATGCACCCCTCCCATCCTTTAGGTCCCTTCAAATGCCTGTGCTGAACTCTCAACTGCACTGTTTAAACCATACCCAGAAATGTGTAAAGCTACAACTTGGTCTGAGATTCTAGGTTTCTATTCTGTTCCTTGTTGGCGGAGATGTCGATTCTGCTTTTGAAACTGCATACGGACATTTAAGTTTCTCTTAATATACTACCATTGCTCCTCACACAGACCAAAGCAGGCAGTGGAAGTGTGAGCCAATACTTCTCAGGCTGGGTCAGCACCCGGAATCCATCCTAAAAATCTTAGCTGAGAGTATGAAGGGCTCAGGAGGGCAATTACCTTGTGGTGAAGGTATGGCCTGAACATCCAGGCCGGGAGCCACAATATGGCAGCAGAAGTTTCCAGTATTAAGGAGGGACTCTGTCCCTTGGGAAGGAGATGGGAATCACATGCTGAGCTGAACACAGGAGTAGCTGCCACAGCCACAAGGAGAGCCATGGTTCTTGTGATCTCTAGACCCTGGGAGACATGCCCACTATGGTGTTTCCACTTCTGCAGCATTCAGTGGAGCACTGGGTACAAAGTGAGAACCCTGCTGGATTACCGGGGAGACACACTGTCATTTGTGTGCATGCGGTACATGTTCCTGTGGGCACATGGTGTGTGCAGATGCATGTGGAGAAAGGTTGCCCTCTGTTGTTACTTCTCGGTCACCGTCTGCCTTTGTTTTTGAGACGGGATCTCTCCCTGACCGTTGAATACCAAGCAGGCTAGGTGAGTTGGCTAGAGAGTCCCAAGAGCTGCCTGTCCCCAGCTCCCCAGCCCTAACTTACAGAGGAATCGCCACACTTAGTTTTAAAAATGTGGGTTTTAGGGCGTCAAACCTGGGTCTTTGTGTTTACATGGGAAGCACTTTCTTCCCTGGGATGGATGACAAGATACCAGGGCCACAAATAAGGCCACCAACCTGAGAGTCTTCTTCCCCCATGTCGCTCCAAGGATGGCAGAGGAGGGAGTGGGGAGGGTGGCTTGGCCACCGATAGATTTTCCAAGATTGAGGTATTTCATTATTTGTCCTTTAGCTCCAGGTACAGGGCCGTGGGCCAAGAAGTCCATGCTTCTAGTGAAGAGCCCAGCACTAAGATATGGGCTTAGAAACTAGCTTTCCTCCGGATAGAAACGATCATTTGCTTACAGCCCAGTTTGAACAACCATCTTAGGATCCCCAGGAGACTGGGCAGTGTGGTAGGATCTCTGGGAATAAGTCAAGCAGGTCATAGATCATGTGCCACTGAAGTATAGGCCTTGATGGGTCACATCAGGGCTCTCTTAGAAGTAGAGATTGCTGGTTCCCAGGCAGGGCTTCTGGGTCAACTTCTACTCTGTCACCCTAAGACCCTGTTTGGAGACCTGCTCAGAACTGTCAGGGCCACAGTCCCCATTTAATGGCATCTTTCATTTCACTTAGAGCTTGATATGTTTACAAACTAATAAATATGATTTATAAAATGTGCCCGTGGCTTGCTAATTACCGCACATATGGCGTTTTCATTTTGTAAAAGTGGTATTTGCATTCTTTGTAGATTATGACTTTGTGTCCCCCGTGCTAATTAGTCTGATTAGTCATATAACGTCCCTGTTGCTAGGCCGAGAGGCCAAAGGCTGGGCCACTGGGGGTAAAGGGGCTGTGGGGTATGGTCAGCCTTGTGGGCAAGAGCCATGGAGGCCCAGGATTTTGTGGAGGACCGGGGAATGTCAAGCAGCCCGCTCTGTGTCCTTCCCCAAATCCAATTAAGCACAGTTCATTAGCACAAATTTCTTAATCAGCCCTAATCTTCTCATTGAATGAACAATTTCTGGATTGTCACAGAGCTGAATCAGCCTGCAGGGACCAAGGGGCTGTGGAGACTTTGGGAGGAGAGGGGATGGAAGAAGTCTGAGCCATCAGGGAGCTGGTGGGGATGCCCAGTGCCAGGCTTGTTCACAATCCAAGATCATGGATGGACAGAGAGTCATCAGGCCTATGAGCCAAACAATATGTCTCAGATGGACAGCTCCTTGCGTGGTCTAGCCCACAATCTTTCCTAGCCCAAGTACAGCCCTAGAGATCATTATGTATTAGTATCAGTTGCTTCGTTCATAGCCGTGACCCTGCTAAAGCAACTTAAAGGGAAAGGGGCATATTTTGGCTCAGGGTTTTAGAAGAGTTCATTCCGGTAGGAAACAACAGGGACCGGAGCATGAGAACAGTGGACACACGGTGCCCTCGGTCAGAAAGTAGGTGGCAATGGTCACTGGCACTCCTCTCTTCTTTGTTTTCGGTCTGAGACACAGCTCGTGGTCCCACATTCAGAGTTAATCTTCTCGTTCCCAGAACTTCGTCACCTAAGTGATTCTAAAGCCAGTCAAACTGACAGTGGCATTAACCGTCAGAATGGTGGCATTCCTCGATATGGCGAAGGCAAGCTAGCCGGTAGAGCCTTCGCTCCAGCACCTTGAATGTGAGTCTCAGCACTGCCTGACTTTAAATTGGCCACAGTTAGGAACAAAAGCCCCCATGTCTGAGAACAACGTCCTGGCTGGTCTTCTGGGCTCTTCTGGAATGTGTGACTCCTGGAATTCTTGTAAAATTAAAAGGAAAGAAAGACAGCCCTCCATAGGTGGCTACTCTTAGGTCTTTTGTCAACCTTGGTGAGTCTAGTTTGTGTTAGGCAAATGAAAAGCCATGACTTTGCTTGCACCCCAAGAAACACAGAACTATTAGTATCTGCTTTATTCTGCCTAAGGGACGTGGCCCACATTGTTGGAATGTTCCTTTCTGCTAAATTTTAAGCAGCATCTTGATGTACGTACCATGGTTGAGTTTTAAGGTCTATGGGGGGATCTGTGGGCTCCAGACCTGGCCAACCAAATGTTTTCTAGAGGTCTGAAGACCACATACCAGAGGCGGGCCCTTTGGCCCCAAGCCAGATATATTGAAAGAACCTGATCCAGTATTGTCCAATGTCCTCCTTCTTCAGTAATGGCCCTCTCCTTCCCTTCTCTTCTCTCCCCACCCCCACTTCTGATTCCCTCCCCTCTTCTTCCTTCTAGTCCTGCCATGGCTGGGTCCTTTCTACCTGCCAAGGTTTGGAGACCTCACCCCTAGCAGCAGGGGTGACATGTCTATGTTCCCATGGCTCCTGAGCTTTTTCTGTCGTAACACTTAGCACACTGGGTGGCGGTGATTATCTTCCTGTCTGTCTTCTCAGACCCATGAACTCGTGCTTTCCTCTCAGTCTGTGGAAACTGATGCAGCTCAGAAGAATGGAGGGGTCTCAAAACCATCTTCTCCTTCCCCCTCCTCTTCCGTTGTCACTCCTTCCTTCTTGAAATGATCAGTGTAGAGGACAGGTAGTATTACAGTTTGAATCTTCAATGTCTCCAAGGACTATGTGTGAAAGGTTCAGTCACCAGCCTATGGCACCATTGGAAGGTAATAGGACCTTAAAAGGTAGAAGGAAGTTAGGTCACTGAAGGTGTGCCCTTAAAGGGGAGAGTGAAACTCTGGTCAATTCCATTCTCCATTCTCAATCTCTCCCTCCCTTCCTCCTCCTCTCCTCCTGTCTCTCTCCCTCCCTCTGTCTCTTCCCCTTTCCCTTTGTTTCATGAGCATCATGAGGCAAGCAGCTTTGACCTAACACATAATTCCATCGAGATGTTGTTTCACCACTGATGCTGCCCAACCACGGGCTGGAAACTGGAATCAAAATGAGGCTTTTACTTAGCTGATTCTGGGCATCATCACAGCAAAGGGAAGCTGACTAGCAGCGATTCCCCTGGGGTCCACTTCTGTCTCTTTAAACAAGCTGAAGCAGTTACCAGGATCTCCAGGGCCTAGATTGACCTGCCTGGTAGTCAAGAACCTGGGAGGAAGCTCATACTTGCTAGTAGATCTGGACAAATCTAGGAGAGTCTTGACTGAAGGTGAAGATCTCAGACCTAATCCTGACCACCTTAGAAGGGTCAGTTTGAGCTTTGATTTTCTTTTTTAAACAATAGGGATCAAACAACGGTTCAGGCTTTCTTCCCAAACAATATTACAGTTAAGAAAGCAAGCTTAGGCAGCATAAGACTAGTGTGTGTGTGTGTGTGTGTGTGTGTGTGTGTGTGTGTGTGTGTGTGTGTGGTGTATGTATGTGAGCATATACCTATATATGCATATGTTCTTGTTTATGTGTATGCATGTATATGCATTCACGTGTGTCTGTGCATATGTGTGTATATACATATGTGTGTATACAGATATATATGTATCTATATGCATGCATGTGTTTATATATGCAAGTGTATACAAGTATGTGTAATGTATATAGGCATGTATGTGTACATACATATGTATACATATTGTGGATCTCTGTGGATATGTGTATATGGGTGTAACTGTGAATATATATGTTGTATATATGTATATACATGTATGTGTGTGGGTATGTATTTGCATATGTGTATACACATATATGGGTATGTTTTTGTATCTGCATACCCATGTACACACACACACACACACACACACACACACACACACACACATATATATATAATTTGGGTATATGTGTATGTATATGTGTACATATGTATGCATATGTGTTTGCAATTGTGTGTGTGTATATATATATGTATAAAGTATTTGTGTGCGTGTATTCATCTCTGAGTGTGTAGGAAAGGAAGTAAATGTCTAAGAACCTAGGTAAAGTGATGATTTGCCCAGTTGTCTAGCCAGGTGTGTCCCCAGCACTCTTCAGGGTGGACCCATGTCCCCTCTCTGTCTCCCAGAGTGTGACTTGGGGGAGGGACCATAAGAGGATTGCTGTGGCCGTCCATTTGAATTTCATAACCCTCATCTCAGCTCAGGGATATTATTCTTTCTCCTTCTTCAAAAAAAAATCCTAATGCATTCTGCTTTAAAATTGTTTTGAAGTAATAAAGCGATTTTCACAGGCATCAGATGAGTCTCTGCACAGACTTCATTGGTGCCCAAAGCCAGAGAGCTGGATTTCTCTCCCCTAATGGCACCTTTGAAGTGAGACAAAGCACAATCCTGCAGCAATCCTTTCAGGGGCCCTGCAGAAGTCTGGGGGAGAGAACCTCTAAACCCTTCTCCAGGACCAAGTGCCTTGTTTCAATTAAACCTAGTCCACGGCTTCGCAGACCCCCTTCAAACCACTGGGTACCCACAGACTCAGATGGTAATGGTGACCATTGTCACTGCTCAGCCCTACCTAAGGACCTGACTGATCAAGGCCTACACCCCTGTCAGGGTCAGAGAACAGAAGAAAAGGCCATGGGCAGCTTCCAGGAAATCTACCTTCCCCTGCCCTTCCCATGCCCTTTGGACTCTTCCCGGAGACACTGAAAACGCATCCTCAGTAATGCGGATGGAACATGTTTGGAGTCCACATTGGCGTCCCTTTAGGTCCAGCTGAATGGGTGAGGTGGCAGTACACACTTTTGCACAAGCATCCATATATTGTATGTTTTGCACCATGCATATGCATAGGTGCCACACAGCACCCCTCATACACATGTAGACACGCAGGCTGCACACACAGCCTGCCAACCCACCATATGCCCACATCTTACAAAGGCAAATCTCCAACAATATGCTTGGAAGTCTTGCTTTGCAGACCCTGGAGAAAGCAGCATGCTGCAGCCAGCCAGTGGTGGGAGAAAAGGAGTGGGGAGGGGAGGAAATGATGGCTCTTACTTCATGAGCTGAGGCACACAACTCTGAGGTGGCCTCTGCTGGCACCTCACTTGTGGGTCACGCGCCACATGTCACTGTGGAGGTTGGGCAAAGCTCAGACCTTTGAAGCAGAAAGACTCTTGCAGTTTGCATGCTGCATGTCCAAGCAAAGCTGAGTATTAAAAGTCTAATCCCCAGATGGTGCTATTGGAAAGTAGTGGAACTGTGGAGAGGCAGGGCCTTGTGGGAGGTCTCTAGGTCTTGGAGGCATGCTCCAAAAGGATTGTGAGCCCTCTCCTGTTCCTCCTTTTTTTAGTTTCTCAGCCACGCAGGGAACAGTTTTGACCTCTGATAAGTTTCCACCATAAGGTACTACCTCATCAGAAGCCCTCCTGTCAATCACAGACTGGAATCTCAAAAACTGTGAGCCAAAGCAAACCTCTTCTCTTTATATGTTGATGAGCTTAGGGGGTTTGTCATGATAATGAAAAGCTGTCTAACATAGGCTTTCTCACCAGAGATGTCCCAAGAGTATCTTCTGTGTCTTGGACCCCTTTCCAAGCCTTAGGGACCCCTTCCAAGCCAGCTCTGTAACATGGAAAGAACTGGGCCTTGGTGTTCTGTCTACAGCCACTGTTTTAGACTCTATGACCTTGCAAGTTGCTGAATTTCTCCGGGCATCGGTTTCCCTGTCTGTGTGATGGGGAGTCACATGTCTGTCTACTTCCACAGATGATGAGAATCAAAAAGAGTCACGATTGTTCCAAGATGCAAAGCCCTGCATAATTTGAGGGTTTATTGCTGTGTTCTCTGTCTCCAAAGCTGGTCTTCCTGGAGGACACAATGCAGTGCTTTCAAACATGGAGCAAAGTCCCCAAAGTGTGCCCTCCCCCTCTCTAGTATTTCTGCCTTGGGTTGTCAAAAATGGTAATCTTCTCTCAGGCCTGAAATTATGAGCCTGCTTTATTGGTCAAAGGCCATAATAATTTGAGCTCTTATTTTATAAACTCATTTCTGCACAGTGATATCCTGATAGGAGCAGGAATAATAAATCACAAACATGTCCCCCAAGATTGCATTGTAAATGTCAAACTAGACAGGAAATTGTAATTAAAGAAAGGAAATTGCTACAAAGAAGCACTTGATTTTAAAATGAGCCAAGCATAGAATTTTCTAAGCATTTAATTATAGTCCAATTTCAACTGACTTGGCTTTTGCAGTCATATTTCTTATTATAACTCTTCCACATAATAACCAAACCTCCCTGCTCACATAGGTCCGGCCTTGTCAGAGGGTAGGGACACCATATAAGTACAGGGATTAGGAACTTTACAGGGATGCTGATCATGGTAGAGTCTGGGGTGATGGACACAGGGTACCAGGTTTTAAATCAGCCACGGTCTGATTTCCAGCATGTGGGAGACACCTTATACCTCTGTGGAAGCAGATTTGTCTTGACTTCAGCTCACAGAGAGATTTTCCCCGAGCCTTTACCTCTGTCAGGAGGGGTTGACTCAGGCTGCCAGGCTCTGCGCCTCAGCCAGATGACATCTGCAGATGCAGACCAGACCCAACCCATCCTCACCTGCAGGCCATGCCCACTCGGCAGGAGCTTTCTCTTTGCAAGCTCTGCATCTGGCACCTGACTGCCAGGAAGTTAGTATGCAGGCAGAAGATGGTAGTCAACTCTACCAACATGGTACCAGATGGGCTGGATTCAGATCCTGCCTCACCACTGACCGTAAGTGAACTGATGCATAACCTCATGAGCCTCAATATGCTCGTGCATGTGGTAAGGAAATTGTTGGTCCCCACCTCAGAATTAGCATGCACCTAGTGTCTAACTAGCATTCATAAATAGACATGAGTACCACCATTATAATAGTCAGAGTGTCTTCTGCCTAAAGGGGAAAATGGCAGAACTTGTGGGCTCTTGGTTGATGTGGGTGGCTTGGTGAGATGAAGTTGGACCAGTCAGAGATGCTAGAGGTCTAAAGAGGATATGGTTTGATGCTACCACAAATGGCAAAGAGTGTTTCAATCCAATCAAAAAGTCTTCACAGCACCCAAGGAACCCTGCCCACCAGGTATTCTTATCTTCCCTGCAAATATGTAGGGCCCAGAATCTGGTTAGCTGGCTGTGGGCAGGGTAGTATGTAAACTCTTGTCACTGGTAGGGAAGGGCTGAGTAATAACTCTGATGCTGTCTTCATGGAGTCACGCAGATTGAGCCTCAGCCTGTCTAAATCTGTCTTGCGTTAATTTTGCACTGCATTACCATCCTGCTATGGGACCGTGAAATGTTTCCTGGCTCCAAGTCTCCCTAAAATCCTAGGTAACCAGGTTGCCGTCACAACCCTCCATAGATTTGTGGCCATCAGTCACATAGGGCAACCCCCAAGCCCCTCCTCCAGGTGAGGACATGACCACAGGTCACGTAGGCTCAAGACAGAACTTCATTATAATGAGGAACCTAAAGGCCTCATTATATGAATAAAGGGGTAAGGTTTTACTCGTCCATTTTCTGCCGTGACAATAAATGCCTTGAAATCTTGGACCATCTCTTTTCATCAGACCCACAGTAGCCTCAGTCACCAGCAAACCAAGCCTGCAGCCTGCCACTGTCAAGCCAGAGCCCTCTTCTTTCCCCCTCAGCCCTGGGCTAGATCCCGCCTGTGGACCTACCACTCTATTCTCAGCCCTTCCACAGCATCCAGCAGCACCTGGGTGTCCAAGAGTCTGGGAACCAGAAGACCCTGGCCTCTCTGCAAGCCCAGGGACCCCTAAGCCAGCTCTATCTGCCCAGGCCTCAGACCGTGCTTCCCCACCCACAGAGCCGTGTCCCTGCGGCTGCCCTCTGCCTGACACCCGTCTGTCAGTCCAACTTCCCGTGTCCTGCCTCCCCCAGTGGCTGGAGCCCTGTGGCAGAGCAGATGCACCTCCCCCACCATACATCCAACACCGTGTAATTCTAACACCAACCACAACTGAGTGTCCTCTCTTCCAACTGGGCTGTATACAGTTTCCAGAGCTGAAGGTGGTGAGCCCAGATCTAAGGTGATAGGAGAGATCAAGAGAGGAGAGCCCAGCCCTTTGAAGATGAGGGCTTTAAGAGCTAAAGGTCCCAGGGTGGAGGTAGAAACCAAAGGAACAAGGAAGGGCCTCTGCAAAGGTGTGTGTAAATCCTCTCCCCATGGACCTCTGCGGTAAGGGGACTATCTCTTAAGTCTGTGTCCCCTGAAAAACAAATATACATTCATTCATTCATTCATTCTTCATTCATTCATTCATTCAATCAATCAATCAATCATCAATCCAGAAACTACTGGCTGTGACAACTCTGCCCCAGACAGTACAATCACTTCAGGGAACAGAGTACACAGATACTCTGGCCTTCCAGAAGTTTCCTTCTCACCAGAAATGGGAAAGTACTACAAACAAATACAATTAAATAAGCCAACTAAACAATATGTCAGAAGGTACAGCCAAAGCAGGGATCTCAATTTTAAACAGAATGGTCAGGGACCCTGTGATGGTCAGTCTTGGTCACCTGGTCACTTGGCACATCTAGAACATGGCCCTTAACTGAAGAACTTCTTTCAATAGACCGTCCCTTGGACGTATCTATAGAACAGTTTCTTGGTTGCTACTTGATGTATGAGGGTCCAGCCCACTGTGGGCGGTGCAATCTCTAGGTAGATAGCCTAAGGCTGTATAAGAAAGAGAGCTTGGCAAGCCTGTAAGCAGCTCCATGGCTCTGCTTTCGTTCCTGCTTCCAGGTTCCTGCCTTGAACCAGGCCTGGGTTCCCTTCATGATGGACTGTAAGTCAGAAATAAACTCTTTCCTCTCATGTTGCTTTTGATCATAGTATTGATCAAAGCAACAGGAACCAAAGTATGACAGACCTTCTGGGGAAGACAATGTTTGGGGCAGGACATAAAAGGGTAGACAAGTACAACAAGGAAGAGGGTGTACAAAGGCCTTGAGGAACAGCCATGAAGCCACTGCACAGGGAGGCCAGCAAGGCAGCAGGGAGCAGGCAGAGTAATAATGGAGAAAAAGTTGGGTAGGCCTTGGTTATAAAGGTTCAAATGTAGTCTGGATCTTTCTGACTACGTGGCTGAAGAAAAACTGAATGGGACCAAACAGAATCACAGTGAGCTGGTTCGAATCCCTGATCAGCCATCTATTAGCTATGTGACTTCAGAAACTGCCTTATCTACTCTGGCCCTCAGAGAAGGGATACGACCAGGAGGCTGATAAAGCTCTGTAACAAGGGTTAAACAGGGAACACAACCCCAGGTGGCAAGTGGTATGTAAGCATTTGCTACCACTATTCTAGAAGAGAGGGGTCAGTGACTAATCACATATTCTTCCAAGCTGGCTTGGGGCTAGGGGAGAGAACCAAGACAGAGGTCCATGCAGTGTCCATGCAGAGTTGAAGGCAGCCTGGATTGAGGGTTAGAAGGATAAATGGAATAGAGGGCTGGGAGGGCTGGGAGAGGGATGCCCGTGGTAGATTTGACAATAGTCTGGTGTGGGAGTCAAGGGACAGGTGGAGCAGTTAGTTTGGGTAGTTTCCCATTATCTGCACAATTCTGAATTGTCTTTCTCAGCATTGTGCCTACCGAGGTCTCAGCACATCCGTCTACCCATGTGTCTGTGTGTGTGTGTGTGTGTGTGTGTGTGTGTGTGTTTTCCAGGCAAGCGTGTTTCACCAAGCTCGGAGCACCCTCTGCTAAGATACCAGAAAGCTCTGGTTCCCAGTTCCCATTTAGATGCTGAGCCCCTGCGTACTCAGTCACTAGGGAGCTATCTCTCACCAGCCCAATCCAACTCTTGATCCACCCCTAAGGTTCTGCAAGTTTGCTGGCTTTTCCTTGAACGTCCTGTAGCCCCCCCACCCCCCCAGTTTACCTCCAGGTTGGTACCCCAGGGCTTCCATTTGCCTGTGACTCAGAGCTGCCCCTGGGCAGTCCAAACCCTATGTCAGGTCCTGATTTGTCAGCAGTCATGGCGTTTTTGTTGCTGCTATAAGTAACCAATATATGTAGCTATGGTCTATAACCTGTTGGAAAGAGCCCAAAACAGTGCCTGGAAGGCCCTCCCTCATAAGGGAAGAAGAGTAACTTGTGCCAGAGAGTAGGATTGGCTGCCTCCCCCAAGGACTTGAGTGCCCCCCTTAAAGTGCCACAGTGTCTGGCTGCCTGGTGATCTTTTCCTACGCCTCTCTCTCCAGGTTTCCTGTTCAAAGGATGGCAAAATAAGGGCCAGGAAGTTAAGGTCTAGAGTTCGCCAGCCACCTTCGCTAAGGGATCCTTTGGTCATGGGTGAGGGCTTGGGGGGAGGGGCTGTCCTTCATGGTCAGTAGAGCCACTTACACACAGAGGGGTACTGGTCAGCCAGAAAGCATTGTTCTGAGCCTTGAATGCTGACAAATCAGACCCTGATATGGGGTTTGGACTGAGCCACATGGAGGACTGAGGGGGACTGCAGGACATTCGAGAAAAAGCCAGCAAACATGCAGAACCTTAGGGGTGGATCAAGAGATGGAGTGGGCTGGTGAGAGTTAGCTCCCTAGTGACTGAGTACGCAGGGGCTCAGCATCTAAACAGGAACTGGGAACCAGAGCTTCCCCCGGGAACCGGAGACGAGTTTATTTTGGTTCACAGGTTCGAGGACAGTCTTTCCTCATGGGGAAGGCTAGATAGCAGGAACAGGAGAGATGGAGATGGAGTTAGAGATGGAAGGGGAGGGGAGGGGGAGAGGGAGAGAGAGAGGGAGGGAACTGGTCAGAAGCTACCCGCAGCAAAGAAGCAGAGAAGGGAATGTTGGTGCCTAGCCTCCACCTCCCTTTTATTCAGCCTGGGATGATGCTGTCTACATGCTTCCCACCCCAGTGAACCTAATCTAGAAACTTTGACAGGCAAATTTGTCTCCAGGATGTTTCTAGATTGGTCAAGTTAACAATCAATATGAGCAACACTTCCGGTTTCCCATTTTGGCTGCCAAGTTCCCTGCCATCCTCTTCTCCGAGGAGACTACAGCGTAGTCAGGCCAACTCTCTCCCTCTGTCCTGGTCTCAGGGAGCTAGCTTCCTGCCTCTCCCATTTCTGTATTTCCTAGCCAGCTCCTATACTCATTCTAGGAGCAATCCTTCCTAACCTACCCTTTTCTCTCCTTCTTTCCCCTTTGCATGCACGCACGCGCGCGCGCGCACGCACACACACACACACACACACACACACACACACACACCCCATTCCAGCCATCCAGGGGTAAGTCACACCTCTTCATGGTTCCTCCAGTGTCTATACTCTTGCCTTCCCTTCTCTGTCATGTAGGATATTACTTCATGAGGGTGCAAACTGAGTGCTTGGACTATGCACACTTCAAAGAGGAAGACAGAACCTAAGGCCTCAAGCCCAGACCCGTGCCTTCCTGGGATGTTTCAACCCTGCAAGAGCCTTGGCAGCAGCAGACCTTAGCTGGACTTGGAGGGTCCTGAGGGGGCCTTTTTGATAGACAAACCTGGCCTTGAGCAAGAAGGCCCAGCTGCATCTGAAGGAAAGGTACCACCCATTAAAGTCCATTAACTTTAACACTGAAATCAATGTTGCAGCCACCAGAAGTAATTAGCTTAATTCACATTTCAGATCAGATTTTTTTTTGAAAAACCAAGTTTAATTACATTGAAAAATGACAACTTCATTTCCCTCTCCGTATAGGTTCCTCCGATGTTACATATACTTTCATTAAAAAGAGGACTGGTGTAAGGTTGGCCTCTTGTTTTTTTTTCCAGTGCTATTAAGCAGAAGAATAGCTTTGGCTATTCCGAGCTAATAAATCCAAAAGCTCGAGGGTCTTGAAACATTTCTCTTCTGCATTTCACGGCAAAGCCTGTGGTTTTAAGGCTGAGAGGATCCTGTGGGGACGCTGAGGCAGACAGAGTGACTCTTAAAGATCATTGACCCATTTTAAAAATGAACAAACTGAGGACTGGCTGAGGCAGGAGAGCCACTCAGAAGCCTCCTGTCCTGCAGATGCTAGGTACAAGGGATAACAGATGTTCCTGCTATCCAGGAGGGGCTGTGATGAGTTCCACATAAATTAACTAGAGGAATCCAGAAAGGCTAGGCAGAGGGGATGGCAGCAGAAATATCTAGAACCATCTAGAAGGATCTAAGACTTAGCAAGTGAAAGAGGAGGAGGCTCCATTCAAGGGACAGGGCTGGAGGTGGCAGCAAAATCCAGAAACTTAACTTCAGAAGACTCTGGGATGTCTTCTTGGGTCAATGATGTCATACAAGGCTCTCATGTGTCAAGAAATCCAGGTTGCCACCAGTCACCTCACTGCAACTTTTCAGGGGCCCTCCCTCCGTAAGAAAAAATAGGGGGCTCCCAGCAAATAAAAGATGGCAGCTGAGAAGCTACCCTTGTCCCCATCTCATCCCATTCTGCCAACAACTCCGCCAGCAGCGCTCCAGCCCCTACACAAGCACCTTGGTGCCCTTATTTCCAGCTTCCCTGGAATCAGCCTGCTCTGTGGCCTCACCCCTAACAGATGCAGGAGCCATGACTTGGTCCCATGTGTTTGCTTAAGAGGCTGCCATGGCGTTAATTGCTGTGTTTATTCTTGCTCTCCAAATGCATGCTGTTCTGTAGGTATTTGCTCCGATGGCCCTGGGTGCCTGGTCTTGCTTGCTTTTCTTTTGTGGGGGTGGAAGTTGGGGGACATTTTTCAGCACTGGGGGCCACAGAACCAGGGTCAGGGGCTGTTCCCATCTCTTTGCTGGGCTCTGGTGTGGACCTGGGATGTACAGGCTTACAGCTGGGGGGCTGGGCGGCAGCATTTCTCTCCATGGATTCATGCTTCTGTTTTCCCAGCAGCCCCCGTGGCCAGCAAAGCAAGCATGAGCTCATTGGTTGTGCAGTCTGGCCTGCCCTGTTCTCTAAGTAAAGGAACAACCTAGATGAGAACGCTGTGCTTCGCTGGATCTCAGAAGATGAGGCAATAAACGAGAGCCATCCCAGCCTTCAGGGATCCCCAAGAGGGCTGCTCAGCCAGGCGGGGGCTCCCACCTCAAGCTGCTTCATTGTGTGGGCTTGCAGAGCGGGTGTGGGGAGGGTGGCCGGTCCAGCTTGCTGGGGTCTTCTCATCACAGCCCCTTGCTGAAAGGCCCCACCCCCACTCCCCTGGGCCCCAGCAGCCAGGCCAGGGTCAATGGGATTAAAGGCTCAATTCACGCCACTCAGTTCTCTGGTAACACGATTTCATTAGAGGCAGGCAGGGAGGAGAATGGACGGAAACAGCTGGTGTATAAATTATAAAGTCTACTTTGTACTGACTGAGCACACCTTTCCCCAGCCACATGACTAATTAATGTGGCGGGGAGTGGACTTGAAGTCAAATTGCCTTTCTCCTACTCTCCTGGGGCTTGGTTAACAACAGGTCCCTGCAAAGCTGGGAGAAGGGAAGATTATGCAAAGCTATCATCATATGAAAATAGCGTATTAACATACTGCCTGTGAGCTGTGTCCAATCAGTTCCCTCCCAGTGGCCTGTGTAGGAAACAATTAGAATAGCATTTCTACCACGCTTCTTTAATACATTTTGGCATTAATATAATCAAGGAGTGAGGGTCCAGACATCTTGCAAGCGAGGTTTTCTGTAACACCCTGGGGTGCTGGAGGGGCTGGGGGAGAGCTTGGTTGGGCTCCTCTGGACCAGAACCTTGGGCCCAGGGCTCTGGGAAGACTTTTGAACTCTTGCAGCTGCCTACAGCCTTGGTTCTCTGGCTGTAGAGCGTCTTCCCCTCTGAGCAAGGGCCACAGATCCCCTGGGTTCCTCCACCTGTCCCGGCAAGAGCACCAGGGTTAAAATGATCCTTAAAAACACCAATCATGTCTTTTAACCCCCCTTTGCACATGCTCCTATCTGCTCTGATGTGATGATTTTCCCTCTTGTCCAACAGGTCTTGGCCCCTGATCTATATTGGCCCTACGCCAGTCCCTGTCTCTTTGCTTTTCCTCACCTCGGGTATTTTGTACATGGAAAGGACCCCATTCCCCATTGTTTCTCTATATAGAATGTACGCTCACAGAGAGGACAGGGACTGTTTGGGTTAGTTCTCACTCTGGTCCAAGTACTACATTAGATTCTGGCACATAGTAGGTGCTTAGCTTTATTAATAGATGATCAAATGAATCGGTGGGTCCTGTCCTAGATTCCAGGGAATCTGGGGGATCAAGAAGGCCTGATAGGGATTTTATCTTTGTCCCCATCTCTGTTCACGGTCTGGGTACCCAGTCTTGCCCGCCTTGTCTTCACTTGGCACCTGTCGATCCTGAAGAGCCCGGAGAAGCAGGAACCATGTGTGACAAGTCTAACTATGAGACAAGACCAACGGACTGAACCAGGACTTGAACACAGAGGTACCAGGGATAAGAGGTGGAGCCAGGACCTCAGTTTCTCCATCTGCAGATTCCAACACAGTCAAAGTCACTTTGGGGTTTTACCATGTCCATTTCAGAGATGGGAAAACTGAGGCATTGAAGTAGAGCAAAGAGTTGCCTAGAGTCACAGGATGAATCTGCAGCAAAGTCAAGACCAGGATCCAGCCCATGGGCCGTGCATTTGTAAGGTGACAGAACCCCTGTCCTCTCTGTCACCAGCTTCTTGAACAGACTCACTTTCCCTGGGGACCCAGCTCACCCTTTGTATTGTCACAGCAGTCAAAAAATGAAGAACAAGCCCCGGTTTGTGTATGTGTGTCTGTGTGTACAACTCTAGCTGTTGTCATGTAGGTGCCACCCACTTTGACATTTTGAGACAGTGCCTATCACTTGCCTGTGACTCACTTACCAAGAAGGCTAACCTGTGAGCTAACCAGCCCCAGGGATCTGCCTACCTGCTGGAATCCTGTGCTGGGATTATAAGACCACACAATATTGAACTGTCCCAATGACCTTTCCCATGGGTTCTGGAAATTGAACTTAGGTCCTTGTAAGGCAAGAACTTTCCCAACACCTACATAGCTATTTCCAAAGCCCAAAAGCCTTAATCGGTTGAGACAGGGTTTCTCCCAGCTGTACTGGATGAAACTCACTCTGTAGACCTTGGACTCAGAGGTCCACCTGCCTCTGCCTCCCAAGTGCTGGGATTAAAGGTATATGCCCCCCGTGCCCGACTAAGAGCCCTGATCTTGAAGAATGGTCTTCCTTTCTTCCTTCCCAGCACTGTGGAAAAGCTGTGTGACATCCTCTTCCAGCAACCTGGACCTGGCCGGAACTATCTAGAAGTGGCCGACGACCAGTCTCCATTCTCCAGGGCTTGTGTGAG